>NW_005054368.1:2359213-2368682 GCF_000277835.1 Geospiza fortis | reverse complement strand
AGAAGGAAAAGCTGGGGAGGGAGGTTTTAGGAAGGCATTGGGTGATTGACTTCTGACATTGGAAAATGTTTCTGTTTGACATTTGATTCACATGTGAATTGACTGGGATACCAGGAAAACTGACAAGTTTTAAAAGGCTGAAAGTAAACAGTTTATAAAATAAACTTGCAGTCTTTAGTTAAAAGAAAGATAGAAGTTGCAATTCTAAGTACTTCCTCTGAATTTCAGATTGTTATTAAGCCCAGCTCACTGAGCAGAATGAAGACAATCTTCACACAAGAGATTTTCACTGAACAGGTATTTTCAACCTAGGGATTTTTTCCCCTTTGCCCTTTCCTTTCCCTTTGGGATATTCCCCAAAAACAAGGAGATGCCAGTCAGGGCTGTGTGACTTGGACACCTTGTGCTGAGTGGTTTTTCTGTTCATTGTCTCTCCCTGCAGGTGGTTACAGCCCATGCTGTCCGTGTGCCTGTGACAGGCAGCCTGAGTGCCAACATCACTGGCTTTTTACCTATTCACTGCATTTACCAGCTCTTAAAGAGCCGTTCCTTCACCAAGCACAAAGTATCCATTAAGGTACCACCTTCGTTTTGTTTCTGTTCACAATTCTGAATGCTGATGAGGTTTTGCAGGCTGGTTGACTTATAGGAGCAGAATTCTTGATGAGTCTTGTACCTTCCTACCATGTAATTTAAGAATGAACTGTGTTTTAAAGTAGGGTGCCCATTTTTAGCTCTGCAATCCAGAGACCGCTGCTTAATGTAGTTAAAACCAATAAGTCTCTCTCTCCCATCTGTGTCTAATCGTAGTCAGAATGATTTTCCAGCCAGGACAAGTTCTATATGTGAGTCAGGGTCCAGGACACAGAGTTTATGACCAGTTCAGAACTGGTGTTACACTTTGCAAAGCCAAAGCCTCTGCTCATGTCATGGGCTGTTCTCTTGCAGGACTGGATCTACCGGCAGCTCTGTGAAACCACCACCCCCCTGCACCCTCAGCTGCTGCCCCTCATTGATGTCTACATTAACTCCATCCTCACTCCTGCATCTAAATCCAACCCAGAGGCCACCAACCAGCCTGTCACAGAGCAGGAGATCCTGAATGTTTTCCAAGGACTCTCTGGGGTAATCATCTTGTTTGGATCTTTCTTGTACTTTATGGGAATGTGCTTCAGGATTTTGGATTTGTGTTAAGTTGCTTCACTTTTTGCTTTCACATGTTTGGATCTTTCTTGTACTTTATGGGGTTCAGGATTTTGTACTTGTGTTGCTTCACTTTTTGCTTTCACTGCCTGTAAACTCCCTCCTGCTACAGTGACAGTCATGTGTTTTGAAGTGACTCTTGTTACTCAGATATTCACCATATTTGTGGGTGAATCCAAATTTTTCTTCCCAAGAATCGGGAGTGCAACCTGACATTTGTGTGTGGTTTATGTGCAGGGAGAAAATGCTCGTTCCACGCAGCGCTTCAGCATCACCACACAGCTGCTCGTCCTTTATTATGTCCTGTCCTATGAAGAGGCACTGCTGGCCAGCACAAAGATCCTAGGTAAATGTGAGAGCATCAGGGGGAAACAGATAAACTGAAAATAAGGTGCAAGGAAGGGAAAAATTCATGCTGCTGTCAGATTCGAGCACAGCATAGAAAGTTCAGGTGTTTGCAGTAAATAAAACATTGCTGTAGAGATTCAGGACATAAAGTTCCTGCTAGAACTCTCTAGTGGAGTAATTTGTTTCACATATGAAAAGAGGCCCAAGCTGAGCTACTGGAAATGTTTATGAGCATCTAAGGAATGCAGTAACAATTAACAAAGGCTTCATAATTATTTGAGATCTTCATTTATTCACGTGTCATCAAATGTGCAATTTCTTTGAGTTGGCAATTTTATAGTTGGTAATACTTAATGATCCCATTTTTACCTTTGAAGTGAAGACTTTAAGCCAGTTCTGAAAGACCTTTGTGTATTTTATTGATGAAATTAAACTTCATTGAAAATTCAGTGTTTATACCTGCTGTGTGTTTTTACCAGCCCTTTTTAAGGTGCAAAACTTCAAGTATTCTTCAGTCTTTTTTCTTCATGCTAATCAAGGAAGTCTGAAATACCATAAAATCAGTTGCAGTTCTTTGATATTTTCTCAATTTTACCTGGATAATATAGAGACAAGTGCTTCACATTTTCCTTATTGACCCAGTTGGGGAAATACTTGTTTTTAGCTGTAACTGCTACGTGTGGTTTCTTGTCCTGTTCCCTTGTAGCTGCAATGCAGAGAAAACCCAAGTCCTACTCCTCAGCGCTGATGGATCAGATTCCAATCAAGTACCTCATCCGGCAGGCACAGGGGCTGCAGCAGGAGCTGGGAGGTAAGAACATGTCTGAAGGTCTAAGATGCATGAAAAGGAAGGCTGAGTGTTCTCAGCTCAGGGGCTGTTGCTTTTTTCATAGCTTGCTTTCCTTTCTCCTGCTTTTGAAATCTGTCAGGAGTAGCTACTGAGATTGCAGAGATGTTTGAAGATTCACAGTGAAAGTGTGAGGAAAGCAGTTCCCTTTAGAGTAGATCTTACCTCCCTAGGGCAAGTTTTAGAGTAGGGATTTCCTGAGAATGTTGAATATTCCAGGCTGAGTATAGGAGTTATTTTCCAAAGAGTAACTTCTCTCTGTTGGAGTATCAGGCTGTGAGCGTGCACCTCACTGAGCTGCCAGCCAGCCATTCAGTTCAGGGCTTGAAATAAAAGGCACAGATGTGTTCAGGTACAGATACAGCTGCTCAAATCTGAGCTGTGAATGTCCCTGATGTCCCCAAGGGTTGCACTCTGCCCTGCTGAGGCTCCTGGCCACCAACTACCCCCACTTGTGCATCGTGGACGACTGGATCTGCGAGGAGCAGATCACCGGCACCGATGCCCTGCTCAGGAGGATGCTCCTCACCAACATGGCCAAGAACCACTCTCCCAAACAGCTCCAAGAAGGTAAGGAGCTTCATTCCAAGTAAATTCTTTCCAAATGGATTGGAATATAGTTGATGTGGGAGTGTGTGAATAAACTGCATTTGTATAACCAAAATGCTTCAATGCTTCAAATGGCAGAAGTCCAGTTTTACCCAGATCCTGTTGTTTCTCTTTTCCAGCCTTTTCCATGCTGCCTGGAAATCACACCCAGCTGATGCAGATCCTGGAACACTTGACCCTTCTCTCAGCTGGAGAATTGATCCCCTATGCAGAGGTGTTGACCTCAAACATGAATCTTTTGCTGGAAGCTGGAGTCCCACGGGGGATTCTGCAGGCTGTCAATAAACTCTGGATGGTTCTGAACACTGTCATGCCCAGAAGGTATCAAGGCTCAAAATACAGTTTGGTTTCTTGCTGCACATAGGTGGGAGGCCACTTTTTCTTTTAAAACTAATAACACAATGCCTTTAGCTGGGAGGTTGGAGACTGTGATTGAATAGAACCTGTTGGAGCTGCATTTTTTTTTGTTTGTTGATATTTTGAACCTTTGCATTTAAAAGGAAGGATTTGTTCTCAGGGGAAAGGAAGTCTTCAGTTTAAAAGACAGGAGTATGGTTTTATGGTGTCTATTGTTTGTGCTGAATTCCTGATGGAACAGGAACTCACTTTGGTAAGAAAATGCCTTTTTTTATGAAGTGGATACTCTGCTGCAGTGAAAACTGCTGTAAGTCCAGGGAGTGTGAGTTAGCTGCACCTTGCTTAACTTCAAGGGCTGCAAACTGAGTTTTTGCTACTTGATAGGCCTAGAAAAATATAGCTGAGTGACCAAGTGCCTAGGGAACCCCTTATACAAATTTTCTATTAAAAAAATTATAAAAATATTCTTGTTTTAGGTTGTGGGTGATGACTGTTAATGCCCTGCAGCCTTCAGCAAAACTGGTGCGGCAGCAGAAATACACCCAGAATGATCTGATGATTGACCCCCTGATTGTGCTCAGGTGTGACCAGAGAGTGCACAGGTGAGTCTGTGCTGCTGCACAGGGACTGCTTAACACAAAGGTGTCCAACAGGAAACTTCTCAAAACTCTCAGCACTTCAAAACATCTTTTAAACTAATCACAAACTAATAATCTATGTTTTAAACTTGGCCTGAGGACTGTGGAGCTGGGCCTGCTGTTCCAGCATTTCATCGTGTCCAGCTGTGTTTTCAAAACTTTGGGATTTGCACATGGCTCATCCATTTTTGGATTTGAGTGTGTGAATTTGTGGTAAAGAGGCTTTGCAGAGTGTTGGAAATGGCTGCTGATACATGGTGGTGGGTGAGGTTTAGCTGTAACATCCTCCCAGCTCTTGTGCCTGTGGTTATTCCATCCTTTTGGGCAGCAGTTTCTGCCAGGGGGTGCTGCTGGTGGATGTGACAGAGGCAGATTGGCTTCAGTTCCCAAGGGAGTCTTTGCAGCACTTGGAAATTGTTCCCCCAGATGTCAGTGATGCCAGGGGAGGAGCTGAGGTGCTTTTAGTTTGTTCATGGTACTGAAAAGTCTTTGTTTTGCTGTGTTCCCATCTCAGGAGCCCTCCTCTGATGGATATCATTTTGCACATGTTGAATGGATATCTTCTTGCTTCCAAAGCTTACCTTAATGCTCACCTGAAGGAAACAGCAGAGCAGGACATTAGGCCATCCCAAAACAGTGCAATGGGTCCAGAGGCCCCAGAAGTTACGAGGGAAGAGTTAAAAAATGCTTTACTTGCTGCTCAGGTAAGAGGGAAGAACTGAATAATTCCATGATGTGAGGAAAAACAGTGATGAAAGAGAAATGCAGAAACAGGAAATTAAAAAATGAGGCCTTTTAAATTATTTTTTTTTTACCAACTTTTGTTACCATGGAAAAGAAAACAGCCTCTGTATTCAGATGGTTAAATATTTTCTTTTTTCTAGTCTGAAGCATTGTGCTGATTTACTGCTTTGATAGTGGTTGTTCTGCTCACCAACACTTTTGCCTTCATCTCTTCGTCCCTGGAAAAATGTCACATAGGGAGTTTCCACTATAATATGATTTTTGAGTTAATAAGTTTTTAAAATGTTCTACAGGATTTGTGATTCTTGAGCTGAGTCATTTTCATTCTGTACTTAAAAAATCAATAGGTAGAAATCCTAATCACATGACAATCTTCCATTTCTTAAATTATCCTTATTTTATATTTGATTTATTTTTATTTCACTTTTTTAAGCTTCTTCTGTGGCTTTTCTCCCCAGGACAGTGCTGCTGTGCAGATCCTTCTGGAGATCTGCTTGCCTACAGAAGAGGAGAAGGGCCAGAGCAGCAGTGCCCAGGGTTTGCTGAGGGATGTGCAGAGCCCCCAGAGCCCCCAGGGGGCTGAGGCCGAGGAGGAGGAAGAGGAGGAGGAGGAAGAGGAGGAGCAGAGCTTGCTGTGCAACCTGCGGGAGGTGCAGTGCCTGATCTGCTGCCTGCTGCACCAGATGTACATTGCTGACCCCAACATCGTCAAACTGGTGCATTTCCAGGTGTGCCTGCACTGCCCCACGGTGGGGAGAGCTCAGGGCTGCTGGAGGTTCCTCAGAAATTATAATAACCCACTTTTGTCCTTCTGTCTGCTCCCATTGCAGAGCTCACGCTTCCTCCCTGTTCCAGTGCTTGGTTTAGTGAGAAGGCAGCACACAAACTCTGCCTGCTCCCCCCCTTTGTGCCTCTGCCCCTTTCAGTTTGTCCATCTAGGCCAAGGAAAACTGCCCTAATCACCTTGTAATTACTCGTTCCACATCTTTTGTGGGTTACTTTTTTCTGGCTTTATTTTTAAATTAATATTCCCATTATTCAAAACTAATTTGGCTTCAAATGTAAACATCTCCTTATCTTTCCTTTTTGTTTGGGCACAGTTTATCTCTTTAGAGTGTTGGCCCTGCAAAAGCAGCTGAGCCCCTTCAAAAAAAAAAAAAAGGAGGGGGAAGATCAGTAATTTCTAAAATACAAATGTATTTTTAATGCATATTAAATTGCTCCTTGCCAGATGGCAGACTCTTTACAAGGAGTTAATTTGCCTTGACCTGGAACTGATTAAGTGATAAAAAAGTCATTATGGGGCAATTGTGAAATGAGCAGGTTGGGGCTGATGGTGAAATTTGGAGCACAGGAAAGACACAGAGGGAAAAGGTCACTGCAGTCTGCTTTCCTCTGGGGAGTGGAGGGAGAGCTTCCATGCAAATAAATCATTGAATATTGATGATAAAGAATTGATCCAGAGCCTGGGTTCGTACCCAGTCTGCCTCTTGTCGCCTTGGCATTCCAAGCCTGCTGCAAACTCTGGACAAAAGGGAGTTACAAATATA
Source organism: Geospiza fortis (assembly GCF_000277835.1). NCBI lineage: Eukaryota > Metazoa > Chordata > Aves > Passeriformes > Thraupidae > Geospiza > Geospiza fortis. The sequence continues at coordinate 2,362,386 of NW_005054368.1, read as the reverse complement.
TTTATTTTGAAACAAAGCATTAACAGAGGTGTAATTTAAAATCTGACTTGAAGCAGAATTTTCAAACACATCTTTGGCCCATTGACACACCTCTTATTTTAATCCCACAGGGTTATCCATGTGAGCTTCTGGCACTGACAGTGGCTGGGATCCCATCCATGCACATCTGCCTGGATTTCATTCCTGAGCTCATTGCCCAGCCTGAACTGGAAAAGCAGGTACTGGGAATCACTGTGGGTACTCACCCTGGTGGAATACTGGCTAGGGGGAGAATAAAACAGTCGCTAAAAACATCCTGTTCTGACTTGCCTGGGATACTCAGGGAGTATTTGTAGCACTTTTACATTAAATTAAAGGCCTGGCATTGAAGGCAACTGGAATTTGTTGGGCTAAAGATTCCCTGTTTCTGTATCAAACCAACTTTGTAGTTAATCTTATTTAATCCTTTCTAGTATTAAGTATCTGCTGATCATCTGAGGTTAAAACAAGAATGTATCAGACCTAAATATCTTCTGCAAGGGTTGTGTTGAGCATTGTGTGTTGCTTTATTTCTCATCATTAATCTTGGAGCAATAGTGTCTGGGGGAGATTTTGAAACACTGATTAATATTGAATATGTGTGGGTTATTTTTCTTCATAGCAGCAGAAATATAATCATAATAACTATTGTTAAGGCTTCTTTGACTTCAATTTCCTTCATGGTAAAAGAGGGAATATTTACTTACTGTTAAGTGTGGTGAAGAGCTTTGGTTAGAAGTTGTATAACTTCATTGGTTTTCTCTCTTTTGCAGATCTTTGCCATCCAGCTGCTCTCCTACCTGTGTATCCAGTATGCCCTGCCCAAATCCCTCAGCGTGGCTCGTTTGGCCATCAACGTGATGGGGACCCTGCTCACAGGTACCACCCCAGCCACCCCAAAATCCACCTCTGGGGCAGCCAGCAGGATTTCTCTGGGCCGAATGCAATTTTGTCTGTCTAACTGCTATTATAAAAGTAACAATTCTTCATTAGATTTTATAATAATTTATTTTTACTCCTGCATTTCCTTCTCCTTGGCAGTCCTGACCCAGTCCAAGCGTTACACATTCTTCATGCCCACCCTGCCCTGCCTGGTGTCCTTCTGCCAGGCCTTTCCTCCCCTCTATGAGGACATCATGTCCCTGCTGATCCAGATTGGACAAGTTTGTGCCTCTGATGTTGCCACACAGACCCGAGACTTCGACCCCATCATCACCCGTAAGTCAAGGCCTCAGCACCCCAAAGGGGCCAGGCACAGGCAGATGAGACAGAAATGTTGTGCTGCTGTGATAATTTACTTAATTTACTTAATTATTTACTTAAATGCTGTGGAGTTGTGATAATTTACTTGTGGGGAGTTTTGGAAGGAATTTGAAATGGCACTTTTGAATTGGTTTTGATGGTGTGGGTTTTTTTTTTAAATCTTTTATATCAGTAGGAAGGGTGAGTTTGGTTTACATGGTTATAGTATGGTTTAGAAGGTCACAAGACTTTTATTTACAAGACTTTTTAAGGAGTTATTGATGAATAAAATATTGTTAATAAGGATATTTATGTTTTTGACTCAATCTTTAAATATTTCTTCTTATGGACTCGTAGTGTAAGTTTTTTAGCTAATTATGTTATGATACATAAACTTAAGAGTTTATGCATTAAAATGCATATGTATCACATGCATTTTAACCTTCTTGTTTACTTTTGTAACTACTTTTATTTTTTCAATATTTTAAGCTTTAAAACTCTGAACTTTTTTTTTACTTAGTTTAATGTGGTTTTGCTGTAAACTATGAATTCATATTCTTGCTTTGAGTACTTAAGTTTGGAAGCTTTTTCTAAAGTTTCAGGTCAAATCTTGGGTTTAATTCTAAACTTTAGCTTACAAACCTAAAGTTCTAGGAGTTCTCTGTATTTCACATTTCATGGTGCCTCTGGAAATAACCTGTGGTGAAGCACGGGATGGTGTTGGCTCAGCTTTGCAATCTCCTATTTGTGTTATGGCTGGAAAGAACAATTCTCAATATTTATTTTGCTTTTCTTACTGCATTTTCTAGGTCTCCAGCAGCTGAAGGAGAAGCCACACGATTTCTCAGGACTCTGTAAAGATTCCTCCAGCAAAAGCTGCTCCAGGGACTCTGCAAGCCTGGACCCTGATGTTCAGCTGTGCCAGTGTGTGGAGAACACCATCATCGAAATCATCAACATGAGTGTCAGTGGGATTTAGGAAAAAAAAACCCAGGCAGGTTGTCCTGTAGCTTTTCCCTCTCTTTATGGTGCCTAAATTTGGAAAAAGCTGTGAAAGTGGACTGAGGAGCTGGAGCAAAGTCCACATTTTTCATTCCTTGATTGAGTCACGGCTGAGGAGAAAATCCCTTCAACAGGATTTTGTGAGAACTTCTGAGGCTGAAGGGATAAAGTGAATAATTTCCAGGGAAACAGTGATTTTCAGGCTTGCTCAGCTCCTGAAGTGGCACAGCAACACACCTGGAAGGGTTTTAGAACACTGAAATATTCCTTTTGTTGGGCAAACAGTAAAATGGTGGCTGAGAAAAATTGGGGATTGAAATTTGCTTGAGGTAAATGAGCTGCTGCTGCTGCAGGGCCTTGCAGAGCAAGCTGGAATAAAGTGCTCCAAGGAATACTTGAAAAAGTGGTGTCAAAAACCTGCACCTTCACACTGAGTTCTCAGAAAATTAGAAAATTTATTTCTGTGTCAAACCATTGCTCAGAGCTTCAGTTCATGAAATCAGGAGCTTAATTTAAAGCTGGACCAGGCTTCACTGAGAGTTTGAAACTGGTCTAAAAATTCATTTAAAAGAAAAAAGTGCTGATAGCCAAGATGAGCCATAGAAATGGGATTTTTAAAAAATACAGCTCAGATGGTTTTGTGGTTTTTAACTTAAAAAAAGAGATGAAAAAGACTTGAGGAAATGAGTGCAGAGCTGTCATCAGAAGATCAAAAAGAGAAATGGATGCTGGGTGGGGGTGACTGTGCAGAGGGACAGGGACAGGAGGGACAGGTTTCAGCTATGCCAAAGCAATTCCAAGGCCAAATCCTTTCTGCTCCACCATGGGGTTGGTTGTTTTGTGTGCAAGGCTGGAATTCCCACATGGGAATGTGGGAAAGCCCTGTGGGTTTGTGTTCCCGGATTCCTGCT
>NW_005054368.1:2356505-2359195 GCF_000277835.1 Geospiza fortis | reverse complement strand
TGCCTACCAAGTGTATTTTTGTCATCCTTATGTAAATTATGTAAATAATCTAAATGTATGTATTTTTTTTCTCCTCGGTTCCAAGTGTAATTTTATATCTTGTAGTGGTATTTAAATAAAAGAAAAACCAAAACAACAACAGAATGACTGCATTCAAAGGGGGTTTTCTGTTTTGCTTATAAGTTTTCAGCTTCATCTCAAATTTCACCTGAGGGAAACACCTGACAAGAGCAGGAGCTGTGTTTGGCTGTAATGAAAAGACACTGACTTTCCAAAAACTATTAATTTTTCCATGATGTGTTTTGTGCACTCTGCTTAAAAGAATAATAATAGTAATAATAATAGTAAATAGAAAATAATAAATATTTAATAATAACAATAGTAACAATAATAACAATAACATTAACAAAAACAACAATAATAGTAATAATAATTAAGAATGTTGTGATATGATAAATAATGATAATGATACCGAATAATAATATGCAATACTTATAAAATATAAACCATAATAAATATAAAACTGAAAAATAGAATAATAAATATAATATTCATAATAATAATGATAAAGGCCAATAACAATAACAAGTATTAGAGCATTTCATAAAAAGCGCGGTTGCCTAGCAACGCGTACAACCCGGAAGCCAACGAGACGCCCTGTGATTGGCTGCCGGCGCGCAGAGGTGCGGGGCCGTGAGGGGCGCGGGGGAAGCGGCGGCGGCGCCTCCGCCTCGCCGAGCACACAAAGGAAGCGAAGGCCCAGGTGCTGCTCTGTGGGCTGGGCTGGGGCGGCCCCACCGCTTCCTGAGCGCTCGGGCGGCAGAGCGGCTCTGCCCGGGTGGAGATGTCCCTGGGGGAGCGCCTGGTAGCTCTGGTCACACCACGAAGGGGCCCTGCGGTGTCCCGCGCCCTCCCTCCTCCTCAGGGCTGACTGGGTTCGGAGTTGTGCTCGTTTAAGCGAGTTCCCCTCTCAGAATGGGTTGGGAAAAGCCTTGGAGCGAGGTGGCCTTTCCCTCTGGAAGGAGGGGTTGGATGTGAACTCGTGTCAGCCGTCATCTTTTGCTAGAATTGCTTTTCCTATTGTGAAGTTCGATATTGAAGCTGAATCGTGCCATGAATTGGTGCTTCTTTGATGTATATGTTTAATAAAAGTCAGATGAGTTAATTTATCCTAGAGAATCTGCCAGTTTAAAGTTGCTGTCGTTATCAGTGTTGAAAAAATATGAGAAAAAAACCCCCTGTGTTGTTGAAAAATATTGTCTCTTAAAGCCATTTATGCCTCTTCAATATTTTTAGTTCAATAATTTCACCTTTTTAGCACAAATTGTCTGTCTTTTATTATCCAATGGTATTCAAGGTAATAAAAACAGAATAGTAAATTGAGTGATACTCCTTTCCCCTGACTAATTACTGTATTGTTTGTGGAAGAAAGATGTTCTTAAGCATCTCACTTTTAAAGTCACTGTCCAGTTTTATTTTTCATTGTTATAAAATGTACAAGCTGCTGTATGTTTGTAGTTTATGACATCTTGCACTTCAAGCTGATGGACCTCTAGAGTTAAAAAGTGTCTGGTTTTAGTCACTTAATATTCTAAAATATTTCTCCTGCATGGATTTGGGTTCTGTCTCCAGTCTAACAGAATCTGAACTGGTGTGTGCAGCTGATGGTGTTTTTGTTTATTTATTGTTTGCTAGCATTGAGTTATTAATGCTGTGTTTTAATTGCAGTTTTCAAGCTGAAGCAGACAGGGGGAAAGCTGGCAATGCCTTCTGATGGGGCAGAGTACACAATAGGGGGGGTGAGGATCCTGTTCCCCTGCAAGGCTTACCCCTCCCAGCTCGCCATGATGAACGCTGTGAGTACAGTTTGTCCTGGCATTTGCCACGCTAAGAGCTTGTGTTTGCAGGTGTTTGGAATTCCAAAATCTCTGCCAGCATCTAGGAAGCTGACACATTAAATTCACAACATGCAGTATCTTGAAGTTTAGTGGTGACCACTCAGTGTTCTCTGTGCTGTGCAGTACCTGGGCCATGATGAGGGAATGGTGAAGTACATTTTTGGGAGCATTTATGCCCAGAAACAAGTTCCTTGTGGTGTAAGGGTGTTTGTGATTATCCAGCTATGCTGTAATTACAGTTGTATACAAATGTTCAGGTTTATAGGGTGGGGAATGATTTAGTAGACCACATTGTATAAACAGAAGAATTATGTTCAGTAATATTTCAAGAAGTTTTCATTTTTTTGGGGACTTTTCTAAATGAATTACTGCATTTATATTTAAACATTTTAAAAGGTTTTCACCAGTGACAGGACAGGAGGACACAGCCTTGAGATGTGGCAGGGAAAGTTTAGGCTGGACATTAGGCCATTATTGCTATGATTAGCTAAACACTTCTGCTTTGTTTTCTGTTAATTCTGTTTCTTTTATTTTCCTTAAAGATTGTTAAAGGCTTGAATAACAGGCAGCACTGTTTGCTGGAGAGCCCCACAGGAAGTGGCAAAAGCTTGGCCTTACTTTGTTCTGCATTATCATGGCAGCAGGCTTTGTATGGTGAGTGTCCTAGTGTCTGCACAGCTTTTATTACGAAATATAAAACAATTAATTGGTTTTCATCAGCCTTTAAACATTTGGTTTAAGGTCTGGGCCCAGCACTGGACACCTTGCCTTCATGGCAGCATGAAGCCGGAA
>NW_005054368.1:2293614-2356471 GCF_000277835.1 Geospiza fortis | reverse complement strand
CTCGTGGGTTGTGTGGATTGCTGGGGGGAGGGAGGTGTTTTCCTTTCTGTGCACTGCAGTTCTTCAGAGGTGACCACAGCTTGTTCAGCTTGACTGGTACTGGGCTGTCATTTTCACTGGTGGTTTTAATGACAGAGAAATGACTTTGTCCCCCAGAGAAGTCAGTGCCAACCTCGTCGTGTGACAAGGAGGACAGGAAAGCAGAGCCATCCCCACCCTGTCACTGCAGGTGTCACTCCCAGCCCAAGGGCAGCGAGGCTGCAACGAGTGGGACTCCCAGTTCTGCCAATTATCCTGAGCCAGGAACTTCCAGGAAACCTGGGAGCCCTCTACCAAACACAGGTAACTTCATCTGTAGGCAGCTCAAATTCTGCTGCTTTCAGGCCGGGGATGGTTTTATTACCATCATAGTAGCAGCCATGGTTCTGCCCTGCATGAAATCTGTCCAGTGGTTCATGTGTCTAGAAATGGCTAACACTGTTTCCTACACCACATAATTTATAGTAATTCTAGCAGTTACTGTTCTGTAGTAGTTACATTTTAAAATGCTGCTCTTATTTAATGCATCCCTAGTAATGGACATCCATTTTATTTTGTTAATTACAGAATGTAAGGAAAATGAAACATTAGCTTCAAAGCTGTCTGCCAAAAAGAAGTTATCTCTTCGTGCCAGTGAGAACGATGATTTTCAGGTAGACAGGAAGAGGATTCGTCCTTTAGAAACAGAGCAGCAGGTGAGCAGTGAAATCATCTGGGTGTAGCTCAAGCAAACTCTAAAATGCAGTTAATGTTACAGAGGAGGGTGTGGGAAATAATGAATCACATCACAGTCAAGGTTTAGAGTGACAGGGTTCTGTTCATTTTTATTGTTACTTGTTACAAAGGAGTCCATTGTTGCAATAAATTGTTCATTGTACCCTGTCCTAAAATCTTTCACATTTAAACAAGTAGTATCCCCCAAATATATTTATTCCCAGTTGATGGTGTTATGATTTCTGTAAGTTTTGTAACAGTGGGAAAGCAAAGCAGAAAAGCTCAGCAATAACTACATATTATTTTATAATTAAAACTTTATAGCTTTCCTTAATAACTTTTGTGTGGCTTAGACTTGGTTAAACTGTTGATGCCCAGTTACTAAACCAGACTCAGCTGAAACAAGACCAGGGCTGCCAGTGTGAGCACATCCCTCTGCCCAGTGCATTTTTACACTGTTTCTTTCCCCAGCAGGTGAGAAAACGTCACTGCTTTGCTAAAGGAGTGCAGTTGGTTGATGCTCTGGAAGTTTATCATCAGAGGAAAAATGGAGAGCTGATTGTTCACTCTGAAAAAAGCATGAAAACTGCTACTTTTTCTCCCCAAACAGTGAGTAATTCAGAAATATATTTTACACCAGGAGTGTTAGTTCAAGAACAATTTAAAACATTTTATGTGAAGGGGTTATGCATGAAATGCAGCTTAATGAAGTTTGAGCAAACATTGCAGCTAATGCAAAGGTTCCTCAGTGTTTTAGTTTTTATTTCCACTTTCTGTAGCAGAAGTATTACATCAGAAGTTCAGATACAGATTGCACCTGTTTCTGCAGCTTTGTTGGGCAATTTTCTGCATTTCTTACTGTTTGAAAATAGATTTTACATAAATGTTTGTTGGGACAAAAGCAGTAGAAGAGGGGATGTGAGGCAGTAGAGTGGGAGAGGCCAAGGTGTGATGTAGTAACCCCAAAGGAAACCAAAACCTATAGGATTGCTGTAAGATACTGGGAGCTAAATATTTTCTTAACAGAAGTGAATCTGTGTTGTAGGCCATTTGATGGGAGGTAGTTTTTATTAGTTTTGGAGAGCTCTGTAGATTTCTGAGTAAGATTTGAAATGCTTTGTGCCACTGAGCTTCATTTGGTAGTTTGAAACCCAAAGGCCACCAGAGTGTGCTGTTCATTTTCAAATAAAAAGAACTCTTGTCCTTCCTGATTGTAAAATTTCCTTTTGTACTTTGGTGTGGGTACATGAAAAACTTGATTTAAAACTTGTAGAAATTACTTGTCTAGAAGAAAATTGAAAACTAAACAGTCTGCTGTATGCTACATCTTTAGAAAGAAGTAACCTAAGCAGAAAGAAAGGGGATAATTTCTGTTGAAGTTTCTTTTTGAGGATGAAAGAATAAGGTATTATTTTGCTGTGATGAGCTTTTCCTTTAGCAGACTCAGAACTTGTCTGGTATCAAGAAAATTGCAGAAAGTAAAACCTTATTTGTCATTAGTAGTTGTGAGCCTTAACTGCATTTATTTACAACAGGCAGAGCATCGCGGCACAGGTATTGGATATACAAAAGCTTTTCTGGTGTGGCTTAGGAAATGAAATCAACAGAGCTCCTGTTCAACACTCACCTAATGGACTGTGCTTAGGGTGATACAATGATGTGATAACAGCATTGTCTTGTTCACTGAGGCAAGCTGCCTTAGGATATCCTGTGTTTTACAGTGGTCACTCCTCTGCTCAAAGCAGATTTAGTTTCTTATCAAGTCCTGTTTCTACTGCAGGAGGGAGAATGGGTTGGTCGTTGTAAGAGCATGAGAGGTGCTCTGTGCTGCCCAGCCCTGCTGCATCGCAGCACCTGCACATGTGTGGCTGAGCACCCAAACCTGTTCTCAGCTGCTCTCACTCCAAGCCTGGGAATCCAGCTCTGGATTAACTCCTGCAAGGGAGGGCAGTTCCAATGTGAGTTTAAGGGGGAAATTATAACCTCAGGGTACTCTCTTGGTTGCTTCTGTCAGAGCATATGGCCTGAGAAACTGGGGCAGCTGGGTTAAGGAATCCCCATTTCCAGCAGGAAAGAAAGTAAACAGTAAATGGAGAGTAGTGTAACAAACACTTGGGGTATCAAAAAACAACTGTGAAAAGAATCTGTCTTAATGTGCTAGCCCATTGCAGTTTAACATATTGCTTACAACCTGCACAATGGGGTTTGGGTGACTTCTGTTACACATTCCAGGGGACTGGCAGCCTGTTACAATCAGGGTCTGGACTCCAGAATGGGCTAATTTACCACGATGGGATGAAGAAAGTTGTGGATTTGTATTACATGCTCTCACCTGACACCGTATCTGATCCTTTTCCTGCTGGTTGACGTTTTGAATGAGCTCTTTGAAGCAAGTTCCAGCTTAATTAAAACGTTTGCTTGGTTAGCAGTGATCTGTGAAAGCCTGTGATAAATATTGAACTGGGTTCACCTGCTGGTGACTGGGGGAGGATAAACAGCTGCTTTGTGTGCTTTAAACAAGAGGCTGCAGCAGCAGCAGCAGAATACTGGGCTTTCTGAGAGCTTCCAAAGGAGCAGTTGAAAAGCTCTGCTAATGTCACTGCTGATATCTCCCTAGATTGTGCTTGTGTGATATTTCACACAAGAGACATTCACTGCTGCAGCATTCAGGTGCCTTTGTAACTGGGAAATGTAGATGGAGATATGAAGAACTCCTCTTACCTCTTTGTGTTTCAAAGATCACAGCCCCAGTGTTTGTTTAGCTCTATTTTACACACAGTACAGGGTGGTGGACTTGATTATTCCTTTTTTAATCGGACTTCCACGTTTTTGCCATATAAATATTGATGTGATAGGCTGGTTTATCTAGCCCTGACAGAAGTACAAACAAGCTGCATTAGCCTAAGGTCCATATAGGCTGATATCTGATCTCTAATGGCATCTGCTCCTGGGTGTTTCTGATTAAATACTGCAGAAAGTACAGGAGGATCTTTTTTTGCCCTCTTCCAAATGAAAATCCCTCTTTCAGATTCCAATAGCTGAAAACAGGTTTAGTTCTGAAGCCAGAGGGTATTATGAAATCCAATTCTGTTGTCTCGGTATGAATTATTTCTAATCAGTCCTCCCCTAATTCCTTCATAGATAAATTGAAACATTTTCTAATTTTGTTAGATCTTAACCAGTATCTCTGTGGTATGAGTGTAAAAATTTGTGCTTTGAGACAACACTGCCAAGGAAACCCCTTGTTCATGGAGAGTTTTCTTTCTTTGTGCTGCAGGAATGGGAGAGGAACACCACATTAGGTGTTGCTATAAGATACCCACAGTTGGTTCTTGGAGAAATACAGAGTTAAAATAATTTGCCTTTTATAAAATTTAAATATGTATTTTAAGGATTCTAATGCAAATTGACTCACTGGAGTAATGTGGAAAGAATATGGAGAGCTCAACTTTTAAACTGTGTTTTAACCAATTTTCTAAAGTTTTTCTTCGTTATGAAGGACCTCCTAAAAAGGTTTTATTTATTAAACTATTTGGGGCTAATGGTGGCTGTGGCTTTCAGAAATGCTGTGACTACTGCAGGCAGTTTTATTTCTTAACTACTTACTATAAAATCAGCCTGAGTTTACAACTTTCTCAGTATTGTGGGTTTGAGTGTTTTTTGAACATAAAACTTTTTTCAAAGTTAAAGGTAACATTTTAGTACTGGAATAATGGCTAAAGTGCTTCTTAATGCCAGTATTATACCAATTCCAAACCTCTTAAACCAAACTTTTAAGCCCACCTGTAAAATACTGTAATTTATAAGCCTCACACATAAGAACACTTTATTTCTTTTTTATGAAAAGAATAATATCTGGTATTTAAAGCCCATCATAGGAGAACCTTCTGTTCATGATTTTATATATTAATTTGGGCTGCATTTTCCTGTTGTTCTAAGAACTCTGGCAAAACAGCTGCCTGATGGGTCCTAATATTTTTCAATTATTTTTATTTGGCTTAGCACAACAGTGAAATATTAGTGGTAAAGTCTCATCGTGGTGTCCTGTGTATTGTTTTTCCCTCTGAAAATACAATCTGACTTGGATTAAAATTAAAAAATAGACATATTCTTCAAGGCCCTATACAGTCACTGCTTTAGTTCAATTAATTTTTAGCTTGGTAATGTGGTTTTCATTATTTCCAGGAGCAAAGCAGAATGTAAGTGATAGAAATATCAAGGTAGCATTGGAGCTTTCAGAGTGAGCATTGCACATATGTAACATATACCATATGTCAGCTGTTTCCTGCCTGCCTGGTGACAAGAGCCCCATTCATAACTCCTCTTTTTATCCTTTCAGTGAATAAGTAATTATTCAATATAGAAGGCAGGATATTTGGAACTGGCTATTTAATGTGGCAGCACAGGGTAATGAAATCTGCTGTTCCTGGCAACCTGAGAGGGGAATGTAACAATTCCAGCATGGGTGTAACTTTATCTGCTTTGAGGCCTGTTTATTTGGCACATCAGTGAACCTTTTATCCCAGTGAGTGGCAGCTCAGAGGGTTACATTTACATGCTTTCTATCATGTATTGTCATATTTAACGGCACACAAGGCTGACTGGGGCTGAGGGGAACACGAACTTGCTTTTCCTTGCAGTGGAAGCTGAAGACAGCTTGATCCCCAGGATTGTGGTGTAACACACAGCATGACTTAGCATTTGTTTATCATGGATAATCTTACTGATACAATTAAAGGCAGGGAGGAGTGCTGCAGTGGCAGCTGCGTGTTGTTACCTGCACTACCACCTGAGCCCAGATCCAAAGTGTCTGACTCTGGAAGAACTCTTTATTTTCCATGAGAGGTGTGTTTGGACATGGTTACACTTGAGTTCCTTGTTTCCTATGTGGCTCTTCAAATTCATGATGACAATTTCATGTCAGTTGTTCCAGTATTTAATGTTCTGATGGCAGAACAAAAATGGCTTTTAACAAATATTTTACAGGATTAGGATCTGTTTAGAATTATTCCCCGTGTTTCCTTTATTCACCTGGTTACTCAATGGCCTTTGGCAGAATGGCACAGCAAGCATGTTTCTAATGGAGAGTGTGTGGTGCAGTCTGTTTTATCTGCACACAGAGATCCTGAACTGTCTACAGTTCTGCTTGCTTTAAGGAAAAAATTATTTTAATTAGAGTGTCTGTTCCAAGTTTTCTTCATTGAAGGTTTTGGACTCTTGCTCTGTAACAGGAGTGTCCTGAGCTGAAGCTTCAGTGTGAGAATCTTTATTTGCATTATTCACGTGTGTAAATATTCCACTGGATCAATAATTCTTATTGGTTTGGTTATGATAAAATTGTGATTGCTGGAAGGTTTTTTTTAGAAATTTCCAGGCACAAGGATGTGGTGCTTTAACATTTTAGAACTTGTTGCAGCTTAATGGGCAGCCCTGGTGACTGAACCAGTTATCCCAGAGGGCACTTTCCAGACCATCAGCAGATTTAGCACATTCATCTCACAGTGGGATTTTGTGCATCATTTTGATGTCTTGGTTTGCAGCCTCCTGGCCCTTGCACTGAGTGTTCCTGTGCTTCTGGGAAAGAACCTGATAAAGATCCCAGTCACACAAAGAAGAAAGAAAATGGAGATCGGTTGTGTGTTCCCAAAATTTTTTTTGGGACACGAACGCACAAGCAAATCACCCAGATCAGCAGGGAGCTGAAGAGGACAGCGTATTCCTGTGTGCCCATGACAATCCTTTCCAGCAGGGATTACACCTGCATTCATCCTGTGGTGTCCCACAGTAGTAACAGGAATGAAATGTGTGTAGAATTGCTGGAAGGAAAACATGTGAGTAATTTTATTTGAGAAAATGAGCATTCATTAAACAAAGGCAGATTTAACAGCTGGAATGAGTAACATTTTTTACTTCTTTATATTTTATTGGTTAAATACCACCTGGTGGCATTAAAATTAAATATTAATTGTTAGGAAATGTTGATACACTGTAAAAACTTATGGTGGTAGGAATAAGATATGACTGCCAGGTTGATGGTGTAATAAGACTGAAATTATCTCTGGGTTTATAAATGAAGAAGAAAGAAGTGTCCTTTATTGATGTACATTTTAGAAACATGGATTTACTTGATGTGAGGTGTTATTGTCTGGCATAAAGAGCAGCTGTTAGAAATGTTTCTGAGAAATAGCCAAATGCATGGAACTTTGGAAGATTTTAGCCTGCTTGATTTTCATTATTTCTTGTACCCACTAAGTCTCTGCACTTGTTTGCTTTCAGGGCAAGTCCTGCTCTTTCTACCACGGTGTTCACAAGCTCAGTGAGCACCATGCCCTGCAGCCTGGCCCTGGGCAGTACCAGGCGTGGGACATTGAGGACCTGGTGAGGCTGGGCAGGAAGCTTCGTGCCTGTCCCTATTTTGCAGCCAGGGAGCTCATGGTGGGGGCAGACATTGTGTTCTGTCCCTACAATTATCTCCTGGACCCACAGATCCGGGACAGTGTGAGTATACTGGGGACAAGTGGCAAGAAGTTAAAAAGAAGAATTTAAAAGAAATTACCCACTGAATGTTTTGTTTCTATGGTCAGCTGAGATCCCATTCATGTCCAAAATACTGTCTATAAAATAACTCCTGGGGTTTTCCCCCCTTGGATATTTTCTAGGTTATAGAAATTGATTCAAAACCTGAAAAGCTTCATTTGCACAATGCTGCAGAATATCCATTTTTTAACAGCCTCCTGTTAGTTGCTGTTTCTCATGTCTTTCACTCTGTTTCACCAGACAATAATTTTCTTTTTTAGATGGACATTAACCTAAAAGACCAAGTAGTCATTTTGGATGAAGCCCACAACATTGAGGACTGTGCTCGGGAGTCCGTGAGCTACGGGGTTACCGAGAGCCAGCTGCGAGCTGCCCGCGAGGAGCTCGACTTCATGGTCAGCAACAGCATCAGGCAGAAGCACCATGAGCCCCTCCGAGCTGTCTGCTGCTCCTTGATCAAGTAAGGCAACTTTTTATTGCTTTATATCAATTAATATTTACCAAATTACCTAATATTTTGGTAAATATTAAAAATATTTACCAAATTACCTTATGCTATTTGATATTTGGTACTATCAAATACCATATTTGATGGTATAAGTTGCTCTGTCACATCAGATAAAATGCAACAAAGGTGCACTTACAACTATGCAGTTGTTTATGTTCATTTGAGGAATCCACAGGGTTTGATCTATTAAAAAATTTACTGGTCTCACATGGAAACATTGAAGTTCTCTTCTGAAAAGTCTTGTGCTCTTGAATGATGTGCTGCTCTTTATGGGGCTTTTTTGGACTCCTGGTTTATAAAGTATGAAAATTTTCATAAGATGAATTTTTGTATGTGACACGTTTGCTTATTTGACAAATAATAATAGCATTATTTTGTCAAAGAATTAATTAGTTCATGTTTATAGAATGCTTTCAGAGCCTTGGACAGAAAGAATTTGGAATCTGTTGTTGGAATCAGATTGGAATCAACTGAATTCTTCCTAGTTGAAAGTGAATTTGTCAGTCATGCCCTTTGTTTTCCCTGGGAAACAACTTCCTGGAAGGGGAAGAGCTGAGCCTAAGTTGAAAATCCTGAGAGGGGATGTGCCAAAAGCAGATGGACAGAAGCCCAGGAAGAAACAAGAGGTCCAGGGCAAAGTCTTTTGGGTGAAGTAGAAGTATCAAAGTCAGCAGAAAAAAGTGAATAAGCTACAAGTGGCTTTGCAGTTAAGTGAGTTCTGCTCCAGTGTGTGCAGAATCTTCATTTTGCTGCAGCAGCACAGCACAGGAGGAGTTCACTCTCCCATCCTCACTCTCTGCTCGGAGTTAATGTTTGTGTCACACAGAGACAAGGGACTTTTCTGCTTGGCAGAAGCCAATTCTCCTACCTTGGATATTTCAAATGTTAAACTTTAGTAAAAGATAAGAACAGCATGGCTGAAGATTTGATTGCCTCAAGCTTTTTAACCTTATCAGGAAGACTGAGGTTGATTGTCTTGGCAAATCTGCCAGCAGCATGAAAAGCAGTTGCTGGAAAGCAGAAGACTGGGTGTAAATAGCCAGTAATAGGTAAAATGCACCTGCACAGTGACATGGCTTTGCCAAATGCATGGGGAGCTAGAAAAAAATCTTTTTTCACTTCTAAAAGATCCTGGGCCCTCATTCCAGAAAGCACTTAAGGATGGGCTTGGTGCCACGGGTGCTGCAGTGACCTTTGTGAGGAATGCGCAGCTGGGCCAGTGGAGGTGTCTGGCAGGCTCTGCTGCTGAGATGCACGTTTAGCAGGCTGATCACTGTGTTCAATGGAATATGCTGTGTCAACAGGGGAATTTTCTGGTAGTGAGGGAAGCAGCAAATACTCTTCCTGGAACTGAAGGCGTGTGTACAACATCCATTCATTCTTTTCCTGGAAACACTGCATACAGCAATTTTCACTTCAAAACCAGAGATAACCTTTCTGGGAATCAAGCTAATTTCATTTATGCTTCCTACTTAGCTCTAAAAATAATTTAACAGGCTTTGCAAGTAAATGCTTTAATGTTAGATGGAATTTATTTGAGAATTTAAGGTATTTTTGGTGCTATTTGGGCATTGTGTTAAGTTTGTATTTGCATTTATTATTTCAAAAGTATGTGATGATGTTTGAAGTTCATAACAGAGAAGCATTTTACATTTCCTGAAGTGTTTTACCCATTGTAAATCTGTTTAATTCCTGTCACAGAGGCCTTGTCCTGATTTCAGTTCCGGGTCTTTTTGATGTTACATTTGAGGAACTGGGGCCTTAGTCTTAGTGATCACCATTCCTTTATGAGATCAAGCAAATTTTAGCCAAAGAAGTGATTGTTGTGGCAGTATTGGTGGGTTTTGTTTGCATTTCACCTGGCAGAAGGGAAGTTATATTTTAATTGTTCCATGGATCAGATTATTTATGGTGACAGGGCAGGAAATCTAGAACTGAAGCAGTCCCAGAGCCTTGCTCTTGAGTTGCTAATGATGAACTGGTTTTGCAGGTAAATATTTTGAGCTCTTGCAGCACTGACAGCTGTCCTTTTGATGCCTCCTGCCTTCTGATGGAGCAGACAGCTCCAGCCTTTCCTAGCAGGGAGGAAAGGAGCTGCTTTTCTAACCAGAGACAAGGGCCTGTGCTGCTGCAGGGGTGAAGGAGGACAGGTTCACTCAGAGAAAATTCCAGCAAATGAGATGCTCTCCGTGTTTAGCTCGTGCTTTTAGCAGTCAATCACATTTTGCATTGTATTACAATTATAATTCTGCTTCAAGTTGCAGCAGTTGCCAGTACCTGTGGGTAGGTTTAAATGGGCACTTGTTATTGCCCCACTTTCCCTTCCATGTGTAAATATGAAAAGTGTTCATTTCATGCCTCAGGATTTGTTCTTAATTGGAAAGTCAGCAGTTGACAGGGATGATAAACCAACCTGCAGCAATTGGAGCAGTGATGAGTGGCTTTAGATATGCAGCAGAAGTCTTGCTTGAATGAGCCTGACATATCGTAAGAGGAAATTACATTTTAATTCCTTTTCTTTATTATCTATTATATGAAGTATAAACATGTGGGGAGAAATTCCCTTCTCATTTCAGTGAGCTGCATCCAAAGCAGTTCCATGGGAGTTCAACAGTGAAAAACAGGCAGAAAGGAAAAGCAGAATCTCTCTCCTTACATGTAGTAAAACAATTATCATCATCTTAGGAGTCTGGTGCAATTTTTGAGGTTTGCTTTGTACGTACAAAGTGTCTCTAAATCTCTAAAATCAATGCTGAAGTGATTTGTGCTTTTTCTCTCTTTCAGCTGGCTGCAGGAGAGCTCTGGGCAGCTGGTGGAGAGAGCCTATGAAACTGCCTGTAAGGTGTGGAGTGGCAAAGAAATGCTCAACTTTTTGTACCAAATGGGAATAACTGGCATTACTTTTCCCATTTTACAGGTAATGTTGTGTGCTGTATTAAATGAGCACCACCGTACATAATATTGGTGGTGTTAAACATCTTCAAATGCACAGAAGTTAAATGGAAACAGGTCTTGTCATTCACTGCAGCACTGAAAATTGTCTGAAAATGATTCCTGATGAAAACCAGGAGTAATCCACTCGAGCTACTGGAATTTGTGGAGAATCAATGTTTTGAAGGATACAATTGCTCACATACAATTATTTGAATTGAACCATTAAGCCAGTGATATTTTTGCCTGTTCTATCCAGCTGCATTTTTATTGAGTGTTGAAATGTTTTTACCCTATTTTCAAGTTTCTCCCTCCTTTCTATGTAAGCCAGATATGTTAAAAGCTTTGTTAAAAATTGAAAGTATTGTTCCCTTTCCCTTGGCCCTTCTTTGCCCCTTTCCCTCTGACTTTAGAGGTGTTTTAAATGAACTTTTAAAACAATGAACTGACAGTCTTGTATCTCTATTAACTTTGGTTTTGAGAAGACACTTAGAATGTTGTTAATATGGAATTTGCCTCTTGCAGAAACATCTTGGTGCTGTCCTGGAAAAAGAAGAAAAAGTTTCTATGCATGGGAGAGAGGAAATTATTGAGGTGCCAGTTGTGAGCCCTGCAGCACAGATCATGCTCAAAGGCCTGTTCATGGTCCTTTCCTGTCTCTTCAAAGAGAACAGCAGGTCAGGCCTAACATTTATCAGCTGAATGCTCACAATTTGATTGCTTAATTGTAGTTTTTACTGATATTTCTGCCTCTATGTAGGTTTGCAGATGATTACAGGGTTGCTCTACAACAAACTTACACCTGGATGACTGAAGACCAGCGTGATGATGCAGATACAAGTTCCTTCTTCCCAAGGCCCAAGCACAAAAAGAGTTCAAGGCAGAAAACCCTTGTCCACATGCTGAATTTCTGGTGCTTGAACCCTGCTGTGGTGAGCTGAGTGAGAAGATAAAATAATCTGAGTGATAACAAATACGCATCAGATCTGAAAGGGATTGTGTTGATTTTCTAAATTCCTGCTTTTCTTTCTCCCACCTAGGCTTTTTCTGACTTAAATGAAGTTAGAACAATTGTTCTGACATCAGGCACACTCTCTCCCATGGATTCCTTTTCCTCAGAGCTTGGTGTGAAGTTTTCCATTCAGCTGGAGGCGAATCACGTTATCCGGAATTCCCAGGTAAACTGGGCATGGCTGTTCCATCTAATGCTGCCCATGGTACAAAAACCAAATAAAAGTGATGGCATCTGTCACTTAAAAGAAAGGTCCAGACTGTTGCTTGGTTTAATGCAATGAAAAATGACATTTTTAAATGAATAAAGAAGCAATTTTTAGACACATTTCCCTGGAAAAGTTGCTCGTGCTGTATGAGATGGCTGTTAGCAATATCAATTACGGGACTTCAAGTACCGAAATGAATTTAACAAATATCTCAACATTTTTTCACACCTAAATTTCATTCTTGGTCCTGCAGTGGTTTCTCCAGGCTGGTTTAGGGTTAGCCTTGTCCCTGTGCCCCCAGGTGTGGGTTGGCACGGTGGGTGCGGGCCCCAGCGGGCGGGAGCTGAGCATGACCTTCCAGCACATTTCTCTCACACTTAAAATGTCATTCTTGATCCTGCTGAGGTTTCTCCAGGCTGGTTTAGGATTGACCTTGTCCCTGTGCCCCCAGGTGTGGGTTGGCACGGTGGGCACGGGCCCCAGCGGGCGGGAGCTGTGCGCGACCTTCCAGCACACCGAGACCTTCGAGTTCCAGGATGAGGTGGGAGCCCTGCTGCTGTCAGTCTGTCAGACACTTGGCCAAGGAATTTTGTGCTTTTTGCCATCCTATAAGGTAAGGAAATGTGAATTGCAGTTCTTCCCATCAAACCACACACACTTTGAAAATGCACGATGTGGTTTGCACATCGATATACACAAATGTTTATCAAATAAATGTATTGTAATAACACAGGGGCATTGTATTGTTATTTCTTGGCATTCAGGTTTGTTTTCATGAGCAAACATCTTTGGTTTTTCTCAACAGATGCACTTATTAACACAGACAATCATTTCAATTAGCATTACCATAAAACCAGCCAGATCCATAAATTTTCCTTATGTTGTTTCTCTGAAGGTTTAGAAATTGTTTATTAAGAAAAAAATTAAAAATCACATAATGAAATGTATAACTCAGCAGCAAGGATGTCTTTGCATGTTCTTTCTGTGCTATCAGAATGCAGAATTCATCCAGTTAATTTCTCCTTCCCTTGTTTCTTGTTCCATTTCGCTGCATTGGAGATTGGAGTGTATTTTTCTTTAGTCAGGGGAATTGCTCACTGACATTGGCTGAAAGGAATCAAATTTCTCCATTTCAAACTATGTAATATCTAATTTCACTGACAACAGTTATCTAATTATGGTTAATCTGGATCTCCCAGTAGTTCTGCTTTCTTCTCTATTTGTTGCTCCTGTTGTTTATGGTCAGGAGCAGGAATATAAACCTGTAAGATAATTCTGTAACTCATACTCATTTTTCCTGTACTGCTTGCAAGGGTGTGACTTTTAAAATTTTAAATGATTATTTATGATTTTTTAAATCATCTTAACAGACAAAACACAAAGACCTCTCAAAAAAATCCTACGAAATGATAATAAACCCCAACATGATGGAAATAGAATTTCAGACATTTCTGCTCATCCCTAAGGTTCCTAAACAGAGAATATTTTACAAAATGAAATAAAAACTATTTGCTCTCTTTTTACAAACCCTTAATCTTTTATTATTTAACTGGCAGGCTGCAAAGGGAGGGTTGTTTCTTGCCTGGATGTCTTTAAGTGCAATTCCTGACAGTAACCATTAGGTGACCACATCAGACCAGGTAATGGAAGCCCCTGAAAAAAGCAGATTACTGACCATAAATTTATTTAACCTCACAAAACCCTGAACTTCCATGCAAAGGAAATCATCTTGCAAGAAATCTCCAATTTATTTAAGAATTTAACTGGAGCATCTTTCAGTTTCCAGCGTTATCTTTCCAAGAGTGTCACGTTGGAGAGTTGATCTTCCATATCCAGACCTGACCAATATTTATGAAAGTTTTTATGAGAATGGTAATGTGAATTACAAGTACAGAGAGACTTTGTAATGACATTTAATAAAGGAGGAAAACAATTGCTGGCCAGCTCTGGAACCTTCCCCCCCTGCCCTTGTGCCTCACTGAAAGGTCACCCTGCACACGCTGAGTGTTCTGTTCTTTGGAGGAACACTCCCTGAGCCCAGCAAAGTATTGATAAATAGAAATTGCAGACAATTGAAGGATGATATTTTAAAATCACATTGCCAATATTTTTCTATGGATGCCCTTTTTCTTTCTACTACTTTTATTTGGGATTGGGTTGCCTTTAAGGCTGAGATTAATATGTTGAAAATACAGAATAATGTAAGCACATTAATACAGGGAAAACAAAGTATTCTTTCATCATCATAAAGAATATTTGCATTTCAAAAGTGATTTTCACTGGAAATTGCTGCCTCTCTTTAAAAAGCTGCAGCCTTCAAAGGAATTTTTCAAAGCTGTCAAGATCTGATTAATACACATGGTCATGGACCTCACTATTATGATTTAAGCAGATTTTTTGATGGCTCAATCTGTTTTATGAATTGAAGCTTCAACTTTGGAATAAGTGGCAAATAAAGGTTTTTTTTTTTTTTTCCTGTCTGGGAGACTGAGGACAATGCTTTGAATTTAAAGTACTTTCTATCCAGGTATAATTTGATGGAGCTGGAATTTAGTTTGGTATGTACATTGGATTTCAGTTTGGAATTACTGCCTGCAATGTGAATGGAGAAAAAAACAATAGGAGAGAAATTTCCCTTTATCTTAATCAGGTATTTGAATAAATATATTTTTAATTGAAGAGTGGCTGTTTAAAATATATGGAGTCAATGCAGTGGAGGAAAATCTATGGATGGACAAAGAGCCCATCAGCTGTACATGCCCACATTTGATAGGTGTCTGTTATGAACAGCTGTGATGGTTCATGTGGGCTAATTCACAAACAACATGGAAATTTTTAATGTCATTGTTGGAGTTGTGGCACATTGACTTTTAAAAAAATCAGCTTCATCTTAACATTCATTAAATTCCAAAGCTCCATCATTTTTAAGGCTCCTAAAACTGGTGATACTATGCAGCAAAAATGCATTTATGTGAAAATCAGTAGCAACTCCAGCAAAGAAACACTCTATAAAAGAGAATATCAGAGGTGAAAAGATTGCCCAGAAATCTAAGATGCTTTTAAACAAGATTAAGATAAGGCCCATTAGGGCTCATGTTGCCAACCTGTCTGCATTAAGATATATCTTGCCTGGTGCCTGCATCTTGGATGATTCATTCAATATGTGTCATATCAAAGTCAACCTAGGCAGCAAGGAGAAAAATGCTAATGCTTATAAATTTTAGTGATAATCCATCATGATGAATTAACTGACCTTTCTTAGTGGGTTTTTTTTAAACAAAAGAAGCTTTGGACGATGATGTTAATGTTGCTTTGGTTTGTTGTGCTCTCTGAGGCATCGTTGGTTAATTTGGATCTGCTAATTGAGGAGGCATCACTTGGAAGCAGGATTTTTACAGCTGGAGTTGGAAAGGGTTTGAATGAGTGTTTTCAACAGGAAAACTTAGGAACTGATAACAATTCTCTGCTTGAAAACCTGAGCTCCTTGCAGGGAGGTTGGACTGGATCCCATTTAAAGGTTCCTTGCAACCCAAACTATTCCATGATCATAAAATAGTGGCACGATTAGCATAAATTAGCATATAAATGATTCATGCTGCACTGCACTGGCTGCTTACCTTGAGAATTTTGGGGTAAGGTTATAGTGATGACACACAGCAACTTTTGCCACTTGCAAAAATAAATGCTAAATTTCCCAGTTTAACAAAATGTAAATAAAAATGCTGAGTTTTTATTTGTCTCATAACTTCAGGAGCTGCTGGTTGAGAGCTGAAGCTCTGTCAGTCTCATCCCATTTTCCTGCTCTCTGGGAAGATGTTTGCTGATGTTTTCTGGAATGGGATCAGCCAGGATTGGGTGACAGCAAATCCCTTTGGGCTGGAGCTCCTGTCCCTGTTGCTTGGCTCCTCTCCCTGTGTCAGGTATCCACCAAACCTGCACAGGACTCTCAGGCAGGTGTTGTTTGCCCTTGTGCTGACAAACCTTTCCTGGCACCCTCCCACAGCTCCAGACAGGCAGGAATTAACAATATTAATTAACTCTGAGCAGCGTGGGGCTGCTTTCAACAGACTGAGAATGTTCAGGTTCAGGGCAAGGATTTGGAACCAACAGGAGGGAGCTCAGTTTAACCTCTGGCTGTGTCCACGTGCATTTAAAGCTGGCCTGAGGTAAATGTGGCACCCTCAGGTATGGCAGGCTGAGGGAGGGATATCATTTCATGATTAATTCTCAATGTCTGCCTCTTCTTCATTTCACACAGAGCCTTTTCTTATTGAGATACATGAGATTGGTAGCAATTCTTGTTTTCAAGAAGTGTTTCAGTAATGAATAGAACTCTGAGAAGACAATATTTTCATTTCTAAAACTTTCCTGAAACATGGGTTTGTAAATAAATTATAACAAACTCATTTTTCCTGCCATCAATAAAACAAAGCAATGGTGCTTTCAGACAACTTTTACTTATTTAATAAATTACTTCAATAAATTTCCAAAGGATGGTAGTCTGTTTAGCCCAGCCTATTAAAAGCATTAAGATTTGAACACTGGCTGTTAAAATGAGTAAATGGCAATATCACAAAGTTAAACAAATGCCAAAAAACATTTTCCAGAGTACTGGGATTGTAACAATACCATTAATGAGGGCAAAGAGGTTTTAATGCAATTTGCACATTCTAAAGTTTCAAAAAGAGGTTTTGAGTTAGTGCATTATTAATGTTCTGAACATCTGGAACTATGTAAGAGCCACAGACATTGAGCAAGTGCAGGGTTTCCCCACTAGGTCTGATGCTGGCTGATTTCCTCCCCAGCCAAAAGCTTGTTTTTAGAAGTTTGAGACAGTAAAATGACAATATCCAGATAAGAGAGAAACATTCCACAGCCTTTTTTTCCTTGTATTATGTACAGAGGAATAATTGGAAACCATTAGGTTCGTGCAGTTAAAAGGTGAACTTGAAATTAAATAGGAAAATAGTTCTTTGCACCACAGATGGGGCTCTGAGGAATTATCTAAGTTCCATAAAAATGCTGAACTTTTTCTGTTGGGTGTATTTCTGTGTTTATGCAGGGATAAATGCTTCATCAGGACTAATAATCTCCTTGATGTTCCTGTTGACAGCTGTAGGAGGGCTTTGAAGAAGAGATTTACTCCTGTGTGTAAATATTTGCAGGGTGTAAGGATCTGTTTGTGTCGTTTATGACAGAAATTTCTTCTTTCAAGTTACATCAGCATTAACTTTCTGCATAATTTTAGTGTTAGAGAAAGTAGCTGACACAGTTACAGCCTTAAAATGCTACAGGAAACAAGGATGTTTCAAGGTGTCACCCAATTTTAGCTGTTTTCACTGCAGCTAATGCCCAGCACCCCTGGCATGGAAAGGAAGCTGCCTTTGAGCAGGTTTGGCATTTCAGGAGTAAGTTACAAAATAATTGTAAATTAATAATGATGCTCACTTTCTGCCCAGCATTTGCTTTCTGCTCCCAAGGGAGAGGTTCTCTCTTGCTCCAGAAGCCTCATTTGTTTGAGCCAAAAAGCTGCAGGGGAGCTGTGACAGACACCCCAAAGCTGGAGAGGCTTTAGGGACAGGATCCTGGCACCCTTCTGCCTCAAACTTATGCCTGAAGGGGAGCAGGGTGAGGGAGGAGTCGCTGAACAACCCCTGGGGGCACCTGGGTTTGTCCTGGCACTCTGGGCTGAGCAGTGCCCTGCAAGTGCCAGGAGCTCTTTTGGGGCTCTGACACCACTGTGACCCTTGGGGCTTTTATTTCTCTTTGGAAGGAAAGACTCTTCCAGTGTCCTTTGTCCTTCCTCTGCTGGAAATCTTCGGGAAGTGATTTCTGTCTGGTGGGCCATGATTTGGGGAAAATGAGCTCTAAAAAAAGCTGAATTCTAATGGCTCCCAAATTATTCATTTCAACATTTGCACCTAATAAATGTAGATAGAATTTCATTTTACTTATCCATATTATTTCTTCATTGCTTATTTTTTGCTCTTCCCCTGCAGTGGAAGTTTTCTTTTTGAACTTTATCTCAGCTTCTTTATGTTTTATGGGGGTTTTTGTTCCCATTAATCATATGCAGTATCTACTTTCAGTTTAATTCTCTATTTTCCATCATTTCAATATCAGTCATATAAACTGTCTAGCTATGGAGGCTCTCACAGTCATCGAAAAATACAATTATCTGAGGTGCCTTCTGAGAGCTCCAAGAGCTCTGTAAATCTTCATGTGATTCCTGAAGTCTACAGTTTGCTTTTCCCATTGACTTGGGCATAGAAATGTCTGTAAAAATCCCTGTGTGAGAGGGAAGATTTTAACCATTCCCTCACAACTGCTCTGCTTTAGACACTGTTGAGAAATTGCTTCAAATGAAAACAAAACAGGAGCAGAAGGAATGATAAACTCCATACAAAAATAATTGCAGTGAGAGTTTTTGTATAACCAGGTATTTAATATTTATCTTTAATGTCATCAGTTCAATCCAGCTGTGCCAAATGAAATTTGCAGCTGGAGCTGGCAGTTCACACCCTGGCAGGATCATTTCTTGTGGAACTGCAGCAAACTCAGAGCCAGGATAGTGCTGGGTTCTGCAGAGGAACAACTGAGGTGCTGACTCATTAAAGTTATCATAAACTTCAATGATTTATTAGAAGGTTTTCATTTAGAATTTTTTGAATTGTCTGAGTTTTGTTATTTTTGGTGGTTGTTTTTTCCCCACTGCTTGGTTGCAGACCAAGATAAAATTTAATCTTTTGAGATGGTAACTGACAATCTGGATAATTGCAAAATGTGGTTTCCTTCTTAAATAGTGTGATAGGATCATGGATGTACACACCAGTTATGGGGTGATTTTCCTGATTTCTGGGGAATTAGAGACAATCCAAATGTTAGAGATGCTTTGAGACCTCAGAGGAGCTGATCTGGGAGCCTGTGGCTGCATGAGCCACAGGGTTCTTCCCCCTTCCCTGTGCTGCTCTGTGGATCTCCTGAGCAAAGGAAAAGTTTTGATCCTTTTTATTCATTTTTTTTCCTAGTTAGTTTCCAGGTGGCTTTGTGAACTGTGGTGTCTCCTCAGGAGGTCAGAGAAGTGTCAGAGACAGCTCAAGGGAAGGGATGATGTTGCACATTCCAAGATTATCCTTTTTTGTTTTCAGTCTCTGGGATGAAACATTTTCTTGTTTCTGGGAGTTCTTTTAATATATTTTCCAGTGGTTGACTGTAATTGGAGAATGTATAAAGATCCTCCTTTGGAAATCCTGATTTTTTCACTGTGGCTGATGTTCTGAAGCTGTTGGTGTGAGTTTGCAGCATCCTTAGCTGGCTCTGTGTGACTGTGAATTAACCAAGTAGCTGGAGAGGCACTCAGGTGAATATTCTGGGTGACTGGAACTGTGGGTGAGGTGACATGAAAGGAATGCCCTGTGGTGGCTCCTGGTGCTGTGCAGAGCCTCAGCAGCTGCACTGGGGTTGGAGCTCTGTGCTGTCCCTGCCCTGAGCCCTTTCCCTCTGCTCCTCCTTGTGCTGGAACTTTCTCCTCAGCCCAGGGGCAATCCCCACCTGTGCCTTGGCTCCCACAGGCTCTCTTTGAATTGCAGCTGCAGAGAATGCACAAACACCCTGCTCATGACTTCTTTTAGTCCTTCCCTTGCTGTGCTGACCAGCAAGGGCTGTGCAATAATTCAGGTGCCCTGTGGCATTTGCTTTTCACACAGAGCAGCTCCTTGCTGCTGCTGCTGCTGCTCGTCACACGAAGCCCAATCCGGAGCGACAGTCGTGGCAGATTATTGGATATTATGTCTAAAAAAATTATCTGCCGTGCTGGCAGATGAGTGTTTGGCCTGTGAATTTCACACCCTGAGAGTTGGGCAGTTTAATATTTTATTGCACAGTTAATTTAAATACCCTGAGCAGACAGCATCAGGAAAATAAACAAAAAATCTATTATTGTTTCTCACTTCTGAGCTCTGACTTGTCAAAGTGCTGCAAGCTGAATTGTTGTAGCTCGTTAACACATGCTCCAGTTTCCCTTGTAATTAACACTTGCTGCTTGCATATTTTTCCTCCTATTTATGTAGGAACTGCATTGAAAATGAGTTTTCACAGTCAAGAAGTTTGCACTCTGTGAATGATGGAGTCCTAACAGTAAATAACAGAGTGAACATGTCCTGTTCCTCAGGAGCTTTTAATAAAAGGGAAGGAAAGCAGTTGTGAACAGGGAATAATATCCATAAGTAACATCATTCTTAGGAAGGTGCATCCTGCCCAGGTTATTCTGACATTAATGTTCTGAACCTTTACAACCTGCAGAGTTCCTGGTCCCTTTGCCATGTCTGGGAAAGATTCAGTGCCTGATGTGACTTCTTCATGTGTGAAAAACACCAGATATGAGAGGAAATAGCTGGAAAGGATTTATTTAGGAGCATGTTCTGCATCACCAGTGTAACAGCTCATACAAGAAGCTGAATATTAAATGTATTGAAGGGAGTACTTGGGCTGGTTTAAATTCAGAGAAATTTGACATCATTGGGAGGTCTGGGAGCCGACAACTTGGGTCTTAGAAAATGAGAAAAATCATCCCTCAGTTTTACCTTCTGATAGGGTAAGCAAGCTCCTGTTGAGAACATTTAATTAGTGAGTGCTCTATTCTAAAGAGTATTCATTGCACTTTGATTCATTTTACAGCTCAGTAATGGGCTAATATTTATCAAAAATATTTCAAAACAAATCACTTGCAACGTGCTACAGTAAAAACTTCATTTTCAGCTTTTAATTCCAATTTTTCATCATTAGGTGAGAAATTCTTTTCCTAAGAATCAGAAAAGTCTGTCATTTCTTTCTTTGTAATTTTTTTTTAGGGGGACAGAGGGAAGGAAGAGGGAGAAGGGATCGAGATGGGAACTTGGAAGAAATACTTAGGTTATTTATGTATTTATGGATTTATTTATTTAAAATTGTCTAATATATGTGCTGGAGGCATAAGAAGTGTTTCCTGTTGTGCTTGGGGAAGGGAGCAGAGGCAGCTCAGAGCTGGCACCCTGGGCAGGCCCCAGTGCCAGGGGCTGGGCAGGATCCCAGTGCTCAGGGGCTGCCTTGGATTATTTTTTTCCCTTTATTCTGAAAAAACAAAGAGGTCAGAGATGACTGAGCTTGGCTTCTGGCTGGGGAAGAGCAGCAGTGGAGATGCTGACTTCATCCATGACTAGTTCATCATTTTCCTTTTTATTCTAGGATTTAAACCATCCTTTTAAAAATCATTTTTTTTCTGGAGAGCTCTCTTTGCATGAAGGGTTTTCCCTCTCTGGGATGGGAAGGTGTAATGATAGCCTAGGGTGGATGTACAAGCAGTTCCTGGAACACAGAACTCGATGTCTTGGTTAATTTTAAAACCACAAAAGAAACCCTGGTTTGAAGCAGGTTGTTCCTAACCAGCTGCCACAGAGCTCAAAGCCTGAACAAAAACTCTCCAGCTTCTTTGGGGGGCAAACATGTTGGGTTTTTGGGGAGAAAATGTCTATAAAAAAGCTTCTTTAGCTGCAGAAGCAACATATTAACAATGTTTTTCTGAAGTCTTTGGCGTGCAAAACATTTCATTTTTCATTACTGTTGTCGCCGTTCGCGTTTTCCATTATTTAAGGGGGTTATTGAAAAATTGATGGTATGTTGGGACCAGAGAGACATCCTGTGGCTGCAGTGTTGATTTATGGCACATGGAACACACTTCAGTGCTTCAGGTTCCTGCTGCTGAGCACCACTTTGTCATTGTCCCCAAAGAGAAATCCTGCCAGTGAAATCCCCGTGCTGCCCCCAAGCTGAGTGATGCATACTTTGCCTTGGAAAATGATGATGAATTATTCACCTTTTATTGTGCTGGAGTGTGCACATGGTGATCAGAACCTTGTTCATAATACAGAGTTTTTCACCCTGCTCAGGGTTTAGTTGAGTTGCACAGTAGCTTTATCTCTTGAATTTTTTCCTTCTATTTTTTATTTCCCCTGCAGTGTCTGTGTGGATGAGCACAGATTTTACCCCACATTTCCCACCATACGTGGGGATCTCAACACCTTTCTTGGCCCTAAATATTTGGGTTTATTTCATGTTTATTTAATATTCTCCTGGAGAGAATAAGTATGATACTTCTCCATTTGAAAAGACACCATTTCCAGGGAAATTCTTGAAAATCCCACCTCCATGGTTTAAAGTTTTATTCTTCAAACTCATTTTCTGCTGTGAAGAAAGAGAGAGATGAAGAGACAAATCTCCTGAAATAGCACAGTGCTGGAGATTTCCAGTCCAGGGCAGTTTTTTTCCCAGAAGTGCTGAGGACAGACTCCCTGACCACCTGTTAGGACAACTCAGAGTCTCTGTGATCTTCCTTCAGAATTCTGGGAGAAATGGAAAATATCAGAATAAATGTCTGACATGGCTCCAGCTCCCTTCACAGCCTCTTGGATTAAAAATTTAATTTTTTTTTAGTAATTTCGATTTTGCTCTTATGGAGCATTTCATTCCAGAGGCTCTGAGACTCTTTGGGAGGGGAAATTAGGCAGGAATTCACCTGGAATTTGTACTCAGGGAACCAGGCAGGTTCAGAACCTTGCTGGGTGATGGCCCTGATGCAATAAATGGGAAATGTGCAGGAGAAAGCAGCTGGAGCCTCTGCTTGATAGGAGTAACATCCTTGTGTGGCCTGTTTCCATTAAAATGCTGCATTAAATCAATTTATTTTTTGGTCCATAAAGACAAGATTACCCTGTGCATGTGTATTTATATGGATGTTTAATATTTATCTCCAGTTTCCTATTAACAGTGGGAATTTAAAGCTCTATTTTAAAATTAAATTTTACTTCAAAACCGAAATATTTTGGCACAGATATTTTCCCATTCTCTTCAAATGAAATCTGTTAGAATTAGAAGCTGAGAAAATGAAATTTGAAGTTTAAAATACCTTTTTTTTAGTGAAAACAAGTTTATATTTTGCATTGGCTCAGTCATTCAAATGACTTTTCCTGTGTTAAAACCCTCCCATAAACATGGGGAGGGGCTGTGAATCAGTTTCTTGCTTAACCTCTCATGAAAATCTAATTGAGTGCAAACAACTGCTTTAAATAATTCAGTGGCCTCAGTTATTCTTGGCTGCTGGAGCCCCAGCCCAGAGCAGTGCAAATGTCTGGGTGTTGAGCAAAACTGAGGCTTTTCTCTATTTTTTTGGTGAAAAATATGATTAAAATGACCTTTTAAAAAAGTGTGTGGGGTGATTAAGAAGAAGAATAGGTGAAATGTGAATTATTTCTGCCAGCTGGGTCAATGACTTGTGGCCCAGAGATGGATGAATATTCCTCTAGTCCTTCCCAAAATGTGGAATAATTTTGGTGGTTTTGATAAATGTGGTTGGGTTTCTTTGCTTGCTTTTCATCCCTTTTGCTCTTGTGGAGGGACATTGTGCTTTTTATGGTGCTGTTTTTAATAGTTCCAGGGTGCTGCTCCAAAGTGATTACAGAGATTGGGATAATGGACATTCGAGTTTATTGGATAGTTAGCCCAAATATTTTCCCTCCTGTTTTTGGAAGGAAACTCAATTTTCCTTTCACACCAGTCCTTCCAGGCAGTTTGTTCTTGTCCCTTCAATCTTTTATTCCCATCTCATTCCTGTTTCCTTTCCTCTTTCTGTTGTTTCCTTTCTGTTCACTTTTAACCTCAAGGGCCCTTTTTGTTGTTGGTTTTGTTTTGGGGTTGGTTTGTTTGTTCTTTAACTAAAGGTGAAAATGGAATAAATTAGTGATCCTGTGACCCCACATTGGTAAACTCTTTGTAAATTCTTCTTTTTTGCCCCAAAGTGAGGAGTTCCAGTATTCCTGGAGCTTAGCTGCCTGTAGGATTCTGGATCATTTGGTACCAAGTTTTGGCAAAGTTTTTAGTTCAAGAACTCTCAAATAACTTCTGCAAATTCTCTCACTTTTCCAAACCATCTTCATCATTGAAGAAATTAATTTAATATGAACCTGTAACACCAAAAAAAGTGGGTGAAGTCTGGCCAGATCCATTCTCCAGGGTTCCTTTGGAATAACAGCAATTTAAGGCCACTTTGTTCAATCAATGCCCTGATTTAATGTCTGAATATGCTTTAGGATTATCACTAATATAGGGACAGTCCCATCCTTTCATAATGGAAGTAGAACATTGCTCCAGGGACCAGAGGGATTGGAACAATCCTGTAGAACTTCTCTTTGACCCTTCAAACACATTTCCAGCCCACTGGAGACACACTTGGATTTGAAGCAGTGCTTATCCACAAAGAAAATCCTGGGAGCAAGCACAGGGAAAAGGCTTTTAGATCAATGCTGCTCCCTCAGGGGGCCCAGACTTTTTGCACTGACAGTGGTGCCAATACTGTGATTTTTATTAAGAAAAACCTAATGGCTCTTCCCTTTCTCCCCTCCAAGTACCTGAAGATTTGAATAACAATGAAAAGTGCAACTTCATATCATTACATAGAGCCAAGCTCAAAAAAAGCAAAGTTTGAAGGAGTGGGGTTATTTTAGGGTATAGTGGCAGCTTTTTGAAGGAGTTGGGGTTATTTTGGGGTACAATGGCAGCTTTTTGAAGGAATGGGGTTTTTTTAGGGTACAATGGCAGATTTTTAAGAAGGGTTACAAGATGTTTGTGTAGGTTCTGTTCACCTTGAAATAACTTTTCTCCAGTTATTGTATAAATGTTGGGAAATGAGACAGCTTGTAGTTTTAGAGGTGCACAAGGACACAATGCAATTGCAATGATAATTATTTTAAAATAGTTGGAGTTGTTAAACTACCCAGTAAAGTCAGAGCTGTTTTATTCTGCTGTCAGGTGCTTCTTTGGTCATTATCCTTTTAGTCCTGTACTGCTCTGGAGCATCCTTGGATATTTTGGGGTGTTTTGTTGCTTCCCCAAGCACTTTTGATTATTTCTGTGATAGCTTTTTTCTCTGCTGACAAGGTGTGATCTATTCATTACATGAATCAATGCTAAAATATTTAAGGACTATTTTATGTAAAGAAATGAGTAGGAAAAGAGTTAAATAAGCCAGAATGTTTCTGTTAGACCTCCTCTTTTCTCAGCTATTTTCTACTGCACCACTCCCTGTCAGGAGGTGATGGATCCTGCAGGAAAAGCACAGCCCCAGCAACCTGAAGTTAACTCCAAGTTTGATCCAGTGGTGGAAATTACAATCAACTTGCCTTAGGGTGAAATACATTAAACAAATCTCTGGGTTTGCTTCATGACCTGGGAGCCTCCTAATGTGATTTTTGGCACTGTATAAAACAAAGCAGCAAATGGAACAGGGCAAAGCTGCTCCTTTGTGGGCACACACGGGAGGGGTTGGCCTTGGAGGGAAGGAGAAAACAGCTCCCCCCATCCCCAGATTTCCAGAATATTCCAGAAACTGCTCAAAAGAGAATGCTGGCAGAGATGGGTGGTAGAGCTACGCCCTGAGCCCCAAGTTGTTATGGATCATAGCTGACAGGTGTCTTTAAATTGCAGAGAGGAATAAAAGGGAAAAGCTATCCCAGTAAATATCCCTCAGTGCATGGGGAGATGACAGATTCTTTCTAACAAGATTTTCTGCTCTCTTGGAGGAAGACCATTTGTTAATAAACCATTTGAGAATCCATTTTTAAGGGATTTAATAAAATATACACAGGCTGCCTTCCAGTGCAGGAACTATTATTCCCCTGGGTGGGAGGAGTGACTGGCTGGGGGCATTAATGGTTCCTTCCTGTGATTCCTGGCATTGGATCTTGCTCCCATTTGCACTTTTCCAACCCAAAGTGAAATAATTTTTTATGAGAAACCCGCACTTGGTTCCTGGCTCTTCTGAGGCATGTGTGTGTTCTATATTTTATTTATTTGTATTCAGTCAGCTCCATAATTCTTGTTGTTTTAGTGTCTGTCCATGCCATGGGTCCTGTGTTTTTGTGGATACAAGGAAAGTTTCCATATCTAGCAAACTCCATTAATGGAAGAGGTAATAGCTGTTGTGTGAATTAAATGAATTGTTCCATTCTTGCCAAAGATTTCGTAAATAATTCCCAACTTTCCATCAAAATCACAGATTGTTGTTGTGATGGTTGCTGTCAATGGAACAAGAAAGCTGAAGCTTGGTCCAAGAGAGACTTGCCTGGAGGGGCTGGGAAACCCCAAAAGAGAAAAGATGTTTTCTTAAGAATTTGGATAAAGTTTTCCTCCTGCCATCTTTGCAGTTCTGAATATAAATTTTACTTCTTTCAAATACAAGGGAAATACAGTGGAATTGAGGGATTAAGGAATTTTTGTGAGGATTCTTGTCCTTCTGGCAAGAACCTTTCCCAGGGGTGTGTTGGTGAGAAATCCCATGGGTGGGATGAGAGGAGAGGAGGAAATCAGGGGTGAGTGACCCTTGGAAGTCAAAGGCTGGATGGTTTTATGAATGTAAAAGTGAAATTGAGCTCTACCCCAAGTGTTCCCTCCCTGGGCTGCCCTTGGCATGGCTGGCAGTGCCAGCAGGGATTGCTGAGTGGGGCCCAGCAGCCCCAGCTGCACAGGAGCAGCAATGAAATCTGGGAAGTTAATGGTGTTACCCTCCCTGGCAGATCCCAAATGGATGTACTGAGAGCTGTAATGTGTTTGATTCTCTGCTTTCCCAGAATTATCTCCACATCACATCCAAGAACTGTGGCTGCAGTGGCAGGCTGGGATGGCAAGATGGACACTCATTGCTCAGTCACAGGATTACAGCCTTTATAGAAAAAGAGATTACAGACAGGTTCTGCCAGGAAATCACAGCTGGGAGGGAAGGGGACAGACAGCAGGACAGACACATTTAGCAGAGATGATTTATTCTGCAGCTACAGCTGCTCAACTGTTCCTACTACTCATCACTTACTCTCTCTGTGCTTGCTTGCTAATGGTGTCACATCAGTAGTAAAGCAAGAGTAATTCCCTGAGCAGAGGCTGGGATGAACCAGGGAAAATGTGAAATAACAGCATTTGTCCCCTCTTGTGAGGAACCCTTCCAAATTCTTCATGTCAGAGAATGAGTTCAGGTCTTTAATGCTGAGGACATGAAAAATGCAAAGGGCCTTGTAACCAGTTTCCTATAAATTCTCCAACGTGACAACAATTAGTTGTCATTAGTTCTGCTTCAGTGTAGCGCTTAAACTGTGGATTTGGACAGGGGACAGATTATTTTTGTAACAATCACCCATTCAGGATCCTGGGATCTTGGCTGGAGTGCACTGGAAACAAGTGGGCTGCAGTGAAGGGATGCTGTGGCTTTTGGAGGAATGGAGCAGGGCAAGTGCAGCTTCCAGATGGAGCAGTTTGTGCAGCCTGGAGCAAAATATGGAAAAGTCTTCAGGAAGGCACTGGAGGGAAGTGCAGACACAGAGCACAGCCCTTCCTGCAGAATCTGTGAGTTTAAATCTCATCTATGAACTGCACAGAGTCAGTCACACACTAAAGATCACTGAGCAGCAGAAGGGTGAAATAAAGGATTGAATTCTGCCCACTGACCCAGAACTCTTTGGTTCACCCTGGATGTGTTCCTTGCCTTGCCCTTCTCTCAAGGGCAGCTCTGTGCAGCTCAAGGAGGGACTTTTTTGCTCCCTGACTTGATAAAATTCAATGTAGAAGTTGATGCATTTGCTAAATCACCCCCACCCAGCTGACTTCAGGTTCTGTGATTTCTGTAATGCAATATTTTCACTATTTGCATTAGGACAAGTTTATTTGAACATGTTCTGACTTGGAGTGAAATGTGCACAGTTCAGAATGTAGGGAGGTATAACAAAGCTGAGGGGCTCTTCAAGAAGCAGAGGAGGTTGATAAATCCTACATCAATATTCCCTCCCCCAACTTCTTTATGTAAATTTTCAAGTATTGAAATGTTCTGGAAATTTAAGATATAAAGGCTTGTTTCAAATTAATTTGGAATTTATTTCTGATCTTAGTAATCAGAAAACAGACAACTTCCAATTTTTTGGATGACATTCCTCTACTTTGAGGAATACCACAAGATGCTCTTTATTGACCTGTCATAGATTTAGAGAGTTTTGCTTTGACAGCTCAAGAATCTGCATTATTTCTAATTAACAAAATAAGTGCTCCCCACTGTTTGCCAATTGCTGCCAGCTGAGGTTCTGTGCATGGCAGGAAAACTTGCATTTACAAATACCAAAACTGAATAATATAACTTCACTGAAAGCAATGTCTTTGTGTGCTTTATCTGAGCAGTTCATAGATTTTTCTGTTGGTTTTCAGATGCTGGACAAGTTAAAGGACCGTTGGATGCACACAGGCTTGTGGAGGAGCCTGGAGAATGTTAAAACAGTCATTGCAGAGCCCCAGGGAGGGGCCAAGAGTGACTTTGATGAGCTGCTGAAAATCTACTATGATGCCATCAAATGTAAAGGAGAAAAAGGTACATTTTTCACCATTCAAAATAGTTAATGCAGACTCTTCGAGTAAAATTCAAAGTTTAACATTTAACATTTTTATAGGTACCCATTGTTCTTGCATAATTAATTACCCCTGTATTATAAAATCTAAAATGATTTTGCTATTTGATGGTCAAAATCAGAATATTATTGATCAAAGTGGAGTTAATCTCATCCCTCTAACAAGTCCCTGTTTTTACAGCCACTCACCCTTTCCAACAGTGTATTATATTAAATTAAGTTTAGGTCTTTAAAAGGTTTTGGTGCAAGTTTCTGTGATCCCCAGCTGCTCCCTGGCATGCTGAGTGTTGCTGTGCTCTTGCAGATGGGGCTCTGCTGATTGCTGTGTGCAGAGGGAAGGTCAGTGAGGGGCTGGATTTCTGTGATGAGAACGCCAGGGCAGTGGTGACCATCGGGATCCCCTTCCCAAACATCAAGGACCTGCAGGTAGGACATCACTTCAGAGCTGGGCTGGATCTTATGTCGTCTTCCAAACACTAAACATGCACAAAACAGATTTTTATGTCATCTTCAAAACACTAAACGTGCACAAAACAGATTTTTATGTCATCTTCAAAACACTAAATATGCACAAAACAGATTTTTATGTCATCTTCAAAACACTAAATAGGCACAAAATAGCTTTTCTGTGTGTTTACCTTTGAACTTCTCTCCATCCCATTTGAATTCTTTGAGTGACCTTGCACAGGTAAGAGGTGGAGCACTGCTTTAAATAATGCAGGTTATTGCAGAAAAGAAAAACTTTTAATACTGCTTTTTGTAATACAAACTTTTTAATAGTGATTTAAATAAGGCAGGCTACTGCAGAAAACAGGTGGAAAGATAAGGATGATTTAATTATGTTAATATTTTACAGTATAACTGTGTATGTCCCACTGCTTGCACTATCTCACCTTTCTAATCTCCTTGCCTTCTTCAGTGCAATTATTTGTCCCACTTCAGCACACAGTGGAACTGGAAACTTTTTCCAAGCTTGTGCTGCTTTATTAGCTTGCAATTTTGAACATGGATTTATGACACAACATAAACTCTTCCTGGATACTGAGGACAGCACTATTTGGAATATTCAAGCTTCATGTAACTTTAGGCAAAAACTTGTAAGCCCCTTGTAAAAATAGCATTTGGAAGTGGCTGCAGTTAAATAAATCTGAAACTATTTGTGTTTTTCAGGAGGTGGTGAAAGCAGCATCCTGTTGCACTGCTGTGTAATTGCCCACCTCAACACTTCCTTCCTTTTGACTTGAGCAGGGCTTGTCTGACAGAGAGATGATGTTTCATTAGAGCAGGCACTGCAGAGCTGAAAGGAAAAGAAAGCCAATAAACATAGAAAAGTATTTTTCTAGGCTTTCTGCTTACTGCAAAAAAGGTTTATTATTGGGCAGTTTGTAACAGCACTTCTTTCTAGGGGTCTGTGCCACTGAGGTGCTGCCAGTCACTGTCACTGCCCTGTCCTGTGTGTTCCTTTTTGGGTCTGCTCTGTGAGGCTAAGAAACAAAGTGAAGGATCACAGAATAAATAAATACCAGGAGCAGCTGGATTCTGGTTCTCACTAATGCCAAATCAAACAAGAAAATCATAGGTTTGCACTTGAAAGGCCAAACAGACTCAGCTTTGGTTTGAGAGATGTGTTCTGAGCTTAAGTGAACAAGCAAAGGCTTCTTTGTTGTCTGCAGCATGTGCCTAATTCCAGCCTTGCTGGGAAAAACCACATCCTACAAGGGCCAGGGAGGCTGGGTGAGTGCAGTTCCTCCAATGTTTGCAGAATTCCTTGGAGCACTCACTCAGCCACAACATTCTTTGTCCTTCTGAAATATAATGCACTCCACTGTAGTGTAAAAATTCACATTTAAAGAGTGCTCAGTCTCTTTCTGCAGTTAGAAATGCTGGTTTTTAGGGGCATGTGCTGACAAGGTATTTAGGAAATCCTTTGTTGTATGGCTGGAACTTTATAATTAATGCCAAATGATTTCCTGAAAACCAATGGGTTTGGGTTCTAAATGAAACAAAATTAGGTTGAATAAAATGTGTTATGGGTGAATTATCTTCACAGTGGATTATGGTTTGATTTTACCTTGAGGTCAACCAAATATTTCAAATAACAGGATCACAGCACTACAGCCCAATTCTGATAACTATATTTTAAAAATCAGTGTTCTGTTGAACTATTTTTTAAAATTAGACTGAAGAAAACCTCTAAATTTTTCAGTAGGGCTGGAAACAGTAGCTGCCAAATTGCAAACAGCTCAAGGTCTGAGTGTGTGTTTAGAGATGGGAATGCCCAAAGCTCTGCAGTGATCAATTCTGGATGAGAGCTGGGCAGGCACCAGTCTCAGCCTGAGATCTGCATGGCAGAGTTCCTTCAGGATGCTGGAGGAAATGGCTTTTATTTTAAATGTCTTTATATTGGACAAGGTTTTGTTTTGCTCAAGGCTTTAGGGTTATCAGATCCCCAACAATTCTGGATTAATGCTCATTTTTTTTATCAGCTGAGTTGCAAGAAGGATGAAGTGAAGGAGGGTCACTCTGAGGAAGGTTATTAGTATCTTTGTAGAAATATAAAAGAAATTTGGAAGATTAAACATCTTTTTCAGCTCAGGAAAGGAGTTGGAGTTCCCAAATGCAACAGTTAAATTTAGAGAATAGTTGCACACGTTTGGTTGTGTTTGGATTTTGTGGGTGAAGCAGAAAACTGGGTGAAGCCTGGAACTTCTGGGGAGGATCTTGAGTTTTCAGCAGCCATAAAATTCAAAACACAGTGGCACAGGCCAGGTTGGACTGGGACAGAAAATGGTGAATCTGGGGCTCTCCCACAGCAATGGGTGCTCAGCAGAGGTACCAAGGAGGAAACTGATAAGATGATTGATAATGACATTCCTTTAAAAATAGGAAATGCAAGTGATTAACAATTCCCTTGGAATAGCCATGAATTATATGCTCCTGGGATTGGTTTAAATCACTAAAAAGTGCTGGGCTTCTACATGAAAAAACACTCGAATGTCTGCTTTTTGGGTTAATAAAAGTCCTCTTAAGCCTCAATTCCATAACCCCCTACTCCTGCACAGAGCTTTTACTTGTGTGAGTGATCCCTTTAATGCTCCCAGCACTGAGCACAAGCAGCAGGGTTTGTGGGACTGGACCTTTGGAGAGCAATAATTCATGTTGGCAGTTTGATGTTGGCTCATCTCCACTAATATGACTTGTCTGTGATCAACCTGCTTTCTAAATATGTTTTATGATTTGTAACTTGATTGAGCTGTAATATTAGGGAACATAAATAATGTGACAGCGAGAGATGGATAATCCCACAGATGTGTTATCTGATGCTAACATACTGTTAATTAACTTCTCTTAGATATTTTGAAGTGTAGCATTTTGGATCCAGACATCAATCTTGGGCAAGAGACTCATTGTCAAGTGTGATGAATAATATCCAATTTTAGTTTTCCCATATGTTTGTGCTGAGTATATGCCACAAATCCTGGTATTAAATGGCAAACATTGGAATTCCTTTAGTAACTGTGTGCTTTTATAAGTTACCGTAATTTCTGTGGAGGCTTTAAAGATAATAATTTAGTTTCACTTGAACATTTTTAGGCATATTGTATCTTAGGTTCACTGCTTTTGACAAAGAGAAGAGTCTAAAACACTTTGTCAGGGTTAGGGAGAAAGAAATGATTCAGGCTGAGACCTGATTATAAACAAAAGTGATTGAAGAAAGAGGCCAACCCTCTAATTCTGTGTTATTGCAAAGGGTTTCATATTGCTGAAGAATCAGGTTGCTAAAACAAAATAATATAAAAGAAAATGTTCGAGGATTGCTCAAAGCTCTGGTGCTCTCAATGGTGGAGTTTGGCTCCAGTAAAGCAGGAAAATTTATTTCAGAGCCAAAAATGACTTCTTTGGCTGTGACCAGGATTTCCTCTGCCTACCTCTGGGACCTGAAAGTAGAGGTAGGAAAATCTGATTTTGGAGCCAAGTGTGACTTGTTTAGTTCAAGTCATAATTTACTGTTCTTACCTTGGGGAGCTGAAAAGAAAGAGAAATGTTGAGAATGGGCAGCTCTGAGGTGCAGAGTCCCCTGCCCAGGGAGCTTTTCTGCACTTCCACCTCTCCAGATGCTTTTGATCCTGCTACAGGAGAGGGAATTCATCATGGAACAGGCAGCAGAACTTGACCAAAACACAGCAGAAAATGCAGAAAGTCAAATTCTTTCACATCAGCAGAGGCCAACAAACTCACTGAGGATGGGAGTTGGGAGCAGTGGCACTGCTGGAGTTTGCCTTTAATGGGAATTATTTCCCCTGGCTGCCATGGGGGAAATATCTCCTTTATTCTTTCCAGTGTCATCACTTCTAACACCAAGGAAATCATAATTTCAATTTCAGTTTTCTGGGCTTTATGTAACTTAATGATACAAACATTTTGCAGCTCTTTGGCTGAAGTTTCCACTTCTCCTACCTCAACAAATTGAGATATTTCTATCATTGCAGAATAATGATGTGTTTCAATATTGAGTTTCTAGTTCTTGTAGCAGTTTTTAAGCCTGTATGTTTTGTGTCCCTTGGAAGGAGGAAGAATCCTGTGCTATGAAAGTGATTGCTGGAAAAATTCGTTTCTTATTTACCGTATTCTAGGAAAAGCAAGATTTCTAAGAAAATTATTGTTATTTTAGCATTTAATTTAAATTATTATTATGCTTAACCAGAGTTTGGGGAGCATCCCTTGCACTGTATTATTGTGCCATTTTTTCTATCTCAGTAACTCTCTAGTTTTGATTTTATCCCCATTCCCACTGCACTGTTCAATCCCAAAATATTTCCATGTCCCCTGTGAGACAGAGCAAGTCTGAGATCTGGTTGATTCCTTTTTTTAGTCAGTGTTATCCAAGGAAGGCAATTTTGATAAGTGCACACAGAAATGTTCAGGCAGAAAAGGTCACCTGAGCAATTTCTGTGTGGCAGCATCCTGATGATAATTGAGCAGTACAAATATTGATCTCGTCTCATTGGCAGTTTGGGGGGTTGTTGCTGTTTTATGAGGAAATGCAGTATTTATATGTGAAAATAAAAGTGTTGTATTTGTGTCTAGTGACCTTATTTAGTTCTATGAACTCGTTAGAATGACCTTAATAAATTATTGTAATTGACAGAATCTAGTTTGGTAAAATTCAGCTAATAAGCATTTGCTTATTCCATATTATTTATGTCTTAGCACTGCACTTGGAATGCTTGAAACACTCAAAGATAAAATCCTGCCATAATATCTTTTTCCTGTGGGCTCAGAAATGGGAATTTTGTGTTTAGACATGGCTGGGAGGGGTGAGGAGTTGGAAGCTTGTTCTGTGACTCAGCCAGGCCTTTACTTGTGCATTATTTGTGTTAAACCCCCAGCCCTTGTTGCTGCTTTTGAAGTGAGTGAAATGCTGCCTGGTTCAGTGCTGCTTCTATTGAAGAATTTTCAGATGTAAAAGAAAAGAAATGGGTTTTCATGTTTTAACTTTCCTGCACTCACAAACTTTTATGGTTCCTTGGCATTCATCAGGAGGAAAGTAGATGGCAAGTGTTCCTGCAAAATTCTAATTATTGCTATTTCAGGTGGAAGAGAGACTCTAAGTGGACACAGGAGATTTTTAGGACGGGAGATTTGCTTAAAAAACATTTTTATGTCTTTTTTGGGATGGAAGAGGGGAGTGACCACCTGGTATTTTCTCTGCTTGTTTGTTTTTAAGACGTGGGGAATTAGTAGATGTTAAACATGAATGTAACTTCAAGAATTTTTTTGGATGATGTGAGCAATGTCTTTGCTTTCATTACTATTTTTCCACTCATAAAACCAGAGAAACAAGTTAATGGAATGGCAGAAAATGTTTCTATCCATTTTCTGGTTTTTCTTTCCATGGAGAAGAGGGAAGGGCAGGAGCTGATCCAGGTGTGGCTGTGCCACCTCCACCTGGCCGTGCAGGGACACAGGCCCAGCTCTATTGGCCTTTTCCTGCTCTTTTCTCTTCCTTTCACCTACCAGAGCAAACAGGAGGCACTTGGAGATGTTTGTGAGGAGATGTCCCATCAAAGAACAGGCCTGACTTTTTCAGCAAAAAAAATCTTAACTGTTACTTCTTCTTACTGTTATTTCTTCTTAAAAAGCAAAGTTTGCATTTGGTTCAGTGAAGTCATGCATTAAAAACACCCCTCAAAACTTTGCCAGATGAAGTAAACCAAACACAGTTCATGTTGCTGATTTAAATTGCACAAAATAAACGAATGGGTTTAGCCCATTCAGCCTTCATGTCGTGGTACTGGCACTGATAAATCAGTATACAGTCTCCTGATTGATTTTTCTATAGAAATAATTAGTCCATAATAGATTGGTATTTGTATACCTTGCTTTAAATACTGTTTGTGTCTTCTGAATAAACCTGGTTCAGCCTGGTGTGTTGCTACAAGGCTGCAGGTTCTGTGTGTGGATTTGCAGGTTATTTTGGGGGTCAAAACCAAGCTGTAGTTTTGAGTTCTCACCTTTGTGCTGTGAACTCTTACAATCCATGGTCACCACAGTATAAATCCATTTATATCCTGAATAAGTCTGAGTTTCTTCATGGGAAGGAATATCACCACAGGTAACTTCTTAAAAAATCTAATGTAACAAATGTCATTTAATGTTGTTGTCATTGAAGAAAAACCTCCATTGCTAATTCTGTTTGAAAAATACGCTTGAGCTGTAGCACAAACTGCCTCCAAGTATCTTTCCAATCCTTAAAAAAAAAAAATTGTTCATGGCATTTATCTTTTTTCGCTGCTGTTTCCCAGTTAATGTTGCAGAGTGAAAGATGTCAGAGTAATTAAGCATTAGCAGCAGGAGGGGTTTGCAGGTGGAACGTGGGGAGCTGGCAGTGAGCGTGGCTGTGCCCGTGACCTCCCAGACAGATCAAAGCCTAATCTGGGTGACAGCTACAGGATGGCAGAGCTTGCCAGGGGCCTTGTGCAGCTCTTTGTCTGCAAATCCTGCCCCAGAGCTGGGAGGATGTTTTTAAGGATGAACAGGTAAAAGTAAAAGGCTGTCTTTTGACATTTTAACTAATCCCTTCTAGCCTGTGCTTTCCTGCACGTTGTGGAGATTTGCTAGCAGGAGGCACTGCCTTTTTCACATATGTAACATGTCAGCTTGAATCTGGCCTGAAATTGATGCAGCAGGTCCACAATGAAATAGATTCTGATTGCATTAAAATGACAGGCCCTGGCCTTTTACCTGCACAGCCTCCCCCTGTGACCGTGTTCACAGGGGTCTGAGGATGAGGGAGGAAACGAGGATCTGACTCCATGTTTGAGAAGGCTTGATTTATTATTTTATGATACATGTTATATTAAAACTATACTAAAAGAATAGAAGAAAGGATTTCATCAGAAGGCTGGCTAAGAATAGAAAAAGAAAGAATGATAACAAAGGCTTGTGGCTCGGACAGAGAGTCTAAGCCAGCTGACTGTGATTGGCCATTAATTAGAAACAACCACACGAGACCAATCACAGATCCACCTGTTGCATTCCACAGCAACAGATAATCATTGTTTGCATTTTGTTTTGAGGCTTCTCAGCTTCTCAGGAGAAAAAATCCTAAGGAAAGGATTTTTCATAAAATGTGTCTGTGACATCCCCCTGCACACTGAGCTCCCATCTCTGCTGAGGCAGGAGCGCTGCAGGCAGAAAACACAATGCTTCTTTTCTGGTAACTTGTTTAAAATTAATAGAAGGAAGTTTTAGAGATATGTTACACCCTTAGAGTAAGGGATTGGGGTTAAAAGCCCCCAAACTCATGAGGTTTTATATTAAAAATTGGGGTTTATATAATTTGAGCAATGAAATGTCATTGGTGATGTGCATACAAGCAGTGAACTTGATAACACTGGCATATATTAGGAGAATGTGGAAGTATTGTATTTTATTTCGATGATCTGACTAGTTTGCATTTTATTGCTACTTCAGTGAGTTTATGCAGGTGTTTAAAAATATTGTAAAAATAATTTGAAATTTCATCATAAGACACAGGAGCAGTTATTCCAACACTTTGCACAGGCTGCTGGCAAAGTGAGGGGCTGGTAAACCTCCACTGGTTTTAAATGGCCATAATCTTACTGATAACACAATTCTTCCAAAAAATAAATTGTTATAAAACTGACCAGGACTAGAAGATGAGTGCTAAGGACACACAGGAGAATATTGTCAATGGTTATGTTTTAAAGGCTTCAGTGAACTTTTCCATCATCATTCCTCATCTCCAGAGGTGAGCAGTACCCTTTTCTTTCTACAGATAGTATTTCAGTTTGTAGATATGCACAGATAAAGCCAAGTTCCTTTTTAAGGAATAGTTTAATGCTCATAGACCATTCAGAAGAAATCATCTTCTGTTTGGAAAATTAAAAAGGAAACTTCACATGCCAGTCGGTAAATTCTGAGTGACTGGAACAAATATTAAATCTGTGAAATCAAACTGAATTTACTTTCTGGCTGTAAAGATTGAATTTGTAAATTTGACAGGCAATTTAAAGGGCATAAGTACATAAAATAAAATTTCTTATCCAAATGCAACTTGAAAGTTACCTGTCAGAAGAGGTTAGAAGTCTGCTGTTTTCTCTCCTGAAGCGTGTCCTTTCACTTGTCAGTTTAGAAAGGTTAATACTGCACAAAAGAGCAGCAGAAAGACCCTTTTTGGTGCAGTTTTGTGCTTGCTTAAAAAAAATAATAATTCAGTTCCCCTGGCTGAATAATAATACTAATAAAACCTTTTGAGATAAATAATGTTCTAATGCAAATTGTTCCAGTTCAGACCAGGCATTGTGTGTGGTTATCCTGATTGAGAAGGGATTTTTTGGGCAGTTCCCTCCAGGTTCTGAAGCATCAGGGATGTGTTTTTAAAAAGGGGAACATGTTTCTCCCTGCCTGATCTCCCCATGCTCTGCAGTGAAACATTTCCAGACCTCAGGAGCTGATGCCAGGCTGGAATTTTGCTCGGTGTCAGTGACTGCTGCTCCTTGGCAGAGACCTCTCCATCCCCAAAGCTTTTTGCAGCTCCTGTCGAGGAGGAGAAGTTGAATTTGCTGAACCCTCCCTGGGAAAATCAGGGTCTGGTCCCAGCTGGGGATGAGGAGTGGCTTTGGTGACAAAGGGAGAGCTCCAGTGGGGCACTTCCTTTTGGAAGAGCCAGTAAATCTGGGCTTTGGAGTCCATCTGCCTGTACCTGGTTTGGGGTTTTTCACCTGTCTGAACAGTTTATCCTCCTCTCACTGGCACAGAGC
Organism: Geospiza fortis; assembly: GCF_000277835.1. Taxonomy (NCBI): domain Eukaryota; kingdom Metazoa; phylum Chordata; class Aves; order Passeriformes; family Thraupidae; genus Geospiza; species Geospiza fortis. Next base: position 2,318,769 of record NW_005054368.1, on the reverse strand, counting down.
TTTGGATGAGTGTGTGGTGCTCATGTCAATACATTTAAATTATTGGAACAGATCACAGCTAAGGGCAATTTCAGAAGCCAGAATTGGTTAGTGTACAAAATATAGATTTGAAATACTGAAGCACAATTTATATATTCTCTTATTTAATCACTGTTTGCTTGTTTTCCCCTTTTAGAATATCTCCTTTTCAACAGCATTAATAAACCAAATATTTTATGGTTTCCTTTTTAGGTTGAATTAAAGAGGAAGTACAATGACCAGCACAAAAGTACAAGAGGCCTTTTATCAGGGAGTCAGTGGTATGAAATTCAAGCTTACAGAGCTCTCAACCAAGCCCTGGGAAGGTGAGATAAACATAACTAAAATATGAATTTGTAGAACTTTTTTTTTAGGGAGATCTTTAGGATTTATTCCCTACTTTTAGCACAAAAGGGTCAGGCCAAACCTCTCATATTGCAAATTTTGTCTCTTGAGCTGCTCTGTGCTGACAATTCTCTGCTTTTCAGCCTGTTGTGCATTGTTATAATTCAGATTTTATTCTACATTCAGAACCCACTTCAATTTAGTAGAAGTTTCATTGCTTATAGTCAAGATATACAGGGAAAAAAAGAGCACAAGCAGAGACAAATATTTCTTGAGCTTTAAAGCAAATGAAGATCCTTAGGACTTTTCCAAAGCACTAATTGTTCACACTCTCAGTGGGCTCAGAACAGTTGTTTGATATTTAGCCTGCAAGTATTTTTGAAAGGGAGAAATAGCAGTGGGGTTTTTCAGACCTTTGCAAAAGGTCAATTCAATTATTGTGCTCACTGATCTCTTCCCAGATTTAGAAGGAGTGGTACAGCTTCCATTTCCTAGATGGAAAAATTCCCCCAAATGTTGTTAACAAGGTAGAATTAATTCATCCTCCTTCAACAAAATTTATCATATAAATAAAGATTAGAGCTGTCATCCATATCTATTGTAGGTGCTGTGCATCTGTCATGGCTACAGAGGCACAGAAGCATCAGCTGGAAAACTCTTCTGCTTTGAATTAGTCCTAATGCAAATGTGATGACATAAATGAAGGCTTAGAGAGAAAATGGAGAGAAATTGTAACATTAGGAAATCTCATTGTGGATTCTTGTTGTTACAGGCCTGATTTCTTAAATTCCTCTTTGCAATCAAAGAGCATTAATTAAAATAGGTTAAGAAAGCTCTCAATTGTGGAATACCAGTAGTGAAATAAATCAGCTTGAACTGAAATCAAGTTTTAGTGACAGTTACTTATTGTTTAATTTGTTATTTGGGTGGTCTAAAATGGAGAAAACAGGCTTCCATTCTGACATAAAGGTACAAATTCCTTATCAAACCACGGGCCAAAGCCCTTGCTAACCTGAGATGTGGGGAAGGATTTTGATAAAACCAGAACATTCCACCAAGCTGGCAGGGAGCTCTGTAATATTTACACTGCCCAGTTAAGAGTGGAAAATGAATTGTGTGGTTTGATTGGCTGTTGAGTATTTGTGTGCTTTATTTTTAATTTAGCTGTTTTCATGTACATTCAGCTGAAGGAAAATGAAGCTTCCATGACATCTGTAACAATTTTTGGTGCATCCAGTAGAAGAGCACCTCCTGTATAATTTTGCATATTCCAGCTGACTCAGAGCAATCCCTGTTTCCTAATTCCCACAGATTTTTGCTGTGTGCCCTCTAATTACATAAATACTCTTTTTTCCCCCTCACTTTTAGGTGTATAAGGCACAGGAATGACTGGGGGGCTCTTATTTTAGTTGACGACCGCTTCAGGAAGAACCCCAACAAATACATAACTGGTAAGAGGTAAAAATCTTCTGGGGAAACTCCTAATGTTGAAAAATACTGAAAACTCTGAATTTCAGAAATGTGGCTGTACAAATACAGGTGAGTAGGAAGGGTCAGAATGTGCCCCAGCCATGGAACAGACATTGAACTGCTGAATATTCAATATACAACAAGGGATTTCTGTTTGTAGTTTTATACTGGGTAGAAATAAATGCAGGTGAAATAAAACAGATCCTGCACACAACCTTTAAAAAACTAAAAATTAGAGAATAAAGTGCTTAGGAATGTGTTTTCAGCTTTGTTCCTGCCCTTTTTGCTGGGCAGAGCTGAGCTCACCAGCCCATGCTGGGCTTAGTCAGCAGGTGGAGCTCAGCTGCTGCAGTTGAGTCCTGCTCCTTCTCTGATGTACTAAAAATACATTGAAAATATTGAAGGAAACACTAGAAATTCATATAGGAGCACAAATAATCCATATGTTCAAAGGTTGGTAGGATTTCTTTCTCTAAAAAGTAAAACTTCACAAAAGAGTGAAGTTCTCTGTTGTTGTTGTGGGTTTGTTTTTTTTTTGTTTTGTTTTTTTAATTGATATACAAAGAATATTTAAATGGGTTCAAAAACACTTTCTAAAATCAAGGCAGTCAGTTTTTACTTGATCCCTGTGTGCTCCAATATAATCTAAATAGCTGATATACTCAAGACATCTGACATTTAATATTTTGATTATTTTGATAGGAGCAGGTTATAATAAAACCTGTAGCTGTAGAACAGTTGTGATTCTTTGAGTTACTATTAGTTAATCTGACACAAAGTTGTAAAAAGCTTCATTATATTCAAATTTTTATCAGACCCTGTTAATATGATAATAAATAGCTGCACTCTGTGTAAGCCACTTTTAAATAATTCATGGTAACAAGCAGAATGAACAGCCAGGCAACAAAGAAATATAATGATGTTCATGCAAGGCAGCAGTTTGAACCTAAAAAGAAGACTAGTGAAAAAGGGAAAGGCTTTTAATAGAAAAAGAAGGATATTTTTAGTTTGCTTATCAGAATACTGCCATTGAATAAATCAAGTTCTTAGCCCTGGAAAGGAGGAATTGTTGTAGCTTCATGAGCAAACTCTTGAAATCTCTGAGGCTCTACCTACACAGAAATATTTGTACTCTCAGGGTATCATTGTAACAGGCCCCTGGCCAGATAATAACATAGACTCCATGTATTCCAGAAGGTTGATCAATAATTAGCAGAGACTCCATGTATTATAGAAGGTTGAGCAATAATTAGCATAGACTCCATGTATGAAGGTTGATCAATAGTTGGCATAGACTCCAATGAATTATGTGGTTTGATTGGCTGTTGAATATTTGTGTGCTTTATTTTATATATTCCAGAAGGTTGATCAATAATTCTTTATTAAGAAACCCATTGTTCTTTTCTAGACTGTTAGATACACGTGGACCTCATTGGTCCCTTACTTAAAACACATCACCAATGACTAATTAAGGAGGTTGGCTAATTTGTTCACCACCCTTTGACGAACAAATCTCCACAGCACATTGCACATGTTCACAGCAGCAGGTTCAGATAAGAATTGTTTCTCATTCTTTCCTCTGGTTTTCTCCCAGCCTTCCCTAACCCCATGCCTGGGAAAGTTGTGTTTGTCTGTGGCCAGAGAGCTGCTCCACATTAGGGTGCTGTTTAGGGCTGGGAAATGCCTGTACAGCTGCTAATATTTTGGAGTAAGTAGCTGTTGTTTTGGAGTAAGGAGCTGATATTTTGGAGTAAGGAGCTGATATTTTGGAGTAAGGTGTTGATATTTATTTTGGAGTAAGGTGCTGATATTTTGGAGTAAAGTACTGATATTTTGGATATGTTGTTATTTTGGAGTAAGGTGCTGATATTTTGGAGTAAAGTGTTGTTCTTTTGGAGTAAGGTGCTGATATTTTGGATATGTTGTTCTTTTGGAGTAAGGTGCTGATACTGTGGAGTAAGGTGCTGTTATTTTGGAGCAAGGTGCTGTTATTTTCAAGTTGTTGATATTGTGGAATAAGTTGTTGATATTTTGGGAGTAAGGAGTTGATATTTTGGAGCAAGGTGCTGTTATTTTGCAGTAAGGTGTTTCTCCCCTCAGGACTGTCCAAGTGGATCCGGCAGCAGGTGCAGCACCACGGCACCTTCGGCAGCGCCCTGCAGTCCCTGCGCGCCTTCGCCCTCCGCAACCAGAGCGGTGGGGAGCCCTCCTCAGAGCCCAGCTCTGAGCTCCCTGCACAGCCCACGCACCTCTCACAGGGCTCTCCACAGGAGAACACCACTCCTCTGTCCCCTGATGTTCCTGCTACAAGTCAGGAGCAGAACTTGGACTCAGAAGTTCATTTTACTGCAACCATCAGCTCAGTTCATCCCACAGCATGGGATCAGCCAAGTGACAGCATGGCAGCAGTCAAACAAAGTATGTTCATTTCCACTGGCAATTTCAAATGGGTACTTGAATCTTTTTTGGAGGAAACGTTTTTTTTAGAATTACAGAAGTGCTATAGTGGAAAACGATAATTATTCACAAATGTGGAGGAGCTGTGCTCAACAGACTGAAATTAATTCTCGTTCCATCTGGTTGTTTTAAAAGAGTAATCTTTGGTAAGTTTATAGTACAATCAAAAATGGTTTCATTTTAATTTTGTTTTCCATTGAGCACTATGAAGATAATATAAAATATATTTGAAACACATCAAGATTAGCATTATTGCAAGTTGAGCCCTGGTTCAAGCTACATCTGTTTTTTGGGCATTGCTGTGAGACACCTTCCATGTGATCTTCTCTGGTTTCAGCTTCACAAGTAAAATCCGTCCTTAAATTTTAGGAAAGGTTCTGATTTCATTTCAATCAAGAAAGAGCACAATAATAAAGATTACAAATTTCAAATCCAGTAATACTCTACATTTATGTCCCTGTTAATCTATTAATTTAATTAAGACAGTTCATGTGCAAAGATAGTTATAACATCTGGGCTTTTGTTTGTATTATTGTTTTTAATGAATGCTGTAAAATCACTGTAAACCTTCTAAAGCAGTGGTAATTCTGATGTGCTAAACATGCTGTAAATCAGATGCAATTCATTCATGTTTTGTGATTTGTCACAGGTGACCAGAAAGTTGATATAGAGAGCCATTCTCACCATGTAAAACAGAGAAGGAAACAAGTGGACTGCCCCCCCAAAATGGCAGCAATCAAAATAGAGAGAGAAGAAATGAATGGTTGGAGCAGTGCTGATGTTGGGGAAGAGAAATGCTGCCCTGAGCCACTGACTTCAACTCCTGCAGCCCCAAACTGCAGGGCCACAGAGAGCAGCAGCCAGCAGCATGTGAATGGGCCCAGGGACCTTATTGATCATTCCAATCAATGCCAATCGTCATTAATTGCAGAGCACAAACCAAGTGGAGCAGAATCATGTTTGGAAACAAGTCATGTTTCAGTTAAGAGTGCTGAGGCCCCAGGTGCTGAAGGCCATCCTGGAGCTGAGCCCTGCAGGGAGTTCCCTCCAGCAGCAGGGAGAGCTGAGCCTTCAGCATTAGATGTGGATGAGGATGAGGATGAAAGCATTTACTTCACTCCAGAACTGTATGATGATGCAGACCCAGAGGAGCAGAGAGCTGAGCCCCCAGTCCCAGCCTGTTCCACCACTGGGATTTGGGGGGAATGTGGGAACCCCACAGTCCCTGCTGGTCCTTTTGCCACCAGCACCTCAGGAACACAGAATGGGACTGAAACAACTGAGACTGGCAGGAGCCCCCATGGGATCATGGAGGATGTGAGGAGCAGGGACAGGACAGTTGGGGCTGCAGGGGTGGCAGCAGCTGCAGGAGCAGAGCAGGGAGGAGCTCAGGAGATGAACACCCCAAAAAGGAAACTCAGCCTCTCCAGATCCCGAAATAAAGGTGTGTCATCCTCTCTGCTGGGCAATGGTGGCACCTGGTGACAGCTCCTGTGGGAGTTGTGGTGAGCAGCCCTCACAACAGCACGGGGCAGCTGCACCTCCCTTGTCCTCATGGAACAAAAGCTTCCCTCAGGCTCCATTTCTCATTTTATCTTTGGGGTTTTCACTGGGGGAGTTTTGCCATGTGCAGTTTTCTAGAGATAGGATGAAGATTCTTCATCCTGACTTCATGGCTGGAGGACATCATGTCTGGAAATTCTGAATAGAAACCCAAGTAGGATCTGACCTGGAATTATTGGTTTATCCATTACAGATTTAATTAACTCACCATTTAATACAGTCCAATAATTGGGGTTTTCCTCAGAAAGCCAAACACCCATATAACCAAATAATGGTTTTCTGCAGTTGTTAGGTTGGGTTTGTTTAGTAAAACATGTAGAACAGCATCTTTGCAGATCAAGTCATAGACAGATTGAGCCTAAATACCAAATCAGGTTTATTTTCCAGTACTTTGTTTCCTTCCAATTTCTTACATCAAAATGTCCAGCAGGAGCTGTGCACATTTTGATATTTGATGAAGATGAGAAGCTTCTTGACAGAAAAATTTGAGATTTCTTTAAGTTTTCCTTTTGTGAGAGGATCTCATTTCTGTTGGTTGGATTCTGTGTTTATTCATGTCAAAACCTGTTCTCATTTGTTTGTCCTACAAGCACTTTTTACATGTAACATATAAAATGTAAATTGTACACAAAGGTCTTTGAATCTTGCCCAGTCTATTTTTTGTAAGAATTTTAATGTTTCTTTCATTTTCTGCAATGAAAAGAGCCAGGATTTTTCTGTAATAAAACATACTGACTTTTTAAGATAAGATTCTTCATTGGCATCCTACATTCATATGAAGATACAAGATTTTTCCAATCTGAAGATTGGTTCATAGGTGTTGATACTTTCTGTTTGAGAGTAGAAATGAAATTATTAACTGGTCATTTTCCATAGAAGTTCATCTAAATAGCACTTGGAGTCCATCCCTACAGAGCTGTGAACATGCTCATATCAACAGGATTTAAATTGTGTCCTTTCTGTATAAAATAAATTCATCTTTATGAAATTGGACACTGTTTGCAAGGGAAGAACACTAGAATTTCTACAACTGGCAGTATTTGGCATAAGGCTTTTGGCTCAATTTTTGCAATACTGATGACCAAATTTCTTTGGTTTTGGTGTCCTGGATTTCACTGACAGGTTTGGTTTAGTTCATAGGGCAGAAATCCCAGTATTGAAAACCTCTGACACGTTTAAAGGGAAATATTCTTAATTTTTATTGAAATAATGCTGAAGTTCCTATTGGTATCAGTATTGAAAACCTCTGACACATCTAAAGGGAAATATTCTTCATTTCTGTTGAAATAATGCTGAATTTCCTGTTGGTTCTTGGTCTCTAGAGCTCCTTGGGCTTGATTCTCAGTTTTCCTAAAGCAAATCTTTTGCCCCAAACCCCTTTGGGCATTTTTGTGTGTCTGAACAGAAATCACTTAAGCTTTGTGACTTGCCTGCTCATCCAGGGGCCCACAGCCTCTTATTTGTCTTTCAGGAGATTTGTCTGTCTTTAAATCCATAACATTCAAAAAAAAAAAAAAAAAGAAGAAAATCCATCTCCTTTTCCTTATCTGGAGCAGATTGTTCCTTTCTTGAGCTGTGGTGCCTCTTCCTTTGATCAGAAATCCTTTAAGGCAGGGCCTGCTCTGTGTCAAATCACACCCATTTAAATTTCATATCAAATTAACCATTAGTTCTGAAATCTGTATTGAAACATCAGCACTTGTTACTATGATTTCTGGAAAAAATTTTTGTCCTCTAAAAATTCAAATCAACAGGTGGATAAATCCCCTTTGTGTTTGCTGGGTTTGGAAGGTAAGGGGTGGACTGTTTCTTTTGGTGTAAATTCATCCTGAATTTGTCTTTCTATTTAGTAACTGTGCTGGTTGATATGTTAGAGATAATATATTTATGGTAGTTCTCAGAATTAAATGCTGCCCAGCCTGCAGATAGAAGGGAAGTGCAGTCAATATCCTGAATTTCCTAGAATTGTTTATTTGGATTTATCACATCTATCAAGGCTAAAATAGTGAAAATGCTTTTCCTACTTTGATATAATAGCTCAGTATAATCTCTGTTGCCTAAAATACTAACAAAATCTTGAATTTATTGAAGGATTGAAAGTTCAGAGAAGATGCAGCAGAAGGAAAGCTGCCCTTAGGCAAGGTGGCTCCTCCCGAGAGAGAAAGGTACCATGGATGAAATTCCTGTTCTGAGTGCCTGCTGAGGGTTAGGGTGCAAGGGAATGGAGAGTAATTTATTATATCATTTTTCAAGTGAAATAACACAATGAAATAATTTCTTCCTGATCTGCAGAGCTCTGGTTGACACACTCAATAGATACCTTTGTTTCTCGTGGGAAACACAAAGGCACCAACCATCCCAGGCTCCTTTCAAAATTCCCAACAATTTGATAGCCTGCAGTGCTATAGGCTGTAAAATCCCTCATCTTTTATATGACATTTTTCTATTTAAGTAAGGTTAAACATTTTTAACATGGTGTATATTGAATTATTAACTGATATAAATGATAACCTTTGAGTATTTCAAGTACTGTATTTCTCTGAAGCAATTTGGATAGATTAATTTATTTATATTATAATTTATTTACATTTAAATGCTTCAATCTGCATAGTTACTGTATGCAAGCCAGTATTTACACACATTTGTGCATTGCCTTGCTAGAAGGAAGCACACAAGCAGCCTTGCAGGAAAGGACTTCACTGTGTTGTGTGTGGAGCTGAAATCCTGCCCCAAGCTCAGGGTAAGATCAGCTGTTTCATTGGGAAGGATGGGATTTCTCATCCACCCTTTTCCTTTCCCAGTTTTGGATGCTGGAGGGATATTTTAGAATAATTGGTTCATTTCTCCACTGGATTTGGGATCTGGATAAATGAGACCTGCAGAAAGCCTTGGAGGGCTGAGAAGGGAATTATGGCAAGAACAATTATTTAAAATAAATATTTTTTTTCTGGCAGTTTTCTTGATTCAGGGTCCTGCCACACTGACCCATCTTGAGCTTAAATCTGATATTTGAGAGTTAACTGAAGGCAACTTCTGCTGCCATTGTGGGAGGTTGGAAGGAATTATTTGGAGCATAGTGGCCCATTCATTGGGGTTTGTTCCTTCCCAGGATTAGGTGTTAATTTGCTCCCAGTTTATGTGAGAAGTTTGGTAATAACCTGGCACAGTAACTCAGTGAATCCAGTGCATGGAGCTATCAAAAGTCTGCCTGAAATAATGACACTGCTATTCTTCAGTGTGTGACCTACCTTGTATTAATTTGGTTTTATTCTGTTGTACAAAGTGGGGATGAGCTGCTTTTGGGAATTCTTTGTGTTTCTGTGAGACACTTTGATTTGGGAATGTCTAAAGGCTGATAAAAGTAACAGCAATTCTATTTTTTAAAAAAATAAGCTTCATCTTCAGGCCACTGGGCCATTGTGATAATGACCCAATTACAAGATATTCTCATCAGTTCCATGCAAATTAGAGATGCTTCATGCTTAAACAGTCTGGAGCTGATGAAACCAAGAAAGGACAAAAATCTCTTCAGCAAACCAAACCTGTGCCTGAGGGACAATGGGAGATTTTCCATTTTCTGCACCCATTAAACCCAGGCCAGTTAGGAAAGCCCACAGTGGGCAGGCCCAGGTCCATCCTTGCCTCCCTGTTTTCCCAAAAGAACCTTTAAGATTTGGGTGATCTCATCAGGAACTTTCATTCCCTCCTTGACTTTATCAGCATCATCAAATCTCTGGTGCAAACCTGAGCTGGAACCCCAGGGCTCAGGAGAAGCATTCTGGGCTACAGAATGTCTGAATGGCAGGGTGGCTGCTGTCAGCAAGGAGTTTTATGTTGTTTAGACTGAATCTCAGATGCCAGTTGATTGAGGAAAGTTAAAAAATCTGGAAATTAAAAAATAAATGGCTTTATTCAAAGTGGATTCAAGCTCGCTGGTCGATTTGGGAGTAATAACAAGGGGAAAATTATCTGTTGAAAAGTAAATTTTGGACACATTAAAAATTTTAAAGAAGGCCTTCTTCCAAGGGCCATTTACAGCAATAGAAGTCTTTTCAGTGCCTGCAGTGGGTATTGGATCAGGGCCTAAATTCCCATCTTGTAAATGTGGAAAGTTTGCAGCATGGTTGAACAGTACTGTATTCAAAACCATGTGTGTATATAAGTCTTACACCCCACTTTTTAAATTATAGGAATTTTGAGAAAAGCTTGCTACAGTAATAGTGAGCTGCAAATAATCTGGAAACTCTTCAGAAATGCCAATATAAGAAGCAAAGAATCCATTAATAACTGTAAGTGTAAACTAGAGGCCATTTCAGAAGATGATAATGTGATGTTGGTCATCTCAGATGCTGCAAGTCTTGGTCACCTTAAAGAGACTTTGAAGGTTTATCAGATGCCAGTGAAAGGTAAGTTCTCACTGATCAATTCCAGCTAACATTTGTCAAGCCCTTTTGCTTTAAATTCAATTAAATACCAACAATTTGCCCCCCCTCCCTTGGACCTTTTGGGAAGCTCATGGTGAGATTTTTCCCTCCTGAGCTCTGTGGGCTCTGCACATTTAACAAACACTGAAAAGGAGCTCCAGTGTCCCCTGCACTCCCAGATTTGTTGGGTCCTTTCATAAATCCTGATGACGAATAAAAGAAAAGGATAATGAGCACAGAATCCTTTCCACTTCTTGCCAGTTAAATTCAGGAATTGGCCAAAATTCACAGTTTAACCTGTGGTTAAACAGAATTGCTGAGTTTGACAGGAAACCACTCCAGCTGTCAGCCTGGGCCTTGTGCAATCCTTTGCTTCCTCAGGTGACAGAGAGCAAAATAAATTATTTTATTTCACATGTGGGCAATTCTGCTGCCCATCCAGTGTGTGTGAGGCTGGCACAGTTAATGAGAGGTGATTTTGCCACAAGGACTGAGCCTTCTTTACCAATCTTTCTGACATACTGAAATGTGTGAAATGCAACTGATAAAATGACTTTAAAAAATCTCTCTTGATTCCTATATAAACCACTTTTTCTTTCTTTTTGAAAGACCTGAATGGCAGTTTATCTTTAAATGCTATTTGGAATGAGAAGGAATCTTCTCTGACAAGTTACTTGCAGTGCAGGAGCTGTGTCCTTCAGTCCATTTCTCCAAGTCCTTTGATAGGAGCTGTGGTTACTCATTTCAGTAGTAAAGTGCAGTCATGGGTAAGTCAGATCAGTTTATTTTGTATAATAAAATTATAATGCAATGATTTGTACAGGAAATGCTAAAATACTATTTTTGTAAAAGGTAGGATGAATATTTACCTAGACAATTTTATATTATTTATCTGATTTCTACCACAGAGATTTGAAATGATAGTTATAACTGAGTTCAGGTCGCTGAATATATTTGTCTGTACCTAGTTTGCTGCAATGTCTGTAGTATTCCATCTGAAAAGGGATGGGAAAATAGCAGCCATCCATGTCTTTCATGAAAGGAAAACCAGAACAAAACATATTTACACAAGTGCTGTAGACTTGAATTCTCAGACATGTAATTTTTTGTTAGTTTTGGCACTAAAAAAGAAGAAGTTAATCAGCCCCTGAAGGATGAACATGGACACGGTTTAATGCAGTCAACAGGAAGAAATTTATTTCTAGGTATTGTATTTCACTGTGAGCAAACTGAATTCTCAATAGGACCCTTTGAAATTTAGATGAGAAAATTCTATATTTTTCTCTTAAAAGTGGAGGGTGTGGCTCCATCCTGAGGGATCTGTGCAGGTAAGCCCAGGACACTTCTGCATTTTCCTTCATTTATTCCATGGATATGAAGACAGTTGAGTTTAATGAGAGATTTTTGAGACTGAATCTTTGCCAAAAGCTGAATATGATCCTCATGTTCTGCCTGTGTGTGTCAGTATCAGCTGTCCAAGCTGTTGGAAATGCAGAGTATGGCAGTGTGGTGATGGACAAGGTTTGTGAAGCATTATTTGCCATGAATTTTGGGATTTCAGACACCACCACGACGATTTCATGGCATTTCCAGCATTCATTTTGTATCAAACATAATGAAATGTTACACTGAGAGAATTGATACTGGCAGAATATGAAAATAAAGGGATCCTCTGAGGTAGAATGAGTTGATTTTTTTGTTTTAGCTCCTGAACTGTCTTTTGTGGCTCTTCCCTCCCATCAGGTGTCAACATGGGATCAGCTGGGTTTAGTTTAAAAATGTAAAACCAACCAGTGTTTTCTTCTCAGCCCACCTGTAGATTGAACTTCTGGGTTTTTTTAGCTAAAAATACTCTGTTATAAATAATATATAATAATATAAATACTCGAGCAGATTTTCTGAATAAGCCTCTTCTTTTCCCATTCTTCCCTGTTATTCTTTCCATATTGACTAAAAAGAAAGCTCAGAACCTTGTGGGCCTGGAGGAGGCTGAACCCCCCCAGCTTTTATTTTATTTTATTTTATTTTATTTTATTTTATTTTGTCTGTGAAAATAATGATATTTATTTACAAAGGTAGGATGGACTGGGGATGAATGATGCTAGAAGTAAATACAGCTTTAATTTTATCACCTCCTATCTTTAAATCCACTGACTCTTGTTCTTGTAATTGGGAATATATTGATGTGAATGAAGGCACACAGAACGAGTCCAAGGAGTTGAAAATGATGATTTATGATGTGCTATCACTTACCAGAGCAGACACAGATGCATTCAAGTGAAGAAGCTGTGATTCAGTCAATCTTAGCTCCCAGTTCTCTACTCTTGAATCCAAGCTCCTGCTGGTGCTGAGCAATATATTTGTGGAGATAAAATCAACATTTTAGTTTCTGCTGCTGCCCAGCTTGTGGTAAATCGTGTTCATTGTCATGAGGTATTGTGTGGCATCTTCAATTGCTTCGTGTCATGGGCTGACTGTAAATCAAGTACAGTTGGTTCTGCAAGGCAAGGAATTGTTCATTTAATAGAAATCACATTGCTCCAGCAAAGCAAGCTTAAAATAGAATCCCTGCATTTAAGAGCTGTTATTTACTCCTAGATTGGGTCAGTCTTTAAACAGGCAATGCTGTATTTTCATGACTTAAATTTAAGGGGGGATTAACAAATTGCATTTTGTACATTTTTAAACCTCCTTTTTTATCAATTATTTCTATTGAAAATTAGATTTTTAAATTTACTGCTACATTTCTGCAAATTCAATCACATCCTGTGTTCCCCATTGACCTAGAAACCTCCATTAACACCAAAACAGTGACATATATATTTTTTTTTTGTATTGCTTAAAACACCCCAAGTAATTGCATACACCCTAAGTAATTGCATTTTTTAGTCCCCTAAATAATTGTATATTCCTTTTTGGGTACAGAATTATGTTGTGAAATGGAATAAAAGGCAGTACTTTGGAATTAGAGAGAATATTTTGGTGGCACAAATGTAGGAGTGCTTTAAGATGTAGCTTAGTTAATGTACTAAATCATCCTTCATTTGTTAAAAGGTGAAACCCACAATTAAGGAGTAATTGTATTTTTTAGTCCCCCAAATAATTGTATATCCCTTTTTGGGTACAGAATTGTGTTGTGAAATGGAATAGAAGGCAATACTTTGGAATTAGAATATTAGAATATTAGAATATAAAATCACAATATTTTGGTAGCACAAGCTTTAAGATGTAGCTTAGTTAATGTGCTAATCATCCTTCATGTGTTAAAAGGTGACCGAAACCCACAATTAAAATTTTAAACTTATTAAGGAGTAATTGCATTTTTTCGTTCCCTAAATAATTATCTATTCCTTTTTGGGAACAGAATTGTGTTTGTAAAATGGAATAGAAGGCAGCTCTTTGGAATTAGAGAGAATATTTTGGTAGCACAAGCTTTAAGATGTAGCTTAGCTAATGCACTAAATCATCCTTCATTTGTTAAAAGGCGACTGAAACCCACAATTAAGGAGTAATTGTATTTTTTAGTGCCCTAAATAATTGTCTGTTCCTTTTTGGGAATAGAATTGTGTTATGAAATGGGGAAATGTAGGGGTGCTTTAAGATGTAGCTCAGCTAATGCACTAAATCATCCTTCATGTGTTAAAAGGCGACTGAAACCCACAATTAAAATTTTAAACTTATTAAGGAGTAATTGTAATTTTTAGTCTCCTAAATAATTGTATCTTCCTTTTTGGGAATAGAATTATATTGTAAAATGAAATAGAAGGCAGTACTTTGGAATTAGGATCTTTTGGTAGCACAAATGTAGGAGTGCTTTAGGATATAGCTTAGCTAATGTACTAAATCATCCTTCATTTGTTAAAAGGAGACTGAAACCCACAATTATAGAGTAATTGTATTTTCTAGTCCCCTAAATAATTATCTATTCCTTTTTGGGAACAGAATTGTGTTGTGAAATGGAATAGAAGGCAGTACTTTGGAATTAGAATATTAGAATATAAAATCAGAATATTTTGGTAGCACAAGCTTTAAGATGTAGCTTAGCTAATGTACTAAATCATCCTTCATATGTTAAAAGGCGACCAAAACCCACAATTAAAATTTTAAACTTATTAAGGAGTTGTTGCTATCACTGATTAGACAGTCAGCTGTTGAGACAGTAGCTTTTATATAACAGGATATTGTTTTGTTCAGCACGTTACCACATTTGGCAAACTTTTATCTTAATGCGCCTATGGGGAATTGCAGTGTGACCTCAATCTCAGTAAAGCCTCGGTAAAGAGGGGCTGGAGCAGAGCTGGCGGGAGGTGCCAGGGCCCTGGCCCAGACTGTATATTTGTTATCACATGTTAATCAGATTCATCATTCTGTTTAATAAAGATTTCAGCTGCCACGCGAATGCATAATCGGCTATGTCTGAGTGCCCGTCTTTTGTCTCGAGCAGATTGCTCCAACTGTATTAAGCATCATTAGACAAAAATGACGACCTTATTAATTTGTCCTTTCTGTGTTTTCCAGCAGATTGGGCCTCATTATTATGCAAACACAGTACACAGAGCGGCACCAGAAGTAGCTCATTAATGTTTCTTTCCCCTTAGTACGTAACAGATTATTATTGTGAAGTGTGCATGAAATAATTGCTAATTATGTGCCTTAAATTGTACAGTGATTGTCTGTCTCGGGGTTTTTCACCAGGTTTAGAGCACTGGGGAAGGCCATCAAGAGCTACAGGTTAACAGTGCTGGAGCCACTAAAGGGGAAGGGAATCACAAAACATGCATTTTATCACACGTTTTCCTGCCTGGAAGGAGTAATTAGGACAGCTCTGGATTGCTTTGTAGTTACCTCTCACTCCTCTGCTTATTGTAAAAGAAATGACTCCCAGCTGGCAAATAATTTAATAGATCTGTCTGCCCATGAATGGATGCAGGGGAGTTTGAACCGTGGGCTTTTGGTAAAAATCCAGCAGATTCTGCAGTGGTGCAGCTTGAGTTGGTGTGGATCCCTCAATTACACACCACTAAAACCTCCTGCATTTCCAAACCCTGCTTCTTCCCCCATCCATTTTCCCAGGCTCCCCATTCAGTGTAACTCTCCTTAAAATTTGTAAGCATTTCAGAAATTACATGTCAGGCTTTGGCATGGCTCTGCAGTTTGACAACTTTGTGCTAAGTGTGTAATTGGTTTAAGCTGGGAGTGCCTGCCCCTGATCCATGGCACAGCTCCTGTAATCTGCTGCCACCGCAGCTGATAAGACTTGGCCACAGCCAAAGTTTTTGCAGCGCTCGAAATAAAATCCTGATCCATTAAGGGTTTGCATGGATTTAGCTTTATAAGCTGGTTTAGAAATTGTGAGTGGTCAGATCTTGGATCCAGGCTTTGTTGTGGAAAAGATGCCACGAAAAGCATGACATCAGCTTGGGTTTTCCTAATGTTGTTCTTGTTGACAGTCTGAATTAAATGTGGCTATTTCACAGTTCTTTATTCTGTATGAGCACTGAAACAGGTATCCTGGAGGGTTAGAAAAGAACATTCATCTGACATTACTTACATTAAATAATTGTAGTGTCTGACTGCATTTGGTTGGTGTTGCATAGTTGCTTATGCTGATACCACCAGTTCAATGTGGTGGTGGCTTCATACAATTTCAGTTAAAATAAATGGAGCATGTGAGCTGTAAAATATTATTTAAACATTTCACACAGATCAATACTGACTGTTTCTGAAGCACAGACCTATATTACACTTCCAAAAAATCAAAATTAAATTGTTCTGTGGAAACCAAATTCTCTTTACTGCACTGTTCAGTGTTGGGCACATGGATATTGACTTGATAAATCACTTGACAGGCAAAAATTGAAAATAGTTGCAGAAATAAGTATTTACTTGCATTATTTGAAATTAATATATTGCTATTAATGTAGAGGTTCTGCAACCATGATCATCATTTTCTTTCTGAATTTTCAGTGATGCTGTTGCACACTGATGTTTGTCTGTAATTGCAGCCAGTTGTCAAATCAGGCTGCAGAGCACTCATGTCCACATTTCCTTTGGACAATTTTCTTTTTCCTTCACAATTTGTATTTTCCTGTTCTTTTTCTGCTCTGTGTTTTGCTACTTTAACTAATCTGTTTAGTTACCAATTTTAATTAATTTAAATAGAACTCTTTTTTTTCAGTGTGTGTTTGTATTTCAGATATGTGGGCTATGACCCACACATCAACTCTTGAGCACTTTCTTGTTGAGAATTTCCAAGAAATAATGTTCTGATGGCCAGGGAATATTGGAACTCACCTGAGTTTGTGTCAATGGATTAAATATTTTCCATGAGTCTGGCTTTCCCCTTCTGATGGTGTGCATCCAGAGATGACCTTGGAAAAGGTTTTTCATGTTGCTTCTTTCTGCTGGTGCCAGAATAATTTGTCTCCCAGGAATTATCTGTCTGAATTGCTTTCCTTGTGCTTGACGCTGAATATGTTTCTTTTCACTCAGCCAAAATGTGTTTGTTCCTCCTGTCTCAGTCAGTAGATCCTCCCTGGGATCAGTGCTGTTTTCAACTCTCTGGGAATATTGTTTGCTGAAGCTTTATTAAAGAAGAAAAAAATGGATTTATAACTCTGGGAAGAAGCTGAGCAGCGTTTTAGTAAATGTCTCTGTGTGTGTTTGCAAAATCTGCCATGTATTTATCATCCCATCCATGCTTACTCTGTTCACTGGGAAGGCTCAGAGCTCTAAGGTGTCAGGGACTGAATATTTTATTCTCTCATTCCTTGAGGGCTATATTTAAGTGAAACTAAATCCTATTGAGTGAGAAATAAATGTCAACCTCTCAATCCTGTCCTGCAGTTATCAGTGCTCCTCCTGCTCATGCCTCCCAGAAAAACCTGAAATCTAAATTAGCAGAATTATTTGAATTCCACTGTATTAAAATTTGCTTTAAAATATGTAATAATTTCTTTAAATATTCTTTAAGGAGAGAGAGATTTAAAAATACAGGGGCAAACCTGGTATTGGGCTGGTGCAATGTGTATGAATAACAAAGTCTGAGACAGCCACAGCCCTGTGATTTATTATCTGCCTGCTGCTGATAATCAAGTGATCTTTCATCAGGCAAGGCCCGTGCTCACTGAAGCTGTGAGTGGCAAAATGCAATCATTTTACTTGTGCAAAAAGAAAGTTTGGCTTAAATAAACTCAGGCACCTTCGCAGATGAAGCTGGTTTGGTGGGAAGGTGAGCTGGAAAGGTTCTGCCCTTTCCCTTCTCCCTCTCACTCTGCTTCAGGCTCTTCCCCTGCTCCACCAGGGCAACTCCTGGAGGAGCTGCCTTGCAAAATGCATCTCTGGCATGGTTTGGATTAAGAATATTGCCATTTCTGTGGGATTATTTTTATACTGGCTGATATCAGGCATCTGACTCGTGGTACAATCCCACAAATGTTTTTTATCACTAAAATGAGATCTGGGATGCGAAGTCACAGAAAATGAGCGCAGTGATAGCTGCTGCTTCAAAGCTATGGAAAATGGCCAGTAGCAGCTGCTGAAATTCCAGCTTCAGCATTCCAATTGTTTTATATTCCAGTGAACAGCCATTGTTGCAGGCCAGTATTTTATAGTGATTATGGCAGGCCCAGGGTGCAGCTGCCACTGACCCCTCCAGCGGCCGTAACAAAACCCCCCTTTGTTATCACTCTGGGAAATGTCTTGGCCATTGTGGGGCTGAATTCAAACCAGCACTGCAGTCATGCACAGGGAAATTAAAAGCTCCACAATTCACTGACAGGAGTCTAAATGTCTATATTAATGATTGTATTCAGGGCTTTTTTAAAATGGTACTTTGGTATCTTGTTACGTAATTAAAATCGAGGCGAAGTTAAAGTACCTAAACTCATCATAAATTTAATAGACTGAACTCTCCCTTCCTATAAATTTCTGTGCTATTCTAAAATGTAAATCTCCAATCAAGGTAAGAACATTTGTAATTTAACTTTTAGTCTCAAAGTGAGTGTGCTTTCAAGTAGTTGGACAGCAGCTTTACTACGCGATAGCCATTTTTCACACTTTGGGAGCCAAGTGGCTGTAGCAGAATAAAAGAATTAGATTTGTTGCAGATGTTTTCTAACTCTGATACCTCTGGGTTCTGTGAGCCTTTCCTCCTTGCTAGGAAATTAGAATAAAATTGATTTATATAACGTGAATGTGGTATTCTAGATTTACATAATTAAACTCCACACAGCCTGTGGTATTCAGGGCTGCTCCCTGTAGTAGTTCAGTCTGGCTTGCTCACTGTAGGAATTCTGCTTTGAGAGCTTTTCTACTTCTTAAATTGCAACCATACAGCAATAATATAAGGTAGGGGGGGTGAAAAGACAGACAATTACCACCATTGTTCCATATGTAATTTGTATATGGTATTGGTTATTTTTATTGTTGAAGTTCATAGTTTCTTCCTCTTGATGGAATACAAACATTTGGCCAAATTCTTTCCCAGAAGTAAGTGAAGCCAAACATAAATTTGGTTCTTTCTCCTCTCTGAATGGCTTGAAATAATAATAATAAAAAAGAATTGGCCAAGATTTGAAATTTCCCTGGTGTTTATAGAGAGATGTGTGGCTGTACAAAGATTTAGCCTTGTCTTTCTTCAGGGGAGGAACAAGGCTATCAGATAAAGCAATACCTCAGCACATTTGAATTCCCATAAATCCTACGTGACTCCAAGCAGATTGGAGCTCTCTGTCCTGCAGTTTGGAGGTAAAAACACCTTCTCTGTAAGTTTAGCCTGTGCTCATTAGGTGCTCTGAAATGGTCAGGTTAAAGTTTAAATAATCTGCATTATTACTGAGCAGGGGACTGGGTCACTCTTCTGCCATCTTCATGCGTCTGTGGGTTGTTTTTAAAGCATAATAATTTTTAAAAATGGATGTTTTCCTTCTAATTGATCTAGAATCTTCCATGTATATGCAAGACCTCATATTTTTTTTAACACATTGTAGAGAATGGTGGCTGTAGCTTAAGATAAAAGTAAAGAACTGCTCTTGGGCAGTTTTGACATCAAACTTTTCTATTTTATAAACCTCAGCTGCAGTTCACACTTGTGGAAACTCTAAGTGTCCCTCTTATTTTTAACAGCAGCCCAGGGTATGGTTGAAAGAGGCATATTTCCATTTTGGCTTTTGTTTGAGCAGCTTCCAAAACATCATTCTATTTTTTTTTTAAATTTTTTTTAGAAAATTTGCCAAGTCTAGCTCAGATTAAGTTTCTCTGTTAGATTTGTTCTTTTAAGCATCTGGATCAGAAATCCTATCCCATACTCTGTAGTAATGAAACATTTGGAAATCATCTGAGAAATCTCAGTAAGCCACCATAGGCCCGTGCATTCTTTCTGAAATAAGAAATATGTTTGCAGAGTAGTTTGGGGTGGGGTTTTTGGAGTCAATGTTATTTTGTTTGAACCACCCCACCAAGAGCTCACACCTCGTTCCCCTGGGGCACAAGCAGGTGTTGTTATCTCTTAAATGATTGCCATCTCTTTTATCAGTGCACAGCACTGAGATGCAGATAGATTCCGTGCCAAATTTTAACATTCTCTGATATTTATGGATGGAAAAATAAATAAATAAAGGTTGTTTTTATTGTAACTCATAAAGCCACAAGCTGGGGAATGATTTGGTTGGGGTTTTTCTGATGCCTTGTGCTATTTATGCTTTTTAAAAGATGAATCCAGGGTGGAAGTTCATCAAGGCAGCTAAACCCCCTGTTTTACTGGTTCCAAATGAATCATTAGAGTTTATAGTAATAGAGAAAATGATTTTCTCATGTCATAAATGGGAGAGCCATTGTACAAAGTTGGTCTGCTCATGCTATAGTGTGAGTATAACTTTTATTGAAGAGCAGAGTTTGTTGAAGAGAAACAGACCTGGACTCCAGGGGTACAGAACTGGCACATCCTCTTAATTAGCCTGAGTTTGTCCATTGAAGAGAGCCCCTCAGAAAGGATGGGGAGAGGAAGATGAGGCACTTGGGGAATTTGGAAAGGAATATGTGTGTTTTGCATTACTCTTTAGGCAAATATATTTATTCACTGCAAAGAATTAGTGCTGTAGCCAAAACACTCCTTGCATTCCCCCACAGTCTGCTGTCCACATGATCCACTGGGATTAAGAGCCAGCCTTTGTTTTGGGTGGTTTGGGAAGTGCAGATGTCTGACTGTTAATGAGTAGTTCTTGAACTTTTTCTGAATTGATTTCCCAACTATTTTGTTGCTTTGAAAGTCATGCAAAGCTAGGAGAGAGCTGCCATGAATAGAAGCAGAAGGTTGCTTTTCTCACAGTCAGATTTCAGCTCTCAGCTGATAAAACAGACCCCAAATATAAACCACTTGTTGCTTTGGGTTTTGTTATGAATGTCACCTTCAGGGAATGAGTCAGAGCCAATTTTCTCTTCAAGAGAGTGGAATTTTTACTCCTGTTGTCTTTTAAACTTGTGTTATCTACTGCACTTTGTTATGTGGTGTCTCTTGTAAAATTTCTTCCCTCACAGTTTGTATTGCAGCCATTATTTTGGAAATATTTAGCCTGGCTGGAAAGACACTGGAGAGTTATCAAAGGGGGCAAGTCAGAGACACTTATCAATAATCCAGATTTGTCCTTCATCTCCAGGTTTGTTCAGCTGCATTCAGGGAAATCACATTTGTTTGACATTGGCTGCCATAAACCTTTAGCCCACTGCTGTGTGGGATAACCTTGCAGAAGCATTTATAGCATATTTAATCTGGGTGTGTGTGAATAATCAGTTTTCTCTGTGGGATGTGCCTCAGGCTCATGGATCCATCCCTTGCCCTGGCTCTGGGGGATTTTGTGCACCAAGGGTTCCTTTCCCTGCCCTCCAAAGGCTGACCTGGCCTGCCTTGGCCTTGGCTTTAAGGGCTGATTTCTGGCACCTTTCTGTGTCACCCCACATCATTCTTTTTTCTTTTTTCCCCTAAATTTTGGGCCTGTTTGCTCCAGTGTGGATGTGCTGGTATTGATGAAGGAGAAAGCAGCCAGGGTGGAGGTGCAGGACGTGGGGAGCAGGAGAAGGCAGATGGCTGCTCTGCTAATGGGGCTTCTCCATTTGATCTCACAGGGAGAGGGACCTTTTCATTGTCACCATTGCTCAAAGCTCATTGATTTTTCATTCCAGCAGGATTTGTTTGCTTTTGAACCACTGCTGTGCTTTTATCATTAGATGCTGAACCTTTCACTGGGCTGCACATTTCACTAGTTTTTTGATACTTGCTCGTTTAGGATTCCAGCACAGAACTTCTTCCTTCCCCCTTTGCATTGAGAACACTCCTTAGATTCTAAATAAACCAGGCCCAGTCATTCTTTTTTATTGTTTGAAATAATCTAAAAGCAATATGATCTATATTCCAGTTTTAGCTTAGCACTCCAAAATATTTAAATAAAATTTTACCAGAACACTTTTGCTTTCTAATTTTGTGTTTTATTATATACCAGGGTTTTTCCCTCTAAAAAATTCTTTTTAAAAAGCATTTTCCTAATTTAAACAAAACAAAACCTCCAAAAGATACTCAGCTGTGTTCTACAGCATTATTCAAGGTCTTCATCCTCTTCTGAAGGAGACTGGGGTGAAATGCCTGGAGATCAAGGTTGCAAAACTGCACAAAGTTTTCTGAAGCTGTGCTTAAGCAGGAACAGCTGCACTCTTGTATTGCCTCTTTTTTAATTAGTTGAGCCCACTTCCTCCACTCTTAACTTCCTTATGGGCTGGATCTGGAAAACATGAAGATAAGGATTTAATAGAGATCCCTGTTTACTTACTTCAGCATTTGGGTTTATAGCCCAAAATAATGTAACTAATTTTCCTCTTCTCCTCTATTTATCATCTTATTAGTAATATTTTTAGAATAAGCTGAATCCTGATCCTTCAAAGCTTTGTTTTCTGCAGTTCCAGTTGTGCCAGCTGGCTCTGGGCACCAGCCAAGCTCATCTTTAGAGCTCTTCCTCTACTTTACAGCTGATATTTCACTGTGTTACCACAGCCCTGCTCCTCTCACGGAGGTTCCCAACCAATTCTTTGGTTTGGTTGCCTTTGATTGCTCCTCATTAAAGATGCTCTTGCTTTTCTTTTTGGCAGAAGCTGGGAATGTCAGCCTTTAGAGCTCATTTGTCATCACTGAACTGGAGGCTGACTCTCCCTTCATGACTCTGTGCTTCAGTGACACAAATCTCAGCTCTGCTGGGTTTAAATTGTCACAATTCAATCTGCAGCAGAGCCCTGGGAAGGTGCTTTGGAAAGGAGCTGAAGCAGGGATGTCCTGACTGCACAAAAACACAAATACCAATTGTTTTGATGCTTCATGGCATGCTAAAGAAAAACCTTGCAAGGTAGCATTTAAAAGACATTTTCTTCCTCTGTGCACTCCATATTAAACCATAAATACCATACTAGACCTAAAAGTTCAAATCACAGCCTGAGTCTACCTGTGTTCTATGGCTTTTGGATCTACTCATGATTTCTTTAGGAATGAGTTAGCATTCTCTATGCCATACTTGGAGAATTCTAAAAGCTTGTGGTGGCTGAGGTCTTTTAAGATTCCCTTAAATCAGCCCTGGTGTAGATCAGTGTGTGCCCAAGGCCCTGATCACATCCCATGGAGGGACAAATTGTTGAAATGCTCTTCAAGAGCTTCTTCCTAAAGTCCAGCAGTGTGTGTGTTCATCGGGTAGAACCATGGTGAAAAGCCCATGGGGATGCCCGTGCAGGTTTTTGGGCTTTTAAGATAAAAATTTTCTAATTAGCAAAAGGTAATTGAGGTAGAAGAGGGTTTGAATGAGTAACAGGTTTGCAAACAAATGGAGAAATTGCTGCTTATCTTGTCCCAAATTAGATTAAAAGGCCTCTTCTAGAACTGAGTGATAAGAATTTATGGGAATCTCTGGTTCCATACTAATATTTTTTAGGTACAAAAGAGGAAATATGCCTGATGATATTAATTTGCTGTTAACTAATATAGTACAACATCAGTAAGTGGCAGTTAATCTATCAAACTCATGCCATGACATCTTACTTGTTGTTTTAATATGTTTTAAGCATGAAATGTGTTTTTCAGGTATGTTTTACATTTGCACCAGGTAATGGAAAGTACAATATATTATGTGCTTGTGCCCCAGAGGAAACTTTTAAACAAAAATAATTGAATGCAATAAATCAGGCCCTGCTCTGCCCTCTGCTTT
Organism: Geospiza fortis; assembly: GCF_000277835.1. Taxonomy (NCBI): domain Eukaryota; kingdom Metazoa; phylum Chordata; class Aves; order Passeriformes; family Thraupidae; genus Geospiza; species Geospiza fortis. The sequence continues at coordinate 2,295,257 of NW_005054368.1, read as the reverse complement.
GCATCTCTGAGTCCACTCTTACAGGGAGCCTTGTTGGGAGTGACAGGATAACAGAGCTGCTGCCCTGGCCCTGCAGATATTTGCTTTGTGTCCCAAGATTGAAGAATAAAAGGAGAGAGAAAATGAAACCATTTCTTCAATAAGCGACTTCTTTCTTTCCCAAGATTTAGGGTCTTATTACAGATTGCTATTACCATTGGTAGTAAGCCTATAGTTTTTCAAGTAATTAGGAACATCCACAAGCTAATAAATCTGCCCTGAAATTTTCATTTGCTTGTGGACATTGTATGAGTTTGTATTTAACTGTGTCTCTGCATGGATGATTGATCAGGTGTTTATTCTCCAGAGTTTTCCTCCCAGGCACTGCTGAGATGATTTGATGCACAGTAGGTTCCATAACTGAAATGCTGAGATTATTATTCCTGGTTGGTGTAGGGTTTATTTTCTCCCTTATCAGACACTAATCTGAAAGATTTCCTTGTCTTGTGAATGTGCAACTTGGTTTAGTTGCTGCTTAGCAAGCAGGAAAATCTCCTAAGTCACCTCTCATAGCATCTGGTGCAGCACCCTGTAGTGAATAAAAACTCAAATACAGGAAATATTGCCCTCTTTTTTTGTAAATTCAATATCCCACTTGATTATTTTGTGGCCATTTAGGCTGAGTTTCTCAAAAGGAGTTTTGCTGCTTTAGAAATGGAGATGTGAACACTTCCAAGGATATCTCAATGGCAGAGTTTTACAAAGGAGCAATGGTGTGGATTAGAAATAATCCAGCAAAAATAAATGTAGCCCAGGCTTGCAGCCCTGGTTCATCAGCTGCTCTCCCCACCCAGGTGTTTGTTTAGCAGGAGGAGATGATGAGAGAGGAACTTCACTCCAAGCTGGTTGGACAAGCCCAGTGTGGTTCCAGTGCCAGCCAGGCTTTGTTGTCACTGGTGCCACATAATTATTGATCTCAGCACAATAATGCTCTGCTGGGCTCTATAGAAACATTAAAAACACTATAAGAGGGGCTGTCACTTCCCCTGTGCTTTTATCTTTAAGAACTACAGCTCTAGAAATGAGCTGTAAAAAAAACCAGCTTTTATTCTGATAATAATATAGAACGAAAAATCAAAATGATTTCTCAAAATATCACTGTTGATTTAAACCTGGTTTGGAATCTTCTCCTTTGTAGAGATCTGATAAAAAAAAAAAACAAAAACAAAACAAAAAAACCAACTCAGCTTAAGACCTACTTAGCTTAGAATTCAAAATATTACCAGCAGACTAAAGCATGGTAGCTGAAACCAATTGCAAACAGATGGGATTTTCTTATTCTGATTGGCCATATGTTGCCAGAGGAAAAAAATTGAAAAATCCAGACAAAACATAACTCATCTAAAGGAAATGACCTTGATAGCTCTTGACTACTATATGGATTTTTTTTTTAGAGCTAACACATAGAATATTTCAAATATTCTCTAAGGATGGCAGTGTTTGTAAAATAAGGGGTATGGTGCTTGTTGAGGTGGTTCAGAGGGAAAATACAGCTCTGGGGGAAAAAAACCCCCAAAATCCTGCCCAAAACCTCTGCCATAGACACAGGTGTAAACAGAAAGTACAGAACTGGTGCAAGTCTAAGATGAATCATTCCAAGCCAT
>NW_005054368.1:2287930-2293604 GCF_000277835.1 Geospiza fortis | reverse complement strand
ATTCCTGCATGGAAATGAATAATAACTGCAAGTGTCTGAACAATGTAAATCACACTTGCACTTGGAAAACCTCTTAAAATACAAATGTGCTCTATTTCTAATAGACTGGGAAGTTTATGGCTTTAAAAATGTGCAGCTTTATGTGGCTAACTTCAAGAATAGTTCATACTCACTTACTTTTTGGACCTTAAATTCCCATATACACAGCAATTATTTGTAATTGTTAAAGAACTAAAAATTGCTGTGGCTATATAGAAATGTCCATTAAATACTTGTAAAGGCACATGGACTTGAATTCTTGCATTATCTGTTGTCTCTTTTATCTATAGGGTGTCTAAATCCATTAGGACTTGTCTGATTTGTCTGTAGATAGGATTTCTATATATTTTATGATGTATTTATAAATGTGTATGAATCACACAGGTGCACAGCATTCCCATATTTCACATTCTGCATTTTTTCTCTGTCATCTCTAGAGCTGCTCCTACAGAATGTTTTTAATTGCATTACACATTTGAAACTTGCCATAGGACAAACTCCATACCTTGGCAAATCCATTTAGGCTGGAGCTGAAACCCCCTTCCCAAGCCTGGAGAGCTGATTGCACCTTGGGGAGCACCTCAAGGGGCTTTGGGTGGATTAATAGCAGAACATGCAAAGAAAGTTGACAGTAAAACTTTCACTGGTGTTTGCCTGAGCTCATGTAAATATGATACTGATGAAGTGTGACCAAATCCCTGGTTAAAAACTTCAACTGCTTGCCTCTAGAAGTTGAGGATTATTATGGAGGGGTATTATGCATGCAGAAAGTAATTGAGTATTTCTCCCAGTGGAAGTTTATATGTGGTGCCCAGGGGGTTCTGCTTAGTTTAAATTCTATTAAAAATATGTTTCAATTCTATTAAAAATATGTTATAGTAACATTGAATGCATTGTTGAAAGTATCAATGAGCTTCATAGTTCAGCTCATCATTTTGTTCTCAACATGCCCAATTTTGCCCCCTTGATATAACTGGTAGTTGTCTAAAAATGCATCTAAAAGTGTTCATTGTGATTAGGACCATTTCAAGAAGGTTTCTTAACCAGTTTAAAGCAGTTTCTACAGATGTAATTGGAATAATCTTCCCATTTTCCAAATCAAACCCTTCTGGTTTGGGGCAAACTTTGTAAATTTTATCTTTTCATTGCTCTCTTAAAAAAGATAAAATAGGAGAAGTAACTCTCCCAAGTTATCTCATTTGATAACTGATATATTGATGAAAATCAATATATAGATAGAAAAAAATGTTTTAATATATAGAAGTTATAATAATTTAAAACAAATTTCATCAGGTGGAATAAGGGAGCCCAGGAAATGCCATTTTTTTCTGGAATTAGGTTTAAAAACCTTATGTCTTTCTAGTGTGTCTTGGTCTCTACCTGAGTGGTAAATGTATGGAGTGTATTTAGATACTTTTAAAAGGAGAATAAGAGAAAATTCTGGTGTTATCTTTAAAAAGGAAAAACCTGTGATCTATTGGAGTTACATAAAACTTTAGACATGTTTAGAATTTGCTGTACTTACGGTGTGTACAGTCTGATGCACGAGCATGGAGTTGTTTGGAAGCAAAAATCAATTTGTTTGCACAATGCACAGAGGCCAAAATTTGGAAAAGAACCCACCAAGCCCAGAAATCACTGAAGGATGGCACCAGAGAGACATTCTGATTTGGGGTGAGCTCAGATATAACGAGACCATCCTGGTCAGATGTTTGTCAGATCATCTTTGTCAGGTGTTTGTCACCTTAAAAACCTTCACTGGAAGAGGTTCCAGGGGCTGCTCCTGGGGCTGGAAGGGTTTTTCTGTCCTCCCTGATGTTTGTGCAGGTTGAGCCCAGCTCTCTCCTGGCCCAGCAGCAGAGCAGAGCAGCACTTGCTCAGGGAGGGATCATCAAACACGTGTTGAAAGGTTTGGGAGGAGACAGCTCTGGTAACAATGCAGAGTTCAATTTAGTGCAAACCTTCAGAAGAGCAGAAACAGCTGTTGAAAGACAAGGGAGGGCAGCCCTTTGTTGTTCTTAACCTCTCTTCTCTGGAGCTGTCATAGTGAGAAATAATATATTCAAAATAAGAATTGCATAGGTATCAAATCCTGACCAGCCAGGAGCTCCTGTGCCCAGACCCTGCCCTCCTGGAGGCACACAGCAATAAAATGATAAAATGATAAAATCCTCATCTGGCTGGAGGTGCCTTCTGGTTACAGACAGACCTCGTGGAGGTGAAATACCTGAAAAAACCTGGCAGAGAAAATGTCCTGAAAAGGACATTTTTACCACTGCTGCCTCAGTTCCAAAAGAATCATTGAAACTTTGATTACATTTGATTGCTTTGTTTGAAAATAATAACAAAAAAAAGGTTTCAAATGAGGAAAAAAAAAAAAGAATGAGCTCAGCAGTGATTGAGAAGTGTTTGATGTACATGAAAGACTCTGGTACTTTTCCTGCATTGTTAAATTGAATTGTGACTCCTTGGAGCAGGTTGGGACATGTGCCTTGTGCTAAATGGATTCCAAAAGCAATTAGAAATGCTCATGGAAGAAAGCTCTGCAACAAGAATTGATTTTTTTATTCCAAGAAGTGAAAACAAGATGTTAATAGAGAATAAACACCCCAGCAGCTCTGGAAATCATAACTGGAATCTGGGCTAGGAGTCATTAGAACTGTCCTGATTTTTTCGCTCTTCCTGGTCACTTGTGGCCACTCTCAGAAGAATGGTCTTGTGGGTTCAGGTGGATGTTGAGTCTGACCTAAAACAGCTTTATTCAGCTTGGTACAGACCTTGGGAGAGCCACAGTCCAAGCAGGATTTCTCTCAGAGCAGCTTGCTTGGGAATTTGTCCAATCCCCAAAACTTTGGAGGAAGGGTGGAGATTTCCCTCCTCCCTGGGCTCTTGCACTGCTCAGTTGTTCCCTCTGAGAGGACTTTTTGTTTTGTTTCCTTCAAAGCAGTGAGAATTCCTCCTGTTGGAATCCTGAGCAGCCCCTTGGCCCAGGCAGCCCCTCCATGGGGAGAGCTCAGGGGCCCTGGGGGTGCCAAGGTGCTGCTGCTGTGCCCCCCTGGCACTTGCCCTTTGCCAGGCTCAAGGAGCCCATGCCAGGCTCCCTCCCCACTGCCCCCCCTGCTGCCCCTCTGCAGTTTATCCAGTTTGGTACTGGGGGTTCAGGACTGGGCACCTCCATTTTGTCACCCCTGTCACCTCAAGTGTGACTCTGAATCAAATCATGCCAGGGCATGGAATTAAACTGCTGATTAACCTGATTTTCTGGGTACGTGACTCTTTAAATCCTTGGCACCTTAAAGCACTGTCAGAGGCTGTCCAATGCTCATGCAATTCTGCCCATGTTTTTAAATTATTATTATTAATATTCAGTTAAAAGAGCTTTCAGAATTTGGCCCCTTTCAATGAAAAATCTCCAGCCACTTTCTAATCCAACTTAGAGGTAAAGGTTGTACATAGAGAAAAGAAAATAAACCCATCAGGGTTAGGCAGTAAGGAAATAAATATACTGTGGGCTGTAAAAGGGTGTTAGTATTCCAATGCAGCCTTTAATATTTTTTTCCCTTTACTCTACCAGCTATTCCAATTAAATTAAGTACCTTTAATGTGTGGTATCAGCATAGAGTGGATATTAATTTGTCTCTGGAGTTTGAGTAAAGAATATAGTTAGTATATTAACTTTCTAGTAAGGTCTTGCTATAAAATATTTATCTCTGGAATGAATATGATTATTGTAGGGACATGGTGCTTAGATGTTCATTGAAATGGAGCAAATATATATTTCAGTAATCCTGCAGTGGTTTGTTTAAATAAATTAAATCAATAGAGGTGGAGGTGGTAGCTTTAGTAAGGTATGAGACTTTCTAGACATCAAATAACTGACACAAAAACAAAACTCTCTTTATAATGGAAAGGAATTTTTTATACTTTTTGTAGTGTCCCAAACTCAATGTAATTTTTATTATTCTGATCTTTTTCAAATTTCCATCAAACATTAAAAGCATTTGACCTTTGAAGAGAGGGTTTTCCCCCAGCTTTGATTTTGCTCACACTGTGCATTATAAAACACTCCTGTTATTTAATCTCTGTTTTGCTACAGAATTACCAAAAGAAAACTTCCTGGGTTATCAAAATTAAGAAAGTGCCACAGGGTTACTTTACTTTTAATAAAATTCCTTTCCTCCTTCTCCCTGCAGGTCTGCCCATGGTGGGGAGGGGGCTTTGCTTTTCCTTGCCAGGTATTTGTCTAAACAATGTGTGCAAATGTGGATTTCTCTGGTGATTCAAAACTCATCAATAACACAAATGGAGCTGGTGTGGGCTGGTAGCAAGGAAATATTCTTTTTAGTGGCCAAAGTTCTTTAGAAGCAGCCTTTGCACAGCCCTCACATTTCTTGAGTCTTTCTGTTGCAAAAAATGGGCTTTTTGCTTTCTTTTGTTCTGTGGGTGGGAACATTCATGATGTAGCAGCACAATGAAAATAATGGTGTGGGGGCCAACCCCAGTGTGTGTGTGTATTTCAAACACAATCATTAGCCATGTTTCATCAGCTCTGTTCCTTATTGTACTTAACCTGGGGTCACTGTAATATTTCTTAGTTTTAATGCTTCCAGATTTATGAAAGGGTTGCTGATAAATTCTTTTAATCCAATATGGCTTATTGATTCATGTATTTGAAAGATCTTTAATATCCTCTTTGTACCTTTGATTCCTTAAGTGTTGCAAAAAGGCAGAAATTGGTAATTGTTGATAACAAGATCTCTGGGCCTCAGAACTGTGTCTCATTCATTTAAAGAGGATTAGGGGAGGCAGGAGCTCACAGAGCAGGAGCCAGGACAGAACAAAACCACAAATAGAATTATGGAGAGAACACACAATAGGTGGTTTAAGCATGTCTGTTGGAACAACAGCACTCGGGTAATCACGTGTCCCACCCTGGGAGAGGGCAGCTCACTTGTAAAAGAACCCCTGGCTTCAAATGCAGTGATCAAACCCCTCCTGAATTACAGATGTTTACTTTCATCAGTTTATTTGATTAGGGGCACAATGGAAGGATGGCATGCTAGAGGGAAAAAGCATTTTGTGCAGGAAGGGGAAACTTGCTGCTACTGGAGAGCCTCTTAATTCCTATCCAAACCAAAACTGCATCTCCCCTGCATGAACTGAGTCAGCACTGAATTGCATTAAAGCCACTAAAAGGATGAAGGAATTAGAAAAGTACAAAAGCAAAACTTGTCCAGGCACAGAGCATTTCAACTTAAAAATGATGAACCAATTAGTTCATGAAGTGACCATCCAGGAAGTGCCAGTGCCTGCTCCAAGCATGACAGAGCAGAGACAGCTCAGACTCTTTTTTCCTTGCTCTTTTCTTCTTTCTTTTTGATGTTTCCTAGAGTTCTAATATTTTTTTCCTGTTTTTCCATCAAAAAACCATCCAGCTTGGCAATGTTCTGCTGAATAATTCATTTTGATCCATCCCCAGAGAGGCCTGGGCAATCTGACAGCTCTGCACCTCCTAATGAAGGGCCCAGGTAGTGCTGCCTGTGCTGTGAGTGTGCTTTGCACTCCTCAGCTGGGATTGAGAGTCACACCAGGCATTCACCTGATCTGGAAAATCTGGCACTGGCAGCTTTTTGTG
>NW_005054368.1:2283319-2287920 GCF_000277835.1 Geospiza fortis | reverse complement strand
ACTCACTGGAGAGGTTCCATGGCAGGAATGGCCAAGAGAAAGGAGGAGTTGCACAATCACTGTGTGCCTGGGGTGGGTTGTGTGTGTCAGGGTGAGAACTCTCAGATCTGCTCTGCCAGCCTGTGGGCATCACTCAGAACATGAAACTCCCTTCTGAGGGAAAATCCTCATTGCTCTTGCAGTGCTAAATTCCTCCTCAGCCATGGCTGAGGAGGGGCAGGGCAGTTTTATCCTCTTTGGGTGCACAGGATTGCCTTACAGGATGGTATCATGCCCTGCTCTGATTGTTAGCAGACCTGTGCATTTTTTTGCTATCAAGAATTTGCAGTAAACCCAGCATGAGTTCATGTGAGTTGCTGTGGCCTCCAGCCAGAGTGGTTTCCCAGGGAACACTGTGCCAGATATTTCAAACAATGAGGATATCTGCCTGAGAAGTTATTTTTCTCTCTGGAATCTAAGGTTCAGATCCTTCTGTCAGCCTGCATGTTCTCCAATTGCATTCCAGATTTAGCTAATGATCTTGCAATGCTTCAGACAGAAAGTGGAAGTGAGCACATGAAGTGCCAAAAGAAACTCTGAAAGAAGTCTCCATGTAGCACAGCAGTAATTCATGGCTGATGACATTACCAGAAGTGATGAGTTTCACACACACACACACATTGAGAAGAGATGCATTATTTCATAAAATGGAAAGCTGCAAAATCAATAGGAACAGCTATGGGAGAGAGTGCCAGGACCAGCCATGGCATCCTCCTGGAATTGAACGAGCAAATGTTGCCTGATGGTTTTGTTGTTAGAGCATTGTGTTGTCAATCCCACCACAGCTCCCCATGATCCACTGGAATTCCTGCATCTGGGGACACAGAACAAGGATCTGGTTTCACTGTGCCAGGGCTGGGCTGGTGCTGACACCAGCTGGCTTTGGTCACTGTCAGTGGGTGCCAGGGGCCTGGCATGACTGCCATGGCAGTGACAGCAGGGATCCAGGAGGGAGTGACAGCAGAGGGAATGACAGCAGGGATCTGGGATGGAATGAGCAGAGATCTGGGATGGAATGACAGCAGGGATCTGGGATGGAATGAGCAGAGATCTGGGATGGAAGGACAGCAGAGGAAATGACAGCAGGGATCCAGGAGGGAATGGCAGCAGGAGGAATGACAGCAGAGATCCAGGAGGAATGACAGCAGAGATCTGGGATGACAGCAAAGATCCAGGAGGGAATGACAGCAGAGATCCAGGAGGGAATGGCAGCAGGAGGAATGACAGCAGAGATCCAGGAGGGAGTGAGCAGAGATCTGGGATGGAATGCCAGCAGAGATCCAGGAAGGAATGACAGCAGGGATCCAGGAGGGAATGACAGCAGAGATCTGGGATGACAGCAAAGATCCAGGAGGGAATGGCAGCAGGAGGAATGACAGCAGGGATCCAGGAGGGAATGCCAGCAGAGGGAATGCCAGCAGGGATCCAGGCCCTGGCAGTCCCTGCCAGCACAGCAGCCACCCTTCCCTGGCTCTGAGGAAATTCAACTGGCACATTTTCTGGGCTCATGCTCAAACTTGGGCTACTGGGATAAAATATTTTTTTCACAAGATAATGCTTTGTTTGCATTTTCTTACCTACTCCTCTGATTTAATATTGATATCTGTTTATTTGATTCTAGATCTTCTAGAAGCAATATGTGATAAGTTATCAGGGCATGACCTGTTTAATTTTTTGGCTGTTCATACCTTGGATCTGCATGGCTTTAGGCAATACTTTTATGTCTTTTATTTTAAAAATAGGTGAATATGTGTGCACACAAACAGATATGCAGACAATCATTGCTTTAGGGAACATCTTTATATCTTCTACACACATGGACAGGTGTGTTTAAGTGACTTCCATTCTGTACAAATTCCATAAGAATTTATGCCATTCAGAACTGACCATTCAAATCTGCTACAGAAGGTTTCTGGTTTAATCTCCAGCTTTAAGAGTATTTCTTGGCAATGGATTTGTTTATTTTTAAAATGACTGAGAAATTAGGAGTGTTTTTCACAATGCTGAAAGATGAGTGGGAGGTTGTTCATTTCATTTCTGTGGCTGTGGGAAGTCCTACTTGTCACTTCAGATCCAGGGCTGGGTGACTTCTGGATGTTAATAAATATTTAGAAATAACACACCCAGAGAGAGGGATCAGGATGTGGTTGGAGGCTGTAATAGATCTTTGCTGCTGCCTCATTCCTGGAGGAATGACCTGTAATCTCAGGAAACTATTTATATAGATTGTGGTGACAAGGAAAGCACCAGGAGCTGTGACAAGTGTGTTTGTGATGGCTCCAGAAGTATTTGGAGTGTTTTATTAATGACAGGTTAAACAGATCCAAGGCTTGTAGAAATGATAAGAATAACAAGTAGTGAATACATTGATTTTTTTGAACATTTACAGGTTTAAAACACAGCATGTTTACTTGGGCTTTACTTCTTTACCCTTTTTTGTTAACAGCTTGCTCTGAAGAAACAGAATTTGATTTTTGTGTTACCTTTTTTTGTCAGGCCCACACAGAAGAGCAAAACATTCTTACATTTTCTTTTATTTGGTCCTGGTTTCCATGTGGGAAGACCAAAAGGAAGCATTACAGCATGTGAAAATACTTTAAATATTAAATAAAGACCAGTTTGAAATTCTTTCTGCAAGTACTGAATATTCCATTAATTGACATTTATTCATACTCTTCAATGCTTTAATGCATTTATTCTCCTCAATTGCTCCAGTGGGTGCATCAGCCTTTGGAATTTCTCACCAGTTTTCTCTTCACTCATGCAAGATAATAACATTTGCCAGATTTGGGGGTAATAACCCTGGATATATGATATTAATTGTTGAAAATAATGTATAACTTCAGGCACACGTGGGTTGCTGCTGGAGAAATGAGGCCTCTTGGTTCAGCTGCAGGTGGCAGCAGAACACTGGTGTTATTTCCACCCAGCCCAGTACCTAAATCAACTTTTAGCCAATTAATAATATAGAAGCTGATCATGCTATTGAGAAAAAAACGTTCTTTCCATTTGCAACCTGGAAATATGTATTTTAAAATTTCTTTTTCAAATAGGACTGATTTTTCTCTGTGGTATTACAGAGCATTCTGCAGGTGGCAGCAGAACACTGGTGTTATTTCCACCCAGCCCAGTACCTAAATCAACTTTTAGGCAATTAATAACATAAAACTGATCATGCTGTTGAAATTTTTTTTTTTTCCATTTGCAACTGGAAATATGTATTTTAAATTTTCTTTTTCAAGTAGGACTGATTTTTCTCTTTGGTATTACAGAGCATTCTGGTCTGCCAGGGTTCTGAGATTTTCACTCTGATGGCTGCAGAAATACAATTATTTACTTAACTCTAAATCACTGATATCCTGTGCATAAAGCCAGAACAGGGAATATTAAGCATTAATAAGATTAGCACTGTAGCTTTAGATATAAGCAGATGATCTGCCAGATATGTTTGGACAGAATCCTGTACAATTTTGCACAATAGTCAAATATTTGTAAGTGGCACCATAATACAAAATATAAGCTGCTTGCAAGTGAATATTTTATATTGTTTGCCTTCTTCTCTCTGAAATTTGTGGGAATAATTTGTGTTATCAGAGATGGGAGTTGAAAAAAAGGAGTCTCTGACAAGCATAGGCAGCTTCTGCATTTATTATTTGATAGCAGTTAGCAGTTTTACCTTATTTTTCATTGGAGTTGTTGCTGAGAACAGTAATGCTGTGTCTACCTTTTGTCAGAATTGGTTTTCCCCCTAAAAATCTGAAATCTTACAGAAAATAGTTATAAAGTAAATGCACATTACTTATTGATGTGGGCTGTGGCTAAGCTGACAATGCTGTGGTGAGATCAAACCATGGATGAAACCTTTTCATGGCATAAAGGAACTTCTTAAATCTGGAGTTCTTCCCAGTGCAAAGGTGGGGAAAGCACCACTGGGGACAATGGAGCTGGAAGTCAGAAAATGGGATTTGTTTGCTCTCTCTCCCCTTTCTCACGTTCTTCCTGGTCACCATTCACAGCCCAGGAGAGTTCAAAGCATTATTTGAATATATTCTGCACAACAAATAAGCAATTCACAGCTTCCCTGGCTGTTTGAGGTGTTCCTTTTGCCCTGCCTGAGTCACACATCAGCGTGGCCTGGGTCTCTCAGAGCTGCATTCAGAGCAATCCAAACAGGACTTTAAACCCCCCCGGGCACTGCAGGGGCTTTTCTGTGCTGCTTTCCTCCAGAGCTGATCCCATCCATGTCTAAAGCAGTGATACCAAACAGTGCCCAGTGTCCTGGGGCACACCAGTGCCACAGGAGATGCTTTCACTTCATCTTTAGTTAAATTCAGCCTCTCACAGCTCCTCTGAATAGCAGGTTACAAATAACTCCTTTGGATCAGCACAGCAGGACAGAGAAAAACCCAGAGCAACCCCACAGTCAAATGGTGGTCATTGAAAAGGAGCTGCTGAAATAAAGAACCTTTTCAAAAATACCTCTGCAGTGTTGGCACAGCAAAAAGCTGCAACCCCAAAGTCATTGCCCAGGTGAACATGGACTGGAGAGTGATGGTTCAGCA
>NW_005054368.1:2254644-2282984 GCF_000277835.1 Geospiza fortis | reverse complement strand
AGCAGGTGGGCTGGTCCTGCTGCTCCAGCAGAAACCCACCCAGAACTGGAGAATAACAAACATGAGCTGAAACCCACCCAGCACTGCCCAAAGCTGGGCCCTGTGAACAGCCCACTGAAACAGCTCCTGTCCCACTTTCCTGTTGGAATCTGTTCTTAGAGGAAGGCAAAAGTGGGTGCTAAACCTATATGCTGTCATCTTTCTTTAATTTCCATTTTGTGGCTATTCCAAATAGGTTTACAAATAAACACATTGGATGTGCATTCACCTCCATTGTAAACCATTTTAAAGTTTCCTTTCTGAAAAGGAAGCTCTGAAAACTCTGCTTTGCTTTCCAGCCATTTCATTATTCTGGATGAGGAGGGGAGCAGAGCTTTAAATTCTGGTGTCAGCCTGAGCAGAGTTCTCATACACCGAGGTGATTATTGTTGGGCCATCAAACTGGTAATAAAATTCCTGCTCAGTGCACAGAACTTTAAGACAGAAGAATATTTTTGCAAGGAAATAGTCCTCTTTGACTCTAATTAGGAGTGGTTTTTAGGATCAACCCCAAATTTGCTTTCAGAGATGTCATTTGCATATTCCCTAGGCTGTTTTACTTCAAATCCATTTCTTTACTTTGAAATCCATTTCTTTAAATACATATTTTGGTCAATATTGGCCTTGATATATTAAATTCAGCTCTTCAGTTCTGCTCCTGTGAGTTGGCTGCAGGTTCACTTTTGTCTTTTTTGCCCTGCACAGGGGTTAATTATGAAATGAAAATTTCAGTTTAACAAAACAGCTTCTACTGGTTTATTGGAGACTTGAGTTTTATTAATTTGGATCAGCTGGTGCTGTTTTAACTGGGCAGAGCTGTATTGTAAATTCCAGTCTGGCTGGAAATGCTGAGTAGAGGCTGAGTTAACAGGGGATGGAGCTTGGAGTGGGTGTGAGATCAGGAGGGGCTCAGACAAGACAAACAATCAACCTTCAAAAGCTTGCTACAAATACATTTCTATTTTAATTTAATTGCAGAGGTCCCGTTCTCCTTCTCACCTCCTGATTTGCTCACTGTGAAATTAGTTATTAAATCTTTGCTTTAAATCCTAAACAAAATGTAGTCTTGTCTATATAAATGTTTTATGGCTTCTCTAAGGTCAGTCCTGTCCTTTTGTTCTCCAGACCCTTTGGGTTCATTTCCCAAGAAAGGGGATTTGGCTTCATCATAACAAGAGCCACCCCACTTTATCTTGGAATTTCTGTTCATGTTTGTCCTGAAGTATTGAGATGACTCTGTTTTTTCTCACAATAACGATTTCTGGTTTATTTGATTTTATAACATTCTTGAAAGTGAGACAGAGAAACATTTTGTTTAGATCTGCAGCACAGAAGCTGTAAACTTCACCTTTCAGATCAGTGTTTTCAGTGCAAAACCTGACCATTTTGTCCCTAATAGAAGCTCAGACAGGTCTATAAAGCTTTTATAAGTTAATGAATGTTTCACACCAGCTGCTGATTGCCTAAGTCAGGCAGTCTCCAGCCAGGGGGACTCAATCTCTCCTCGGGATTGAAGTTCCTGCAATCAGATTGAGACTTTCCAGACTTGAGAGTGCTCACATTTTTCATAGCTTAACTGTAAATCATCTTTCACTTAGAAGCTTTAGAGACAGACTGAGGAGCTAAATCTTGGAGTTTGCCTTCCTAACTAGTCCAAGGCATTAGATGAGCCTCATTATGGTGTTTCCTACAGGATTAGAGAAAACAGTTTGGGAACCTTCGGAGCAGGACAAATACCAATACAAGTATAACAACTTTATCCTGCTGATGATTTAGATGGAGAATTAAGTGTGAGCACAGCACACTTGGAAATTGTTTGGAGTGACAGAGCGGAGAATCCGAACCTTTCATCTTGGAAATGATTAGGAATAAGTGATACTGGAAATAATTCCTTGGAAAATGTTGTGATTGGGAACTGAAATGTGTTTATTGTGATATCAGTCAATGAACAAAAAATGCAATTCTGAGTGTCAGCACTGGGCCTGGCACTGAGTGCTCCTGTCACTGAGCCTGCTCACATCCTTTATAGAAAATGCCCTTCACTTCAGAATTTAGGCTGCTGAAATATTTGCTGGATGAAGCACATTTACAATTATAGATATTTGCTATATACAAGTGCAGACTTTGTATTACAGTATAAAAATTGAATTGAATTTCTGTTACATTAGGATAAAATTGAGAATAACATAAGTTGCCATCAGCTGCCAGTAACAAGTAATTGGCAATTCTAAATGTGTAATTTTTCCAGGATTGAACCCAGTTCAACTGAGATTTTGATTCCTATAAATTTTTCAAACACTAGTATTAAAGTTGTGTTCCTCAGGCACCTTTATTGCTTCTTCAGTTTGGAGGTTTTGTTTTGTCATTTAAATGGTGGAGAACTCCCCACTGAAAATGCTGTTTATTTGTATGTAGTTTGAACAAGTCTGCTTTTAATACCACACTTGTATTTATAATAGTACTTAACTAAATTTAATTTAGGTTTAATTTCTTTGTTAAAGTACTGTGAAGTAAATATCACAGATGTTTTACCATATAGAAATTGGTGACAGAGCTGTGGATTTTGAATTAAAGCAGAACCAGGAGTAATTTTTTTTTTCCTTTCTCAGATTTTCCCTTTTGAAAGTCAAGAGACCTTCATGAAAATGAATTGTTCTTCTCTTTGTCATATAAAACAAACTGAAAGGAAGGTGTAACAGGACACTGCTCACTGACCTGCTTTAAACATCATGCTGTGCAAATTAAATCCATAAGTGAGAAATGCACCACTCTGCCAGATTACACTAGAATTGCCTTATTCTTGCATTATTTATTATTATTATTTATTATTATTATTATTATTACTGCAGACTCAAAGCCAAAGCAATGCCCACATACCCCTGGTGTTGTGTCAGTACAGAAAAGGGGTATTACTGGGTGGGTATTTTCCTGGAAAGAACATTATATTTCTATTTCTTTTGGATAGCAATTTAACCTAAAGGACAAATCTTGTTATCTAACTAGTCACTCCAGCTGGATATCTTCTTTAAAACAAAAAATCTGCTTTTTGTGTCCTGTATAGTGAGGTTTGGCTGCAACCTCAGCATTGTAAGGAAAGGTAAAATTATATTCCCTGGGAATATGATTTATTGTTCCAGTTCCAAGTTCTTCTGCTGGAAAACAGCAACTAAAAGATAATTCTGCAATGCATGCTTATGGATCTCCCCTCTGTAAAATGCTGCTGTAATTTATTTGAAAGCTGCTTGTGTTTTATTTTTGCTAGTATAGAGAAGCTCTTAGCATTATGAGCTTTGTCTGATTAAGTGCACAAAATGACAAACAAGGTTGTCCTGTGCTCATCTTCTTCCTTCTTTAGGCAGATAATCACCTTTAGAGGGCTGGATCCTATTCAGCCACTCTGGCAGTCAGCAATACCCAGCCCTAAGCCGCATTTACCAACCTAAACCTTGATCTGCAGCAGCACATCAGCTGCTGCCCGCCCTAAGACACCAGAGGAAAGTTGCAATTAGGATTTAGGAGGACATTTTATTATCTGAGATTTGAAATAGGTTTTGTTAGTTAATCCAAACATCTTTCCAGATATGTTGACAGAGCCCTTCTGTACATGTACTTACTTCAGCTTAAGTGGGAAGTGCAGTGGATGTTGCCAAGATTTAATACCTCTAAAAGGAGAGTACTTGTCAAGGGCAGGACGTGGAGGGAGGGAGGGACAGAGCAGTGCCTTGGGCAGCCTCCCCTCACGTGGCACTTGGTGTAGTAAAGCAGGGTAAGGCTGATGAGGGGGACAGAAATTATTCATTTGACTTTATTGATATTAGAAGGTTAATTAATTACTTTATTATACTGTATTATTTTATATTACACTGTATTACATTGCATTTTAACTGAATTTGTTAAGCACTCAACTCTGAATTTCGTGACTGTCAGCTGACAGTTTCAATACACACACATGGATTCAATTGGTCAGTGAATTAAAACACACTAAAATCCAATTACCAATTCTCTTCAGGTAAACAATCTTCTGCAATGGATTGTACTTGTTTGCTTGTTACTTGGGGATTTGTGGATAACTTGTGAACAGCACAGGAGCAGTAAATGAGATAAGAATTGTTTTGTCTTTCTCTGAGGTTCAGAGAATGTGAGTTTTAGAAATATTCTTGGGAAGCTGTGCTTTGCTTTTTTCTGCGAGGAGAAATGCGGCTACAACCCAGCAGTGCTGGGGCAGCATTCTGCTGGCCAGCTTCTCCTGAAAAATAAAATCTATTCCTTAATAAAGGAAAATTAGTAGCTTAACCAAGATTAGACTATACCCCAGCTGCTTTTATAAGTCTGTTGATTGTGTATGAACTCTCCATGCTGAACCAGGGCTCAGCATGGTACAGACAGGGGAATCTCTGCAAAGCTTAAAGAGCAGAATAAAATCCTTACCTTTCTCATGCTCCCTGAAATGCTTCATTGCTTTAATAGCAAGGCATTCTTTTCCTTACTGACATTTGTAGCCATAACTTTTATATTTCTCTTGTACATAAGAGGGGCTTGTGTCTGTGCCATTCCCTCAGTGGGGGATGGATCCCAGGGGTTTGGTGCCATTTCAGTTGCCCTGGGGCTCATCCCATTGTCTCCAGCTCCTGTGTATTTTGATTTCTCCCAGAAGATGGAGGTTGTTCTGTGCAGAAGGAACCTGTGGAAGTTTTCTCTCCAGCTGGATTCACCAGGGTGCAGCTGCTGTATCTGGTGGGACCACACTGGATCTGCTGCATCTTCAGTGCTTTGGTGTCCCCAGTGTCACCTGGAAATTTCTTTTCACTCTATTTGAAATTGGGAAAGGAAAATATCCACAAATCCCCAAGTTTCATCACTTGTGTATAAATTTAAGCAGGTAAATCAAAATATTCCTATGGCAATTCTCAGATTATAATTATAGATGGCTGAGCCACTCTTTTACAGAAGTCCTGAGTTTATTAAGCTAAATGAAGTAATTTTGGCAATTTCACAGTGATGGTACAGCCAGAGGAATTGCTGTTCCCATGGCTGCAGAGCAGGGCTGGGCTGGGACCATGTGCCTGTGCAGTCCCTGGACAGCAGAGGTCCTCCAGACCCAGCTCTTCATCCCCAAGTGGGAATTTTGCAGCAATTACCTTCGATTTGTCACTCTAGAAAATAATTTTGCTCAAGGATTTTGTCATGCAGATAAACAAACAGTCATCTTGTTTGTCTTGATTTTTAAAATTATTATTGTGGAACACTTGCTGTTGTTATTTCCTCTGCAGTAATATTTTAGAAAGATATTTGGAGGGTTTAAATCCTCTGTGGAGTGTTTTGAAGACATATCCAGCAGTATTTTAGCAAAATATTTCTTGTGCCTCATCTGTGCCTCATTTAGCAGCAGTGCTGCTGTCTGGAAACTCTTTAATTGTTATCAGAAAACACAAAAACATCTGAAATGTTATGATTTAGAATGTAGCTGATAGCCAGAAATGATCAGGTCACTTTCCAGTAAGATTGTCACAAATTTTTACCTCACCTTTGAGATACTAATTTGGATTATTTGAATGTGTACAGCAAGTAAAGAGTTGGCAAAGCTTCTTGAATTTATGGGCTTGGGCAAAACTTAAATATTTATGCACTTATAGAGGTAAGTGTATTATCAGCCTCTCATTTATAGATTTATAGAAATATTACCAAAGGATGGAAATTATAAATATTGAAAGTGGTTTTTCTCCTGCACACTCTACTGGCTGAGCACCTTAACAAGCTCTGTCTGAAAACCATTCCAACTTTGTTGCTGGTAAGTTCCCTGTAACCTGGGCAACTAAGCTTTGAGGAGAAAACAAGAATATAAGTAAAAGTAACTGCAGTTTATTTTAAAATATTTTCCATTATTAACACATTTTTAATAGCAGGAGACGCCCAGATTTTGGCTTCATTATTAAACATGCTGGGGAATGGGGTTTGTGCTAGAGCAGCTGCCAGCTTTGTGTCTCCACTCACAATTATTTCCAAATTGTTACCCTGCTACTGCTATTAACTGGGTTGGTCATTCACAGGTTTTTAGAAGGCAAAAAAAAAAAAAAAGAAGAAAAAAGGGCATTTTAACATTTCACTTCAATTTGGTTCACTACTGTCTTTAACCTGTCGTGTTTTCTGGACAATCTCACCACGGTGCCTTTTTGTAAAAGCCCTCTGAATGATGGATTAAGATCTGTCTTGGATTTTACATGGATTAAGCTTTAAATTAACATAGAAGAATAACAATGTGAATCAATTTGATCAAAGAAAAAGTGTCACTAATTATTTAAACAGGACACTTAGTCCCCAGCTTTAAAGGCAAAGGAGCGGATTTCCCTTGCATGTGGATCGAATCAGAAGTATCCCATAATTGACTCTTTACAAGACCTTTCTGCAGAGTAATGGACTAGATATTAAAGCCTTAAGTATTTAAAGTGAGTTTCCTCCTTCTCTAAGTGGAGCTGCAGCTCTAAGAGCAATTTTACAAGTCTGACACATTAGTGCATCCCTGGGAAATCCTCGGGCTCGGGGCTCGCGGCCCCTCCCGGTGTGAAACGGGCACTGCTGGACCTGTGAGGAGCATCCTGGCAATCAGTTCCAGATGGGAATGGCTCTTGGGAAGGAGCAGAGATAGTGCACGGGGCTATGCTTTATAAGCATCTAATTGACTTTATCTTTGCCACCTATTTCTAATTTTGTTGGTGCCTCTTGGGAGAATTCATTCTCTGGTGACAAAGGCTCACGTGGCCTCAGAGCTCTTCTCCCTTCTGGGCTCTGGAGATGTCCTGCTGCATTTCTGGCTGCTCAAAGTGGATGAGATGAATGCTGCTACAAATAAAACTCTGGTTTGTACCTGAAGGAATTCTCAATTTTCTCAGGCCAGTTTTATTTTGGAGGAGATGCAATGAAGTTGTTCCCAAAAAGGACTCTGCTCTCTCCTTGACCAGTCCTTGTTTGCATGAGGGATGTTGCAGAGCTTATCCTTTCAAATATTCCTCCTAAGGGAAGTAAAGGTAGTGCAATTCATCCAATCTTATAAAAACAATCATAAATAAGACAGGAAAACATGAAAATGTTGTAGGTGCTCCCATTCTTCCCCAATCCTTTTTTTTTCTTTTTCTAATATACATACAAATGTATATTCTAATAAATATATTCTAATATACATATATATACATATATACTATATATACATGTATATGTATACATATCTTCATATATACTATGTGTATATATATACATATATACTAATATACCTATATATAATAAATAAATTTGAAAATACATATAAAATTACATGTATTACTATTAGGGACTATTTCTGTCAATACAAACTTTTATTTGTATTAATCCTTGTTTAAATTGTTGCTGTGCTTTGCTTTAGAGCCCATGGACATCCTCCAGCTCTTTATTTTCCTTTCATCCATGCTCCAAGTGGTTTCTCCCACCTTGTACCCCAGGTTTCACATTTTCAGACAGCCCCTTGAATGTGGTACAATAATATTACAGTGATAGGAAAAATCAGTTCCTTTTTGTATGGAAATAATTCATATATAAATATTCCTTTGCTATGTGGTTTATACTGTATAGACTTACAGGATAATGTTACTGAGAAAGCAAAATAATCCTTACTATGATACAAAATTTACTTTTAGCCAATTTCTGTCTTTTACTGTCAGATAGAAGCCAAATCATGCTGAAATCAACAGGAGATCCGTCAGGAAAGGAGCCCTGGGAAGGCAAAAACTTTGTCCCATATAGGCACAGTTTAAAATTCCAAAAGATGTGAAAAATGTGAATATCTGAACTTCAATTTGTAACATCTGGGACTTCAAACCAGACATAAACAATATTGAATGAATTATATTTTTTCTGTTTCATCAAAATAACATTGTAAATACTGAAGCCACAAATTATACTTTAAAATAAGAGTGGACATTGACTATGATCACCCTGAAAGCATTTCATACACAAAGATCAAAGAAATGCTGCTTAACTCTCGCAGAGAAGAAATAATTTATAAAAGTTAGTCTGAAACTCAAGTTATGGATTTAACTGCTCCTTTTTGTGGAGGTGAAGAAAGAGAGCCAAGTTTTGAAGTATTTATTTTCACAATTATTCCTGGGCTTGTCCTGTGCTCTGAGGAAAGGACCTCCCATGCTCTGGGCAAGCCAAGGGCTCGCTGTGGCAGCGTTGGGGTTCCTTCCCTCAGCTGAGACAGGGAGTGAGGGGCTCAGCAAAGCCTCATTGGCTGCCCCTGCCAGGGTCACCTCGTCCCCCCGGGCTGGGCTGGGCTTTTGGGCCAAGGCTGCTCCTGCAGGGCCACACCTGGGTCTGGGCAGGGCTAAGGGACAGGCTCAGCTCTGTCCCAGGGGTTTTAGGGCTTCCCAGCTCCCTCCAGGCCCTGTGGGACACAGTCCCAGGTGCTGGATCTGCTCCCTGTGCAATGCTCAGGTAAATGGGGTTTGCACAGGGCTGCAAGTGGGAAAAGCGGAGTTCCCAAATTCCCCAACTCCCAAATTCCCAAATCCCCCAACTTCCAAATCCCCAAACTCCAAATTCCCAAACTGCCAAAATCCCAAACTCCCAAATCCCCAAACTGCCAAATTCCCAAATAACTCCCAAATTCCCCAGCTCCCAAACTCCCAAAACCCCAAATTCCCAAACTCCCAGTGCAGCCTCGGAGCTGCAGCAGCTCCCTGAGTGCTGCACCCCTGCCCAGGGCTGTGTTTGTGCTCGTGGCTTCCATCCCTTTATTCCCCCTGGTGATTTCACACAGGAACAAAATGGAGTTCCTATGGCAGAGTTTTTCCATTGACCTTCCAACTTTCCATATCCTGCTCCCATGCCATGGAGGGAACACTGGAGCTCTTCTGCTGCCTGGACTGTAGAGGTCTGAGTTGTTAAACCTTTTACAGCTCAGGGGTGGATGTTGTGTGTGTGTCTTGAAATCTCAATTATTGAAGTCTAATAATTAAAATGATTTATGAAAATTCTCCTGATTTACATCGTGCCAGAAGGTGATGCTGGGACCCTCAAGGGTCCTGAGCATTGTTGTACCAAAAAAGAGTTTGTAGGTTTCTGTTGCTTCCAAAGAAAGTAAACTCAAGAAACCCCATAACTTTTAACTTGGTCTTAAAATCTTACCAGTCTAATTTTTCAGGCATGAGATTTCTGCCTGAAGTACTTTTCTTGGGCTATCTTTGTTTTATACCAAAACAAATATTTTGAGAAGTCCAGTTTCCATTGATTTTCTTCCCCAGAAAAGCAGCTAGGAGCTAATAAAAGGAGGGGAGCTGGTCCAAGGAAAGCACTGGGGCTGCTGGAGATCTGCAGAGCTGGGCTGGGAGCAACCAGAGCTGCTGTCAATCCCCTTCCTTTTCCTCCTCTCAAGGCACAGCTGGGTTTGCACCCACGCTGGGGCTCCTTCCCAATAGCATCCAAACTAATATTAATTTATATTTAAAAATTACCCTAAGGAATCACCAAGAAATGTGTGAAACTAATCATAAAGCAAAGCCTGATCTCAGAAAAATCAAAGTAAACTCTCCAGCTCTTGTCCCAGATACATTGATGCTGCTCTCAGGTCATCAGAGCTGGTTTTGTAGCTTAAAAGTAAGAAACTTTTAAAACCTCTAATTGCCAAATTATTGAGGTGTCTTGTGGTATCTTTGTTAAGATTTCTTTGTGTGCTGCCTCTCCATCTCCATCCCATTCTTGCCATGTGTTCCTTGGGTTGTTTCAGTCTTGGGGTGGTGTTTTGGTCCTGGGGTGATGTTTCAGTCCTGAGGTGGTGTTTGGTTTCAGTCCTGGGCTGGTGTTTTTGGTCCTTGCCTGGTGTTTCAGTCCTGGGCTGGTGTTTTTGGTCCTTGCCTGGTGTTTCAGTCCTGGGTTGGTGGTTTTGGTCCTTGCCTGGTGTTTCAGTCCTGGGCTGGTGGTTTTGGTCCTTGCCTGGTGTTTCAGTCCTGCCTTCCATCCCAGCAGCGTTTGGTTTCCCAGGAAGCTCCTTGGAGAACCACGGAGCGTTTCCCATCTGAGCCCAGCAGGCTGCTGGTGATTTGACACACAACAAGTGGCTTTTTTTAGATTTGATTTCATTTCTAGGCATGCTATAAATGCCCTTAGAATCTACCAAGCTAAGCCAGTGTACATTTGTGGGTAATATCCTCAAGATGCAAGTAAAAATTGCTGAAGTCTTTAGCTCTTAGACTCTCCTAAAGACTGGAGGCAGTTGGTGAGCCCCAGGCTCTGCTTCCCTGGATCCAGCACACCCTCCAGAACATCAATTCAACTCTGTAAAATTTCCTAGAGGTGTTAATTGAAGATGCTGGAAATAAAGGTATGAATTCTGCTTCACAGTCACAAATGTTTTAATTCACCTCCAGACAGATTATTTTTAAGTAATGTGTGATTTGGTTTTCATTTTCTCTTCGTTTTATTTTAAAAGGCTTCTGCATTGTTCTTTGCTGCTGTAGTTAATCTGTGCATTAGGAGGGCAGAAGTTAATTTATGGCATAGAAAGCATTCATGCTGCTTGTGGAGCTGAATCCATCACCCTGTGTTTATTTGTCAGCTGTTTAAGTTTCCTTCTCTTTGCCTCACAGTCCTTTCTCTGCCACTGCTGTGTGCAGTCTGAAATAAGTTCAAGCTGTGTATGGAAGTGTGTGTACACAGGTCTCTGCTTCCATTCTGGCAGCCAAACATTGACTCCTTCCTTTCTGGGGTTTCCTGAAGAATGTGACTGCAAATCAAAATGTTTGGGATGGCAAAAGCATCCAGAACCCCTGAATTATATTTGGAAATCTCAGCTTTAATACATGGCAGAGAGGCAGATCAGATCCAGAGCCAGCACACACCAGTGTATTGGATATTGTCAGTTGAACAGATCTAATTCTCCCTCCTGCTTTCCCTTTATATATTTATATGTTATAAATGATTTATTGATGGGAGACTGCTAATGTACGTGACCACTTGTAACATTCCTGTGGGAAGAAAAATGTCCCTTTTCCCAAATTAAACTGCTTTAGGTACAGTGCTCATTTGCTTATGAAATTCATTTCAGTCCTTTCTCATTGTTGCCAATATTTTCTATTATTACCACAGCCTCTCAATGATCTTTCTGCCTGCATAGAGTATCCTAAACACTGCTCAAGGTTCCTCCTTTCTCCAGGACTGACCCATAGCTCTGGTATGAAGTTTCCAGGGCTGATTTTGGGTTTCACTGACAGCTCAGCCCCACAGGTGCCCCTGGCTGTGTCTCCTGTGGTTTGTGCCACTCACAAGGAGCAGTGGCACAGAAACCCTCCCACCCTCCAGCTGCTGGGAGCTCTGCTGAGCTCTGGGAACCCCAGAGTTGCTTTCTCCCTATAATCAGCCAGAAAAGGGCTTTGAAAAGCTCCAGGATGAGTGGCTGAGCAGGGCTGGAGCCATCTGCCCCCAGAATGTGGCTGGAGCAGGAGGAGATGAGGAGGAATCCTCCCTTCAGGAGGGATTGTTCAGGCACAGCTGGCAGGTGAGCACTGCAGCTGTCAAATACTCACTTGCCACAAGCAGTACATTTCTGCTCTTAATATTAAAAGTGTGTCAGAATTTCCATTATAAACCACTTATTTTGTGGGTTTATAGCTTTGCCATAAAAATACACCTTGGGTTGAGCCCTGGCACGCAGCCATTTGGCTTCTTCTAACACAATATTAATTCAGAACATCCAGACAGTGTTTTTATACATCAGTATCTGAGAAGTTGTTGCTTCTTTTTTCTCTTTTTTTTTTTTTTCCTGAAGTCCCTTGTTTTCTGCAGGACTCACTCAGAAATCAAAGGTGGCCAGATGTAATTGCAACAAGAATCTGCAACATCTGGAAGACCTGTGATAAGAAAGAAAGTTCTGGGGACATCTAGAGAATTGCCAGGCCAGGTGGGAAGGCTGGGTACAGACTCCCAAGGCTGAGCTGACAAGGTCTGGCTGCCATCACCCACAGAGCTTCCCAAAAAATAGCAGAAAGAAGGAAAGTCTAGGGCAGATGAAGATAAAAGCTAAAATATTCATTTTGGAACCAAATCAAAGAATCTTAGGTCACATTTGAAGCCCAAGAAGGGATTGACAGCCAGTGATCTCTGTGGGATGGGAAATTAGGACCAAAAACAATCTTGTAATTTGAAATTTAAGAATAATTCTGATGGGATATTTCAGATCAACTTCCAAGCTAACAAACCCTCTCCATCTGAGCTCTGGGCTGCAGGAGGAGCCTGTCTGGTCCTTTCAAAGCCCAGCCCTGATGAATGGCTGGAAAGGTGGGCAGAAACTGCAGCTCCTGGCAGCCAAATCCTGTAACTGCTTGGAAAATGAATGCTGAAAAGGGGCAATCCTAATCTGATCCCTGGCCTTGCTGTACAATTAGCAAAAGTGATAATCTTCATTTGTGAAACAAGGAAAATTGGCAGCTGGGAAAAAAAATAAAGGAAGTAGTTCAGTTTAATATTAGATTTATATGAAAAAATTGGCCATAAAAGCTGTTCTGAGGCTGGCCAGGACAGAGCCTCAGAAATGTCTGGGGAATGTTCTTCAATCACTTCAGGGAATGTGAGGACATGAAGCTGAAAGTGCTGAGCTCCAGAGGAATGAGGATAAAGCTTCAAGCTTTTCTCTAGATTTGGTCAGTTTACTTTCTGAATGAATATTGGAATCTGGGAAAGAAATGGAATAAAGTTCCCTTTCTCAGGCTGCAGTTATTGGACAAGGTGGGCTGAAAAAGAATAAATTGGGCTCAAGCTGGGAGAGTGACTGCTGGCAGACACAGGGCTTTCCAAAGGTGGGGAAATTGATTTAGAAAAGTCATCCTCTCTGAGCAAGAAATGGAACTCAGCTGATGGATAGGCTATGGAAGGATTTGGAGATCATTATGGCTGGTAATAGAGTAATACAAGCTGGAAGTATTGTCTTACCAATGAAATCCCTGGAAATTTGCTTTAATTATGTGGCTCAGATGAAGCATAGAATTTGCAGATAACTGATTTGGAGTGAGGAGATTTTCCCAGTGCAGCAGGCAGCCACTACAGCAGCTGCTTGGGGCAGTATCAAAGGAAAGGTTAAACTGGTGGAAATCATATTTTAAGGGCCAAGCATTTGCAGAGACTTTTGCTGATAGATTTGAAGGGTGATTTTTTTTCCTTGCACTAAGCATTTAAATTCTGAATTTCTTTAAATGCAGAGCTGCAGCAAGATTTCAGGTGATCTCCCTTGCAGGATGTGATGCTGTAGTGGGTGTACTTACTCTGGCTTTACTCCAGCTTTCACAAGTAATTGAAACTGAAAATACAACAGCTTGGAGGTCAATACAAGTCCTAAAGGTGCAGGAAACACCTCCAGGATCCACAGAGCCTGAATTTAGAGGTGCCATCACTGCTGGTACTTGTGTGAGCAGGGCTGAGGCCACCACAATCCCAGTTCCAGGGCACTGTTTAGATTCCCAGAAATTTTTTCCAGTTAAAAATCAGTTTTCTGAATCCAATAAACACACAGGCTGCACACAGTGGTGTACCACAGATGGATTCTGAGGGAAACCAAGCCATTCCCAGCACCTCTCTGTCAGAAAGTGCTACTGGGCATCCAGGGAGTGAACTGGGATGGATAAATGAGCTTTCAACGAGTTTTGGACCTCACTCACAGCTCTGATTGAAGTCAAATGGTGGCTGGAGTGGGTCCTGCAGAGCCAAGTTTGAGGAAAAAGGGGAGGGAACAGCTTCCAGAGCAGGACAAGGCCTGCTGCAGCTTTAAAAGATGACTTTTGGCCCAGCACCTGGTGCCTTTTGAGGATGGGAAGGAGCTGTGCCCAGCCTGCCTGGATCACATCAGCTCTGATGGTATCTGGGTACCAAGTACAGCCCTGAGGTGTGACCTGATGGATTTACAAATGGCTGGAACACTCTGCAAGGCTCAGCCTGACAGCAGCTCCAAAGGCAAGGGGATCATTGGAAGTGATGAACTGTGAGTACACAGCCAGCCAGGGAATGGCTCCACAGACAGAAGGACAGAGGACAGGCAGGACCATCCTGGGCAGCTCCCAGGCAGTGCCCCTCAGGTGAAGGGTTTTTTTAAGGATTTTTGAAGGATTACTGCTACTATTTCAGGCAGATTTTTTGTGGCTTTGTTAATATTGTAAAACCACTGCATGGTTTGGTGAGCAGGAAACAATTTCAGTGGCTGGCACAGTGTGATTTAACATTTTCAAAAATGTTTTTGAACAAAACCTCTTGTAACTGCTCCCATTTTCACTTCCCCATGTTCCAAACACCTTCCAGGTTGGATGGGAACTTATCACAACAAAATGTTCTGTTCTCAGGAGAGAAATTCACCTTGTGCTCAAAGAGCATCTGACAGTGCCTGCATCCAGAGAAGGCCCCACTGTGGTTCCTCTGGGGAGGGTTGGCCAAGCCCTGCAGGCTGCAGGGGCTGAAGGATGCGGAAGGCAGGAATTGGGGTTCCATGGGGTGAGACAGCTTCATCCAGAGAGCAGCTTTGGAGCTTCACCCCAACATTGTCCCATCCAGAACATCGGGAAAGGGCACCTGGGAAAGCCAGGTTTGATGTTTGATGTTTGTTCTCCAAGTGTTTGTTGTCCAAGCAGTGGGAGAAGACATCAACTCCTGCTCTGGGATTCTTGTTTGTCAAACAGCACAATTGTGTCCAGGAAACACGTGGCTCTATCCTCCATTAGTCTCTCCTGACACAAATATACAGCAATAAATAAAAATATATTAATTTGTTGGTGTTCAGGAAGATTATTCTGCTGATAAATTCTCCATCTCTACTGCTGGATGAAGCAAAGGAAATCTGTACCTGAGTGAAGGCTGTTAGAATACCATGTGGCTGGAACATTTGTGGTTTTGTCCCTATTCTTTTATAAAATATCATTATAATTCCTTGGGTCAGTGCATGTGAACTAAGTAATGGACTGATAATTTTCTTGCTACATTAAACCAAGTGCTGTGAAAATTTGGGGAGGTTCTGCTACAGCAGAGATTCAGCTTTTAATTTTTTGTATCTAAGCCATGCTTTCCAAAATGTCTGATTTTTCTGTGCCTAAACCACCCTGGAGATGTCATGTTACATTTCAGGTGTGTCACTGACATGTGCAGCAACAGCAGAGTTACACAACTGGAAATGGGTTTAAATATTTATTTTAAACACTGATATCTCAACTTCTGCACATCACTGGTGGCTGAGAACTGCAAGGACAAAAGCTTGGAAATTGGGTACTTAGGAATAATCAGATTTTAACACCTTGGTTTCATTTTAAAGCTGTTGGGAGCTTTCTTCCAACAGTAAGGAAGGGTGAAACACTGGAAAATCAGTCCTGAAAGATTTTCCTCAGTTTCTAAAGCCTTGTTGCAGGAGCTCCCATGGAAATCCGTGCTCCTGCTGGGTTCCTGTGGGTTACCCAGGAATAACCTACACCACAGGGACACCTTCCAGAAATCCTGAGGCAGGGATGTGTTTTCATGTACAGCTGCTGATGTGGGTTTTGTACAGTGAAAGTGCCAGGTAGGTTTTATAAACAGGAATGGGAAGGAGAGCAGGGGATGTGGGAGAGCCTCCTGCAGACAGCAGCTCATTGTCTGCTAATAGCAGAGTCAGGAGTGAGCTGGGCCTGATGTGTGTATATATATATTTATTATATATATTAATAGATAGAATTGTATTGTAATTAACATAAATATATAATTATATATCAATCTGTTATATATTAGTGTATATTAATATATATGTGTTATCTCTTATATATTAATTCTGTATCTATGGAAACATATTATCTATATAATTCTATATAAAATATAATACTATCTATTAATTATACATTTTGATATATTGATACATATGTTATATATTATATACCTTAATTATGTATAGTTTAATATATATTAAAATATGTATAGTTTAATATATATTAAAATATGTATAGTTTAATATATATTAAAATATATTATAGAAATGTATATATGTATGTGTATATACATAAAATATATATATTTTATATGTTTTAAATAATTATATATAAATATATTTTGTATAATATATTTTATATATTTTTTCTATTATATATTATATATTTTATACATTATATATATTATATATACACACATATATTTATGTATATTTTAAAATTTAAAAGATAAAAAAATGTATGTATGTATGTATGTATACACATGTACATTTCTATGTATGTATACACATGTATATTTGTATGTATGTATGCACATGTATATTTGTATGTATGTATACACATGTATATTTCTATGTACTTGAGAGGTGCTTGGACTCTGCAGTGACACAAGTTCTTAGCAGCTACACAGAATTCAGGCAGTTTTTGGTTGAAAATTGGCCCTGCTGGGGCTGCCTGGCAGAAGGAAGGTTGGAGGGTGCTGGGTGTTCCTGATTTGTGGGCCTTGCTCTCGGCTGGGATCTCTCAGGAGCTCCCTGCCGTGTCCTGGGCCCTGCCCTGTGTCCAGCTCAGCCCCATCCCTTTGCCTGTCCCCAGAGCTGGGCCCTGCAGGGCTCAGGGTCCATCCCAGGAATGCTGAATCCCTCAGTTCCCAACATTTGCAGAATGAGGCCAAGGACTCTGAGGTAGGAAGAGGTGTGAGGAGAGCTTTATTAGTATGGCACATATTTAACCCATTAGGAAAACCCACAAATTTTACTCATTTTAAGTGTATTTCACACTTTTTGACTATTTGAAATAACCACATTTGTAAAAACTTCTTTTAATGAATAGAGCTCTTTATGTACAAAGGCAAACCCTTTTTTCCCCCTAAATCCTAAATCCAGTCCTTTTAAAATACCATTTCTTTTGTAGGTCTGGCTGCTTCCCTCCTCTGTTCATTATTGCTTGCTGCTACAGAACCCTCCAGAACTAAAACCAGGAAATTTAGATTCTGTTTTATCTTAGAAGAGTTTTGCTGAGCAATGCCATGTTTTCATCAGGACTAATTAGACAGATAAGTAAAGGACTTTAATTATTTAATGCCAACCCCAACCAAGCTGGTGTTCAGCACAATATTTGTGTGTGAGGGATGGGAAGGAGTTACCTGGGTACAAATTCTGGCCCCATGGAACTCACTGGGGGTTCTGCCATTTGACTGCACAAAGCAAAGGCTTCACCATGTGTTTAAAAGAAATATTTCACTGGGCTTTTCTGAATGCTGGTAAATGTGGTTTTATCTTCCTTTTCACTTTTGAATGTTTGTTTACCTTACATACCCCTCAAAGTAATTTAATATAAAAAAACTTCTCATCAATTCCATTTTTATTCCAAGTTTGAATTGCCTCATTTTTTAATTCCTTGTGCATTTAGAGACCCCACATGGCAATGTCTGGGCTGAAAACATGGTAGGGGAGCATTGGCATATTTTGTCTTGCTGTGATTTCAACTGGATTAAAGAAACCCAGAAATGAAAACATTTCCATTTGTTTATGTAACTAAAAAAGCCCCATAAAACTGAGCTGGCAAGAATATCCTTTAATGAACACAAACCCTTTTTGCAAGCAGGCCACAAACAGAGGGACACACACACCCCCACCTCCTATCTCCCCTATCAACAGCAAATTAGAGCAGGTAAAAAACCTCCCTCTATTTGTCTTAGGAAATATCCACCACTTTTACAGGGAATTTGGAAAATATTCCAGTGGAGGTGAAATGCTGCACACAAAGCACAGCCACGGGCTGCTGTAAACCAGCCCTGGAACAAGGCATTAAAATGCCATCGACCTGCACACATAAAAACAACAAAAAAACCTATGAAAACAAATGCCTTTCAAATAATTAGGATCTTATGGCAGGGAGCAGTGTTGATCTCCATGCAGAGATTTTCTGCTGCAATCAGAGCAGGCTCAGGCTGATGGGCTGAGGGGGGAATTAGCAGAGCATAAATTGGCTGTGCTGCTCCTGCCTGCACAGCCAGGCCCCAAAGCATCCTCCAGCCCTTCCAGCTCCTCCTGTCTGTCCCTAAAATCCCCTTTCTGTCCCCTAAAGTTTCCTTTCTATCCCTAAAGTTTCCCTTCTGTCCCCTAAAGTCGTCTTTCTGTCCCCTAAATTCTCCCTTCTGTCCCTAAAGTCTCCTTTCTGTCCTCTGGTCTCCCTTCTGTCCCATAAAGTCTTTGTCCTCTAAAATCTCATTTCTGTCCCTAAAGTCTCCTTTCTGTCCCCTAAAATCTCCTTTCTGTCCCCAAAGTATCCTGGAATACCCTTGGTTTGTGATGCCAGAATATTTTTTTAATTGAATCTCAGGTTTTTATCATGAGCATGTCAGAGGTTGAATTTGCTGATTTTCCATTTTTCCATGGGAAAGGTTGAATTTGCTGATTTTCAGGGTGAGTCTGGCTGGCTGATCCAGCCAGAAATAGCTGCAAACCCCATTTCTGGTCCTGAAAATCTGCTGTGGGTTTGTTCTCACTGCAGGTCATGTGCTTGTATTCATTTAAAGGTTTAGCAATAGTTGTAGTGGTTGCTGGTGTGTAAAATGCATCAAACTGTTGTATAAATTTATCCTTTAATGCAATAAAATCATTCTTCAAGAGCAATTCTATCACCTGCAATGTATGGAAACACAAAAAGAATTATAATAACTGATTATTCATGTCTGTGTGTTTGTGGTTGTTATTAGCACAGCTCAGAAAAGCCACACCATTAAAAATGTGTTTAGAAGGATGTGCATCTGTGATTACATAATTAACATGGTAAAATAAATTAATGAGGCTGCTGCCTAAGAGTTGGGCATTTCATTCTCAGCTTTAAGTTGGAATTTAATACATTTTTTTTACTAAAATAGCCTGAAATGAATATTGGTTTTCTTACATAATAAAATTACTGTTTTGATCTCCATTTTACAGACCACAAACATCAATAATCCAGAGGAATTAATGTATGTCCCCTCTGTATTTCATCTTGTTTCCTGTTTTGTCATTAGGTAACAGTTCCCCCTCAGGCACTTGGTTTTAAACTTGCAATCCAGCTTGTGCCTTTTTTCCAGACCTGCAACTGCAGCCACTTTCCAAGTTTGTATTTCCACACCCAGAGCTGTGCCCATGATAAGAGCCCTGTGTGTAACATTCCCAACCATCAGCACAGATCTTGGCACTGGGAATTCATCCATCCATCCGGTTTTTATCTGACTTTCTGCTGGCCTGGCTTTTCAAAGTGTGAAAAGCTGCACTGCAGAGGAATTTTATGGATTGCAACCCTAATTTTTGGAGTAAAATTCTACAGAACTGCTCTGCTTAGAAAGCTTTGGGCAGAATTTTCAGGTTGCTGTGAATTGCTGTTAAGCCTGTGGTGCCTTTTGGCTGGAAGTACATCCCAATTAGTGACCCTTCCATGCAGCAGTAGCCCAGAGAAGGATTTGGTTGGGTTTTTTTCAAGGCAGTTGTAAATGATTAGTCCAAAGGAGCAGCATAAAACTGAGAGTCCCCTGCAGGAGTGGGCTGGAGGAAATTAAAGGATCAACAACAGAAGGGAAGCACTGAGCTAGGATTGTTCCAGGCTGCAGCCACAGGCTTTCACATGCACTCAGGAAATTGGCTCCATCAAAAGCTGAGGATGCAGGAGCGAGGATGAGGAGGATCATGCAGGTGATGGTTCTAAATCATGGCCTGAGATCCCAGGGCTTTCCAAGGGAGAGCTTTCCTCCTCTCCTCACAAAAAGCAGCATTTTCCAGGTAAAAATGGAATCTTCTCTTTATGAACCAATAAAAGTTCAGCAGAAATGTGAGCTGTAAATCTGATATAACTCAATAAATAACAAAGATTCAGTCTCCCCACATTAATATCAGTTGGATGGGGATTTTTACTGTGCTGTGCCCTGTGTTTGTGTGTGAGAGCTGTGAAAGCAATGACTGGGGAGTGCTTGGCAGCCAGGTAAAGCTTTTCCTTTAAAGTCTAAAGTGAATTCATTCTGCAGAAATTTGCATCTTCTGGGCCTGGGATGAAGCTGAAACCTTTGCTGGTGGAGCAGGAAAGGATCACAGGAGGGGAAATGCATAAATCTCCATCTGGAGCCAAGTATGCTGGGAAGGAGCTGGGGGAGCAGCAGTGCCAGAGCAGGCTGAGAGAGCAAAACTCCAAGGGAAGAGTGGAAGAAAGGAAGAGGAATGTCCCAGCAATTCAGCTCTTCTAATGCTCAATACTTCCACCAGAAGCAAACCACTGGAAAGCTGTAACCCAAACAAGGAAATTAGAGCAAAAATTAACAATATTCAACTATTCAGATGTCAAAGGAGCCAGAGGAGTTATTGGTGTGAGAGGTTATTGCCAGAGGGGAAAGCTCAGCATGTCCTGGGTAATTAAGGTTCACTGGGAGCATGGATCCCTTCTCCAGGTAAGAAAGGCTTTTATAGCATGGCATCTTTGCTATTGTAATTAAACACCATGGGCTATTCTGCATATGAAGTCTTAAACACTTCAGTCCTTTATCAGGGGATTTTACTGGCCAGGCATGTGTGTTCAGATGGCAAAAAAACCCAGCTGCTATAAAAAAAGAAACCCAAACATTTCTTTTTATGACTCGAGTTGCTGTATTTTTATATATATTGAGCCAAATTCATCCCTTGTGGAGCTCAGTTGAAGCCAATAAGGGCAGATTTGGCCCATGTCTATATGAGAAAGGTGGTGACAATTAAAATATATTGTTTAATAATGAGAGCTATGGTAGTGAAGTGTCTTTGTGTCTATGAAATTATACACCACGACACCCAGCCCGTGTGGAGCTGGGACTAGCAAAACACATAAGGCTGCTTTCTGATGGAAAGGCAAAAGCACTCTGACTTTTATGATTATGATTAAATATCACAAAGGCATTTGAAGGAGGCTAATTTAGGTAACATCTCCTGAAGTCTCGTTTATAGTGCAGTATTTTACCATTTGAAAATATTTCTTGACTGTTTTTATATGTGGCTCTCAAGGACAGCATGACTGGCTGTTATTAGCAGTAAGTAAAAGAACAGTTTTTATTTCACTTATATTTGAGGGACTTTCAGCAATATTACAAAAAGGAATGTACCCTATTAAACAGAAGTGAGGACAGCCTTTACTATCACTTTACACTGGCAATTCCCACTTGTTCCTGTACCAGCACATGAAAGGCACTGCTGATACCTTGGAGAGCTGAAGATGTTTCCAGGTTAGCAACAAACACCCAGAGCAGAGGAGTGTGCAGAGGAGCTGTGGTTACATGGATCCTACCCAGCAACTCCTCTGTGTATCCCTGTTGTAAGTCTGGGTGAATTTCCAAGCCGGAGTTGCCGTGCTCTCTGTGCCTTGCGCGCTCCTGCTGCAGTTTGGGCAGAGCTTATCCAGAGCCAGGAACCAAATCCCTCCTCCAGGCTCCATCCCTGCCTCAGCTGAGCTCTGCCTTGCCAATGTCCCACATTTTGGCCCCAACATTTTCCTGTTGGCTCCTGACCTTGCCAGGAGGGGAGCTGGGAGGCTGAGAGGATAAGCAGAGATTTCCCTTGGGGAAAAGTCTTTTCCCCTGGGGGTTCTCTGTCCCGGGCCTTGGCAGCTGCCTCTGACTCCTGGCTCCAGGAACTGGGGTGACAAAGGGCACAGGGATCAGAAATATTTTGTTGAACCAAGAGTGTGAGGAGGTGGAAACACCTCAATGCCTGGGCCAGCAGAAAAGGCAGCTCTTAAACAAAACTAAAGATGTAAAATATCAGTTCCAATGCCACTGGTCTTCTGACCCCCAAAAATGAGAGTGGGGAGGGAAACACAGAAGAATAAAAATCCTTTTTGTTGTACTTATTACTCATTCTGAGTCTCTTTTATGGAAATCTGGCCTTTGGCATCAGACTCAAATAATATTTTTATGAGAAGAAAGCATGATTCATTGGAATGGTGCAGTGCAGTATCTGTGCAAAGGAAAACTGGGAAGGACACAAGAGGAGCTCAACTGTGGAAAACCAATCCAAGGAAGCACTGCCCCACACAGGATCCCAAGCCACAGCAAGAAACAACAAAAAGGAACAAAGTATTTCCAAGCAAACCTTTGAATGTGGTGGTGCAGCCAAGGAGGGAGTTGTGACCATATCAGATTGTCAGGAAGGTCACACTGTACCTGTGGAAGGAGAATATCCTGTCCTCTGGAAATCAATAGGATTTTTAATGTAAATATTATTACATTTATATTTATAAATAGAATGTTTAAATATAAATGATTTTATTTACAAATATGATAATTTAAAATATTTATATTTATTAATTGTATTTATTATATTAAATACTAATTATTAAATACCAGATTATTAAATTAATAATTTAAAGATCAGATTCAGACTTCTGTTATTCTCTCAGTGGCTGTTTAGATACCCTGGGCAGGAGTGAACTGCAATTTTCAGAGTGGCTGTGTCATCCATCACACTCAAATACTCCATGGCTCATTCCTAAGCCAAGGCTGCAGGCTGGGCTTGGAGAGGGGCAGATTAAAGGGCTGGTCCCGCTACACTGAAGTCTATAAAAGTTTTCCTATTGACTTCAACAGAAATAGGACTGAGCCTTAGGATTTTGGCATGGAAACACAAAAATGGGGCTTTTCATGTCTGAGCTGCAGCAGGCACTGCCTGACGTCAGGAATTGTTCTCTGGACATGTTGTTCTGGGAATGTTCAGGGATGTCCTCCCTGCTGCAGGGCTCAGCATGAGCACACAACCCTGGCCCAGTGCTGTTATCAGTGGAACCTCCCAGCTAGAAGATAAATTTGTCAAATTTTGTCTTTCAGGACTGTTAAAACTGTTGCTGCCCAAGCAGACAGTGCTGACATTCCACCTAATTTTTCTTATTAAAAAGTCAAATTTCCACCAGTTTGTAAATACAGCCCCACTGAGAATGCTCCTCAAAACTGCAGCAATGTATGGTTCAAAGCCAAATATTTGTGTTTGCTGAGAGCTAAGGAGAATGACAACAAAAAAACCCTGATGAAAAATGTTGGCATTTGCCAAATAATCCTTCAAACCTCTTCCCCATCAGCATTTTACACTGGAACAAGAGCCTTGTGACCTGTTACAGCTATTCCTCCTCTTTTCATTCCAGTGGGTTTTCCTTTTCTTTTATTAAATGAGCCTCTAATTAACAAAACCTGCAATTTCCCTGATTTTAATTGGATTGGTGTTATTAGCTCTTTGCACTAATTAATCTCCTTTTTATTTCCTTCTCTCAGGACCCGGTTCCAAAGGTGGGCTGGGGCTCACGAGGGCAATTTTCCATCCTTGCTGCTGTAAATCCTCTGGGACACCTGAGCTGGCATCCCCAGAGTGCTCAGACAGGAGAATCTGCTGGCCATGGCCGGGGAAAGGATCTGGGGGCTTGGGGGCCACAAACACCCAGCAAGGTGACAAAAAACCCAGCAAGGTGACAAAAAACCCAGCAAGGTGACACAAAAACCCAGCAAGGTGACACAAACCTTCCCCTGGCATTTCCCAGTGAGCCTGAGCAGCCCATGCCAGGTTTAAATTTAATTCTGGTTTAAGCAGGACAAGGCTGGTGCTGGTGCTTGGAATCCTGTGATAAAACCACCAGCAGTGGCATTTCATGTTACAGGCATTTCTCTCATGGCAGGGTTTGCACATTAAATAAGGTTCATGTTGGACAAGGCTTTGTGCTTTGCTTGTACCACTCCCAAGATTTCCTTTTCTTTAATTTTTAATCTTAATGCTGTTCTTTGCAGAGAGCAAATCAGTTCAAAATGTGATGTTTTCTACCAGCAAGCCACAGGCTCATGAATTCCAGCCTGCTATCACAGGAATAAAACCCCTCAAGTCACACTGAATTTAGGCTGCCTCCTGTCACAGTCAAGTGCTTGGCACCTCCTTGGAGCAGGTCCTTAAATTAAAATATTGTAGATTTTTTTGCTGTTTAAGCACTACTGCAGAAACATGAGTGACCAAGGAGAGAGGAGAGTTTTTTTAGTTCTCTCTGGCTGGAATTTTTCACTATAACCATCCTCAAGGGAGTTCTCATCTTCAAAAGAAACATTCTTTCTATACAAGCTGCAAAAAGAATTATTTAATGACATCATAAATTAATACAGAGAGGCACAACTTTTCCAAAATGTAGAGAGAGAGAAAAATAAATTCATGTTTGCCAAAAACACCCCAGCTCTTCCAGACTTAGGCCCCTCTTGAGCCTGTGAGCTGCCAGTGATGCCAAATTGAATGGTGGGGCTTTTGGCAGGACTGAAGTTTAGCTTGTTTAAATTCTGGCAAATATTCCTATTACTCACATTCTCAGCAAGCTGATACAAATATTTGTTCTATTTCGAGGGAAGTCCAAGCTCAGTCTGGCACCGAGTGCTGCTGGGCTCGGTGCAACTGAGCCTGCCTGGGCCAAGATGAAATTTGGACATCTACCTTCAAGAAAAACAGAATTAAAAAATTCCCTGGGCCTTTTAGCACAGATTAGAGCACATCAATGGCAAACGGTCCTCGTGTGTATTCAGGTTTTTCTCACTTGCTAATTTTTGCTTTAATCTGATTTGAAATGGGCCTGGTTTCCCTGAGCTTGGATTCCCATTCCCGACTGCAGCTCTGGGGCTGGAAAAGCCTCCACACACATGAACCTCCACATTCTTGAGAATTAAAAGCTGTTTAAACTGCAGTAAATCAAACTGGGACACAGTAAGCACACTTGATCTCTTTCAAAGCTGTGCAGGTTGTTGGGATTTTTTGTTAGTGATGTCCCCAGTTTAGTGTTTCTGATTTGAAAAACAAACAGAGCAAATCCTCCAGGACACTCAGGGTTTCTGTGCTCTGCTGCATCCCCAGGCAGGATCCTGCTCTACCAGGATCTCCATCAGGACCAGCACCTGCCAAGCCTCTCCAGGTGGGAAAAGCAGGAGAAATCCAATGGAACCTGGGTGCCTCACCTGGGACTGGACACACAGCCAGGCTAGAAATCTTGCAATGAAAACATAAAGTGAACTAAAAAAAGAACAACCAGTTTCCATCCCACAAATTAATACCACCAGCTTTTTTTCTTTTTTCTTTTGCCTGTGCTCATCTTGAGTGGGATTTGTAATGTAAATAATTCAATGATGTCTCCATGTTTTTGTCAAAGTCACACAGGAGGGGGATCCCACTAATATGACTTTTTTAGCCATTTGGAAATGGGAAATCAGCTCTAAGTAGATTCCTCTGAGTGGAAAAAGATTGTCACTGGAGAATGATTCATCCCATTTAATCTCAATGTCTGATCTCTCTCCAGTGACTATAAAAGGAACCCAGATGACCAGATTAGCATATATCCAAATTTTGCACATTTTTCTGCTAACTCAGCCTTTCCCAATCAGGTCCTGTACTCATAAATACCCTGTGCTATTTTTACAAGGAAAAGCTCATTATTTGGCACAGGGATTCCCAGGGCACTCCTCAGCTCCAGTGGCTGCTGTGGGACAGAGCCTGGGCCCTGCCCTTTGCAAAGGCTGCCAGGTAAAACTTGCAATAATTCCATGATTTCTCTACACTCCCTGCATTGACTGAAAGGTTCTGGGCTGATTCTTACAGGAATTACTTTTTAAATTGCCTTAAATCAATAAATATTGCATGGATGAGCAGAAAGTACATGAAAAATGGTTAAAATAGCAGCAGCGATTATTCATTAAAAATGACATTGTTATTGTGTTGGTTACCTTTGTAAAACAGGCAGAAGATCCAGGCAGGTTTTCCTTTGCAGCCTGGGCTGCTGACCCCACTCATTTCTGGGTTCCATTTGTCAGCTCAGCGTTGATGCAGTGTCACAGTGAGAAATGAACTGGGCATTGCAAGCTCTGGGCAGTGACACCCCCAGACCTCTCCCTCCTCCTCCCACCTTCCATTCTTCACCCCTGTCCCTGGAGCTGCAGCTCTGGGGACCAGAGGCTGCTTTAACTCAGTGCTCAGATCAACTCAGGTGTCCCCTAAACAAAGAAACACCTGGAAAATCCCAAATAAACCCATGGGCACCTAAAACCTGTTGGTGGAGCTTTGGGATGGTGAAAAAGGGCCAGGTGTGCACCTTGGGAAGGGGGAGGGTGGTGTAGTCAGGCAGCAGGACACAGAAGAGAGACGAGGCATCTTAATTCACCATGGAACATTTTTATACTAATTATTGAAATGCACCCAGAGACAGCTTGTAGTAGTAAAATGACTTTATGTTCTGATATGTAAAATAAAATGTCCATGCTATGTAACAAACATTTTAAAGTTCCATACCACCTGTATCTAATGTGGTTTCTAATAAAGATTTATCTGTAGTATATATGTTTTTTTTTGTCTAACCAATCCTTAGTTTTTACATCAAAGGTGTGTAATAAAAAAATTTAAATAGATGTCTTTCCAAAAAAAAAAACCCTTTGCAACATTCATTTTTATTAAGTATTTCATTCATTAAAAGCAAAGCTGAATTGGACACGTGGCCTGCATTTGTGATAAATATAATTTTTTATATATATATATATATAAAATCAAAATCTGGTTACAAAATCCCCAGCAGTCACAGAGGAATTCTGCTGAGTGGCTGCAGGGGACTGTCCTGGTTGAAATGTGACCTCGGGGCTGTGTCACAGCCCCCCATCCATGGGGCTCCTCCTTGGGATGGATTCACCAAAGCACAGAAGCACCTCCCCACTTCCAAACCTGCATTTCAGCTTGTTGCCTTTGCCCGTTTGGGAAACAATGAAATAAAACCCCTCTGTGCAATGACTAAAGCTGGAACATTGTGCTCTTCAGTGGAACCCAGCTCCAGCGTCACCTGTGGCACAGCCCGGGGCTCAGCAGGAGGGACACTGCGTGGGACAGGAGCTTTGTGGGTGAATTCTGCCCCAGAGGGATTCCTCTGCCTCCCCGGGAGTGACAGCCTCCTGCCAGAACCACCGAGGCTGGAAAGGGCCTCTGAGATCACCAGATCCAGCCTGTGATGGAACCCACGGGGACACGCAGAGGGCACGGCCAGGAGTGACCCTGGGCCTCCCCCAGTGAGCACAGGGGGCCATGAACGCCCTGCTCACAGATTTTACCTGTTCTACAAATATCTGTACACTGTAAAGCCTGATGGGGCATGGGAGCTCTTCCCTCCTCACCCCATCACTAGGAAAATATTCCTCTAGGCCTCCTTCAGGCTGAAGACAATTCTGAGTTAGCTGCAAAAGAAAAGAACATAGCACAAAAGGCACGTTTCAGCTGAATACGAAAGAAATCAAGGACCAGCAAATACAGAAATTGGTTCTGGAAAGTATTAGCGACTTTTAAGCTCAAACTTCATAAATATATTGCAATAAGCAAATGTGATTCAATCAAGGGATGGGAGTCTGAAGACACTGGGTCTGTTCCTAACGCTGCAATTAATTCGCTGTTTGGCCTCGGACTTAACTCTTCACTTCTCGGCTTCCCACAGCCACGCCCGATGTTGCTGTGGGGGCAAGAGGAGACACTTGTGCATCGGAGCCTGCTCGGGCACGGCCCCGCGCTGCCCCGCCGCCCCCTCACTGCCCGGGGAACAAATCCCTTTGGAATCCCTACGGACCCAAGGGGCTAAAGAAGCGCTGCCACGGCAGTCCTTGAGCTACGCAACCGATCGAACGGATTTCTCCTCGGAGCTTGGGGAGCTTGTGGCTTCGTGAGCCAAGGACCGTAAAAGCGAAGCTCGTATTTTTCCCAAATAGCCAAAATTTGCTCACGGATGTTTAACATTACAAGCAAAAGAACATGACTAGCTACGTCACTCGTTAGTCATGAGGATGGTTTCTACTGCATGAAGACACGAGAATGAATTTATTTGGGAGTCACTGAGAGCCTGATGAATCCAGCCCACTGAGGCAGGAGATGGAACTCTCTGTGTGCCTGAAGATACAAGCTCTTCACCCACACAAATCCCTCTGGAAATGCACATGTGTCTCACCGAAGTGCAAGTTACCCACAGGTATCAACACTGCCTGAACTGTCCCGGAGCAGAAGGGCAGCTGTGGCCTCGGGGGTCACCCGTCGGT
Source organism: Geospiza fortis (assembly GCF_000277835.1). Lineage (NCBI taxonomy): Eukaryota > Metazoa > Chordata > Aves > Passeriformes > Thraupidae > Geospiza > Geospiza fortis. The sequence continues at coordinate 2,254,931 of NW_005054368.1, read as the reverse complement.
CCAGTTCTCCACAGCGCCCATCCCTGAATGGTACTGCAGCGACGACTCCCGGGACAGCGAGAAGCTCGGCGAGTACAGGAACTCGTTGGCCGCGTTCAGGTGCGGGGAGGGCGCCTTCCTCTCGCACACGGCCGGGTGTCCCCGCTCCCTGGGGAAGGCCGCGGCGGGGCCGCGCTCCCGGCCCGGCGCCGGGCCCAGCTGGTTGTAGACGCTGAAGGGGCCGTTCCCGGGCGGCTGCGAGGCCTGGCCCGCCATGGCCGGGGGGGGCCGCGGCAGCATGGGCGCCG
>NW_005054368.1:2228832-2254631 GCF_000277835.1 Geospiza fortis | reverse complement strand
CGAGACGGCGGCGATGTCGGCGCCGGAGCCAGAGTACATGCAGGCCTCCCTGGGGGCCACCTCGCCGCAGTAGGACGGGCTCAGCATCTGCTGCTCGTAGGGCGGCGGCGAGCGGAAATAGTGATCGTCCCCCACCGAGGACGAGGCGTCCAGGTAGGAGCGTTTGCAGGGCAGGTCCAGGTGCCGAGCGCTTTCTGCAAGAGAAATTCACACTGAGGAGCGGCTCTGCTGAGGAGTGCCCTCGGAGGCCGCGATTATTTCACTAAAGTGGTGCCCTCTCTCAGCTTAATCCAGTTAAACCATTTTACTTTAGGAAAACAATGTACAACATCAAAAAGACATCGTGCTGCAAATGTCAGGCTAATCCTCCCCGGCCTCAAAGCGCTCCGGTGACATTTGTCAGCTTAAGTGAGGGACTCTTCTCACATCAGGGATTACTCCACGTTCATCCAGATAAGGAGGGCCCTGACACTCCTGCACGGTTCCTCCTGACAAACTCAAGAAGTCTCTTAAAGGGTCTTATCACAGCCTGCCTTCCTGTCGCTGCAAAAATGACTCTACATTGCCCAGATATTCACGTCAAAAGCTGCAGAAATATTTCCAGATAAAGGAGCCCTTTCCCAGTGAGCAGCCCTTGCTCAGCTTTGCACAGCCCCTCTCCTCCTGTGAGGACCACGGCCCTGGTCCCCAGCAGCTTTCTGCTATTTATTAGGAATATTCTCTGGATGAATTAGTGAATTCATCTGCACACTAAACATCTGCTAAAATTACACATTTGCCTTGCAGCCCTCATTACTGGTGCTGTTAGATTCTTCATTTAGCCATGATCAGAGGATTCTCCCAGCTTAAATAAATTAGCAGGCAGTGAGACATGCAAATAGAAGGATTTTTTCTTCTGTGCAAAATTTTTCCATTTAACTTAAAACATGCCATGATCTCATCTGATGCTGGACTAAAAGGAAGAGAATGCAGTCACAGCTCACTTAAATTTGAGAATTAGTGGATGAGAGGAAAGGGCTGCTCATACCAAGCTCCCACAGTCCCACTGGTCTGCAGACACTGAGGGAATTGCTCATGGCTTTGCCTTGGAAAGTGTAGAATTTTGGTAATGCTAATGGCCTCCTGCAAACAATTTTGAATTCAGCTGATCCTAACAATGGATACTTTTCCACTGAAGCTCTGTGCCATTTGAATTACACATTCTAATTAATTGTTTCAGCTCTGTCTCAGAGTCTGAATTGACCTTCTATGGGACAAACCCACTAAAAATTGCTCCAAACAGCAGCTCTTGCCTCCTGACCTCCAATACACTCCAATCACAGCAGTGTTGTTGAAGATCAAGGCCCAAGAGACCAATCCAAACCAAACTCACGGTCTCAGGTTTATTTTCCGTGATATTTTTCTAGCTGTGAACTCGAGTTACCTCTTCTTTTTAGACAATGGTAGAAGAGCCCTGAATCTCTCTGTGCTGTGAAGGTGTTGAGTGGCAGATCTTGAGTATCTGAAGCTGCAAACTGCATGTGAGCACCGTTCTCATACTGATAATGCTGCAGGCTCTGGTGATTCCCATGGAGTGGGTTCACATCTGGCTTTGCTGACAGCTGGCCATGGCTGGACACCAACCTCTGCCTCATGATGCTTTTGGAAATTACTGGATATTCTTTGCTGAAAGAGGTGAGAAAAATGAAGGCTGGTTAGGCAGAGATCAGCATCATCAGAATTTCATCAGCAGAGTGAGGAAATATTGGTTTGGCTCCCCCAGAGCATCTCCAGGCAGTGACCTCACCCCCCTTTGCTTCAGACGATGAACTCATCGCATGCTCTGGGTGCGGGCAGGGCTGAGAGCACAGAGTGTGTCAGGAGGGGCTTCTGAGGGACATCAGTGCCACTCAGGCACCAGCAAACACTCTGGCACGTTCTGCTGCTTCTCCCAAGAGCTGCAGGTGTGAGGAGGAAGAGGAGGGAGGAAGAGGAGGGAGGGAGGGAGGTACCTCTGGAGCCGAGCCACGCGCAGGTCGCTGTCGTCGCTGCCCCGGAAGCCCTTGGCAAAGGGGTTGTTCTCAATTTTCAGCTGGGTTATCTTGAAAAGAACAAAACCAAGAATAAAGTGTTTGAAAGCAAATCAGACCAAAAGTGCAGCAGCAGCAGGGCTGAGCTGGTGGGTCTGTGAAATGCAGGGTCTGGTCTTATTCTAGGGCCTGTGTTCTTCTTCTGGACTCCTGACAGACAGAATTTATTTGTCTGATTTAAAAGGTTCCCTATGTTTCCATGTTGGAGAGCCCTGTTTGTCATGGTGTGGCTCTCCCTAATTCCCATAACAATTTTACACACCTTTCTGGCCACCATTCAGGCATTTGAACTCTGTGAAAATCACAACTCAAACACTGCTTTATCCCTCTCCCTTCTCTGCATCCCATCTGAATGCTGAGGAGAGCAGCCAGCTCTGCTTTGGGATGGTTTTGCAGAGCATTGCTTTACTAACAAATGCACTTTTAGCAACGTTGAAAAATATCCCTTACAAAAAACTCCTGAGAGCACAGCTGGCCGCTATCAGTGCTGGAGGGGAAGGTGGTGACATGTGAATTTAAGCAGCCTCCAGGGCTCAAACTCTTCCAGGGAAGCTCAAGCAGCTGATGAACCACAAGAAGAGTAGGACCCTTCCAAAGCCACAGCCTGACAGCAGGTTTGTACATCTTAATTTCATTTTGTTATTTAGCGATTGTGGTTTTCCTCTGACGTGAGCAGGATCAGAGCTTCAGTCCCTCCTTGTCACCTTCCCCTGGCCTCATCCAGCCCAGGAGGGGATTTGGGGTGAGCACACACCTTCCTCACTGACCTGTGCCCAGGGGTAACCTCTATCCTCAACTTCCTCATTTTTTTCTTTAGGAATACAATTATTTACAGCCACACTTCTTGCTAAATATAGCTCAGCAGTTTGTTTCTTCTAAAAGAAACCCAGACCAGGTTTTTAATTGTTGATGCTTGAGAGAATAAATAAAGCCATTCAGGTATTCCTCTGAGGCTGAGATTTTCTGCAGACTACACTGAGGTCCTGGGTGCTGTCACCTTGTGCCTGCTGTCACCTTGTGCAGGTCCCTGTGTCCCTGCTCAGGGCAGTGTCCATCCCCCCCAGCCTGCAGACCCCTGAGGCTCCTCACAGGACCTTCACTAAAGAATTTGGGCTCATCTGGGACATTTTCCCTAAATCTGTGGCTGTCCCCCAGCCACAAGCCCCCAGCAGAGCTGGACAGCAGTGACAGTGCAAGTGTGGAGTTTATGGAGCACTCTGGGAGCTTTAGGGATGAAAGGCACCATTGACAGCACACATTTTAAATATGTATTAAATATAAGCTCTTTTGAGTCTTTTTGGTTAACCATGTTTGGGCAATTGGTCATTTTACATCAACAGCTACAGCTTTTCTACCTTCAGTGTCCTAATGGGCACTTTTCCCCCACCCTGCCTGTCCATACCACATCCATGCTTCTGCTCTCTTTACTGGCTCACTAATTGCAACATTTTTGCAAGGACTCTGGGCTTCCAGCATCAAAGGGCACACAGGCATCCTGCTTGGGAGGAAAAGCTCTGGTCAGGTTATTGGGGAGGAAGAATTTCACACTTGTTCCTGTTCCTGCAGGATTTTCCTATGAATGTGTAGGAAAGGAACTGGTGCAGTTACCCACGGCAGATTTCACACTCAGGTGACAGGAGGGCTCTGGCAGTGCTACCTCACTCTGCACCTTTAGTTATGAGTCTGATGCCCTTTAAAAATCCCAATTAAATTATTAATTATTCCTCATACAGCAATTGGGCTTTACCATTAGGAAAATGCCCTGGAGCAGGAGCTTGTGCAAAGGCAGAGCAGTAGCAGGGTAGAATCTGAAGCCTTTCCATCCCCTGCTGTCCCTGCCCTGCTGAGGTGACACAAGGAGGTGACAATTTACTGTCCCACTGCTGGGATCCAGCCCTCAGACAGAACCCTGCCCACTGCACAGGTAACACCACCCCACACCACAAAGCAGCCCCTGCAGCACACAGGGGCCCCTGACACCCACCCAGAGCACAGAACTGCCCCTCTGTACCCCCAAAGTCCCCAGCCCCTCCTGCCCCCTCGTGCAAACCACATCAGCAGCTCCGGGTTCCGTTTTTATGGTTACATTCCTCATCTGTCTCGCTAAACACACATTCTGTAATTACTGCTCACTGCAGATTTATGAGCAAGCTTTACTGGTCATTATTCCATGTGCTTTGCTGTTTGAGTGACATCTCAGCTCTGTGAGCACAGCGAGTCAGGGGAGCCAAAATATTGTAACCAGCCAAAATATTGTAACCAGCCAAAATATTGTAACCAGCAGCATCGCTGCTCCTCCAGAGCTGCACCCTGGCTCATCCTCCTGCTTAAAGCCAGCATGGAAACTTGTTTTTTAAACCAGCAGAACACGAAGATCCTCTCACAAAGTTCCTGAAATAAAGCACTGTAGCCCCAAAAGCTGCCTACCTTGTGGTTCTGGTAGGAGGTGACAGAGATGAAGGAGGTCTCGGGGAAGACGTGGGTGCAGAAAGCCGTGTTCTTGGAGCCAAAGGCGTTGTTCTCATCTGCCTTCACAATGTGCAGCCGGGGCTGGTATTTGTGCATTGAATTGAGGATGATCTGAAAAACAATTGATGCCAAAGTGAGAAATCCATTCAAAAGAGAAAAGAGTCAAGCCGTGGCTGTTGGACACTTTGCAGCAGGACCCAAAGCCCGGCAGAGCTCAGCTTTAGCTTCGCTGTGAGTTAGAAAGGAAAATTTGCATTCTAGAAATGCACATGGACCAAGGCACAAAAGGTATCTGCAGCTCTGGCAAGCAGAGCTGAACTTAAAGCTTTCCTGGTAAACCCTCATTTTCCATTGCTATTGGATAGAATCAGGGTGGAAAAAATGTCATAAGTTTTTTTTTTTCCCCAGCTCACGCTGAAGCTGTACAATGTATAATTCACCAGCAGCCTGGCCTGTAAAGATTCCTAATAAATGCTTTACTGAGCTGAAAAATACACAGTTTAGCAGAGGGAGAAAAACAACACAGAAACCACAGGGGGAAAAAGCTAGAAAGCTATTTTTCTTTTATCTGATGGTAAAAAAAATAAACAACAAAACCCAAAAAACTACAAAGCAGCTGACTGGTTTTTCCTGCTGTTTGTGGAGTGGCTGAGTGTGGGTGGCTGGTCCAGGCACCTCTCCCCTCCTCGAGTCTTGGCCAGTGAAAGGCAGGACCAGCACCAGCCAAGGGATTTTTTGTGGAGGATGCCAGGGGGGCTGGGGAAGGGCTGAGGTCCAGCAGGGATCACAGCCTGGCTCCACTAAAGGGTTTTTTTGGTGGAGCTTTTTGGGCTGAGAGAGGCTGCCCAGGCTCATCCCATTGCAGCACTGAGATTCCACAAAGCAGGGATGTGCCCAGACACTGCAGAAGAAAATGGCTTCAAGAAATGGAATTGCTTTTAAGAAGTGGGATGGTTTTAAGAAAAGCCTTTATTCCTTTTACTGGGCAAAGAAGAAATACTGCTGCCTTGTTTTCTCAGCATAATCCTTTCCAATCTCCTCCTTCCGCTCCCAAATGGGCTCATTGAGCCCAGCTGCTCCTGGGGAGAGGGACTCCAGCCTGGCTGTCACCCCTGGGCTGCCCAAAGCCTGGGACAGGGACAGGGACAGGGCCAAGGAGGGGACACTGGGATGGGTGGGGTGGTGGATGGATGGATGGATGTGCATGCACACTGCAGCACAGCAGCATCAGCTCACACTAATTATGGTTTTGGCCAGTTTTAAATGAGAATTACCAAGAAGCAGGAGGTTTTTGCTCTGTGATTGCTCTGTGTGTTCAGAAACCCTTCCATCTCCATGACTGCCATGGCCAGGAGAGCTCAGAGCAGCAGCTCCAGGTGCTCCAGGTAGGATGGGAGGCAGTGCATGGAGCTCGTGCTCTCCAATCCCCCTCTGCTGCTGCAGGTCCCCCTGCCCACAGTAGCTGCTGCATTATGCACCACTTAAATGCAATTTTTACTGTTGACGTTTTCCAGACAACCCTCCCTGCTCCCCAAGAGAGAGAATGAGGAATTTTTGGCATTTTATCAGCTTTGCATCAAGCCTCTGAACCACTTTGTGGCTGTTGATGTGCAGGGTGGAGAGCTGAGAGGGTCGGCTCAGGTTTTGGGCTGGAGCCTTTTCTCTGCTTTCATGTATCAGCCACTCATAACACAAAGTAACACCCAAGGGACAGGACTTCCACAAAAGAAGGGACATTTCAATTTTCAGTAATTAAGAGTTGAGGCATGCTGATAAATAATGGCTGTCTGGAGCAAAAGCTGGGGTTTGCTGAGCTCTCCCCACTGTCTGTCCCACACTGCCCAGCACGGGTGACTTCTCCCCAGAGCCAGAGAAACTCAGCTTCAGGATGGAGAAAACAACTTTAAACTGAGATTTCCAAAGGGAAAATTAGGAGCCCAAGTTTTGATACATCATGCATGAATAGCCTGTGTTCCCCCTCCAAAGGAACCACTGGGCTATAATGACCCCTTTAAAAAGAGAAATGCATTTTTAATAACATCTTCAAGGTCAAGGAGCTCAAACAATTTCCAAAATGAACAAACTGAGTTCTTGGAGCCTGATAGAAGAACTCAGGAAAGGATTTCTGACAGATGCTCAGTGTTTCAGTTGTGGCTGCAGATCTGCCTGGAGTTTCATCATGAAAAAATCCCTAAATGGCCAAATTTTGCCACTGCATTTACAAGTTTGGGCATTTCAGTCCCTTGCACAAAAAGTGAATATTTGCTCACCTGTCTCAGTGCAATTCCTGTTGGGATTTGAGTGTGTGGCTCCCCACCAGCTGCAGAGGGGATTTCACATCTTTTTGGGGGTCAGCAACCACTCTCTGCATTAACCCAGCATTTTACCTATGAACAGAAACTCCTGCACAGAGGCTGTGTCTGCACACAAATCCTCCTCACCTGTGCTTGCTGTAATCCCTGTGCATTCAAAATCCTTACAAACCACCCCAAAAACAACCTTTAGCCACAAAACACCGAGTCTGTGCAAAGTGAAATGCCAACAATTCAGGCTAAATAGTTTTCAAGGCTGCTTTGGAAAGCTAAAAATACACAAAACAAATGTAAATTCCACTCCAGTGACAAGCATGAGTGGAAAGATTAGCTTCAAGAATTGTGTCAAAAATGAGAAGTATTTTAATTCATGGGACAGAGCACTGGGCAGTGATGTAGGAGCCCTTGGCCTCAAAGGTAACTTTGTATTTTCCTGCACTTCCCTTTTTCCTGGGGAGATGAATTCAGTGTCAGACACTGTCACACATCTTTTTAAATTGTTTTTGTACAAAAAGTAGGTAGGTTGGGATCGTTTGGCAGGGACCCAGTGGTGGGGACCCTCCTGAGCTGCACCAGGTGAGACCCAAAGAGCTCCTGGATATTTTTGCACCCCTTGGCTGCTCCCCCTGCCCCTGGAACTGCAGAGAAGCCAGAGATCCCCAGGGTGATGTCACTGCCACCCCTCCATGTCACACGTGCTGAGCAGACTGAGACAGCCCAACCCCAAAGTCCAATGTGAGCTTACACAAACATCCTCCTAATTTTTATTTTTATTTTCACCCCCCTGTCTCCCTACTTTGTTCTGCTCACACACTTGCAGCTGGAACTTCAGCTGTTACAGAACTCAACTTCATTTTTTTTGCATTCCCCAGTCAGCAAGAAATATTAAAAGAAATGGTTTCATTTGCTCCTTTCATTTAATTTTACTTAGGAAAACAAACTCCTCTAACTTCTAATCTCTCACACTGCTGAGTAATGTCAGCTCCAGGGCCTGAGTTTGCAGGATGGGACCCAAAGGCCACGAGCTGAGCTGGGGAAATGGTGCCACATTCCTTGTCACAAGGCAAACTCGCCTTGAAATCACCAGTAAAATGTATTTACTTTCATATGAAATTTGGGGAGTTGATTTAAGAGCTCCCTGTTTCACCAAGGTATCAGATGTCAGATGATGCAGGGGTTGCTATGGCAACTCCCCCTTTTATATTGAATAGTAAATGGCTACGAAAAAGCCACATAATTTTATGGTTGCTCCCGGGGGATCACATAACTAATATAAAATCTTGCATTTTAATATATTTTCTGCTTCTTTCTTCCTTCCCTCTATTCTTTCAAAGTGAAAAAGCCTTTGAGTGAGGCTGGCCCTGGTCCCACATTGGGACTCTGAGCTGGAGTGTGACAGCCCAGCACAAAAACCTGACAATCCACTTTTCTGCATGGAAAAAATGGTGTTTTAATCAAGGAGGCTCTGCAGAATCATCTCAATTAATATTTAGAGCATTTGGTGCTACAAACCATCCCAGACTGAAGGGTTTTTTAGGAGTGAATGGGTTGGAGGTGCTCCATCAGCACTGGAGCTGACCCAGCTGTGCTGCCCAGGATGTGTCCAGGGGATTTGGGATCACAGATCCCTCTTCTCCCTGCCCCCACCCTGGGACACCTCACCCCAAAGGCAGCGTGAAAATCACACCATCATTTACAGTGGGAAAGAGCCCTGAGATCACCCAGTTCAATCAAATAAAACATTGTGTGCCCACAGGCTCTCCAGCAGCTGAAACAGGAGCTGTGATATCCCCTGAATCCCATCCTACAGATTTTCCCTTCCAGGGGAGGATTCCCCTCTCTCTGCCCCAAGGCAGGCACAGACCAGGCCCAGCCCCGAGTGCAGCCAGGCTGCTCCTGCAGGGGAGCCTCCCAAATCCACACTGCCCTGGCAATCAGCACAGAGGGGAATAAAAGCAAGGCTGGAAAATCCTGGGAAAAGGTTCAACATGAGCTCAGACAAAAGTTCCTTAGGAGATGGCCAAAGCTGGGGTTTCTGGGTTTGTTCTTCCTCGGTTCCTTTTCATCTCCCATCAGCTGGAATTCATCAGGACACAGCTTTGGGGTGATTCCAGCTCCACTCTGGCACGGGAGGGTTTGGGCAGAGCCCAGGTGTGACCCCCACTGTCACCTGGCCCCCTGACAGTGACCTCCTGCCCTGCCCTTCTCCAGGCTGCCTCCCACTCCAAACCTGACCATTGCAGGGTCTGATTCCAGTTCAACTTCACCAAAATCTGCTGCATTTGACTCACATAAACCAGCAATGTAACAACAAAAAGATTTAACAGAGAGAAGTAAATCTTCTTTTCAACCACCAAGCCCACTGGCCACTTCTTCCCCAGGACTGCAATGGAAATCCTGGATCCATCCCTCCCTGTGGAACACACACCATTCCCAGGGGCACACAGCTCTGCTCCTTTTTTTCCCAGCAAACAATGTAAAACTTCACTTTGTAATTTATTTGGGCACCACTCTTGCTCTGATTTCCTAAAATGAATGGGTACCAAAAAAAAAAAAAAGAAAGAAAATAATCTTTTCATGGATATCCTTTCAGCAGAAGGCTTAGTGATGCTCTGAAAAAATTGCCTGCAAATTTAGGAGGGGTGGAAAAAAGGGTTTTTCCAAGGTTTAAATGGACTGGGAAAAAAGGTGGTTTGGTATTGGGGGAGATTACATATATATATATATTCTTATACCTATAAATATAAATAAAATATAAATATAAATACATTCTTTATATATAAGAAATGATTACATATATATATACATACATACATATATATATATAAACCCCCAAAATGTTATACATAAAAATACAAGAAATTTTTTGCTCTGAGCAGGACAAGAGGAGTGAGGCTGTGTCCTTTTCCCCAGGCAGGATTTTCCCCATCCCTCTCTCTCTCTGGTGATCCCAGTGCCCGGGGTGGGGAAGCTGCTTCCAAGGCAGCACAGAAACCTCCCACCAGCACCCGAGAGGAAACTGCTTGGCCACAAGTCATAAAGCAAACAAATAAAAAAAAATTATGAATCAAAATTAGGGTTTTGCAAGATTAGTAGGACGTGGAGCTAATTAAAAGTGCCTGAGTGCGTCTGACAGGCACAGGCAGAAAAAGGCTGATTTAATTAACAGAAAAATGAAAAGGAAACCCCAGGACTAGGGGAAAAATTAAGGCTTTCAGTGATAATCAAATAAAACCAAGTGTGCAAATATTAAATCTGAAGAGAAATAACAAACTCATCAGCATTAATGAGTGAAGCCAGTAAACAGCAGATTTGGGTCAAGAAAAACAGGAATATCACTTCAAATGCTGTCATGAGTGACAGGCCATCTGTAATATCCTGTAGCTTTAAATCTCACTAGGTTACATCCCAGCAACTAAAATAAAAGCTTTATTTTAAAAGCAGATAAAGTAATCATGGCAATGAAAAGGCACCACCAGTGATGGAGTCATTGCCATTTTTCACCTGGAAAACACTGCCAGGTATTTCCCAGGCAGCAGACACTGGGAATGGGTAAGGGATGTGCCACCCTTGCTGGCACTTCCAAGATTATTCTCACCTCTGCAACTGCCCTGTTACTCCCATGGCATCAGAGAGCAAAGCACCAGCCCTGCCAGAATCCCTCGTGCTCAGAATCACTCACCAGCCCCACGTAAATCAGAGGCTCTATCAGGTTGATTATCTCTTCATGTAATGCTTTGAAAATACATAAATTCAGATTTCACTCTAAGCATAGGTGGCTTACAGTGCTTTCTTTGGGATCAGACAGACCTCACTGTAGCTAAACATTACAGTGGCTGCTGATTTCTTAATCCATTTCCAACATGAACGTTGCTCAGTTGTTAAGCCTGGTGTGAAAGAAGCCTTTCATGGATGAAAAATCCCCCCGGAGCAGAATATACAGCCCACGTTTTCAGGCTGTGCTGTGTGAGCTGGGCACAGCCTTACCTGCCACAAAACCTGCTCAGCCACAGGGGTTTGAGGCAGATTACAGAGCTCTGAATTTGTTCTGATATAAAACCTGCTCAGTTTTACGTGTCTGCATTGACAAATGCCTCCCATGCCTCTGACTGTAAGAATTGACCACAACAGATAAGGGGCCAGGGCAAGCAGGAGTGGGGATTGTGAGGCTGCAGGGAAAGGGCTGGGTGGCAGAGAGTGAGGCTTTCCCACATCCCCAGCATGGTAAATAATCTCCAGCCTAATTCCATGGATTGCTTCAACTCCACAGTTTATTAATTAAGATGTTTATCTTACTTACTTTAAGCCTCAGATGTGCCTCCAGTTATAATCTCCATGGGGGTGCTCATCCCTGACATAAAGCAGCTATTTCAGTGCACAGTCAGGGCATGGATGGATAAATGGGTTCATTTATTGGTGGAATCATGTGAAATCTCTTTCAGGTGAGATCCCTGGCTCAGAGGAGCTGCACCCATGTAGGGATGGGGACACTGCAGTGGCCCAGGGTGCCAGGGTGGGTGACCCAGCACAGCTCTGCCTGGGCAGCTGCCCACACACCCAAAAATGCCCCAGCCAAGGCTGCAGAAATCCTCACTCCACGTGGTTTTGAGGTTTGGAGGAAATCAAAGACAAAAGGAAAGGCAGGCAGGCTCTGCTGGCACACGGGAAGGCAAACAAACCCTGTGGCTTTTCTGACTTGTTTTTTTAGGGAGCTTTAAGAAAGTGTTTGCAGTCACTGGGAACAAATTCCTAGAAATGAGAAGCTGTTATTATTCCTAACGTAATGCCTTCGTGGGACAGGCCCTGCAAGAGCAGAACTGTTCTGAGCCTGAGCTGGTGGGAGCCTTGCCCCTCTCCCTCTGCAGAGCCCAGCTCTCCTCCACGTGCACCACAAAAAGTGGAGCACCACATCTCTATGGCAGAGGATTAATTAAGAAGCCTAATGAGGAGCTGGCTGAGGATGGGTTCAGTCCCATTTAGCCAGGCAGGTTGTCATTGCCCAAATAGAGCAGCAAACACTTTAAAATAGATTATTTCAGGCATTTTCCCATTAATGTGAGAGGGAAGGTGCTGGGCTGTGGTACACAGCCCAAGGGCACTGAGCAGGGCTCCTCTGGAGCCACAGCATGGTGGATATCACCCCAAAACCCAAACCACTGTCTCACTAGGGAAAAGACAAGCAGGCTGTTCATTGGAAAGGAGGAGGGGGTTAAAGTCTTCCCTGTTAAAATGCAGCGCTAAAATCTCAGTTAAAAAATGACAAAGTCAGGAAAAGCAAACGTTTAAAGTTGCAAAACCAACACGGCACATCCTGTTTGTTTTACAGCCACATCGCACATCCTGCATGTTTTATGGTTTACATTTTACAGCATAAACAGTCGTATATTAAGCTGCAGAGTTAACCAAGAGGAAAACACGGAGTGAAAAAATGCCACGTGCAAAGCCAGCGGCTCAGGATGGCTGTGGCAGCCAAACGGTGGCAGGGGTGGCTCTGTGTCACTGTCACTGAGAGAGCCCTGCTACAGTTGTTTCATTTCATTTCATTTCATTTCTGTGGTGCTTCCCCCCTTCAGGGGAGCAGAGATGGGCTGTGATTAATAACAGCAGCATTAAAGGGTGCCGGGGAGCCTTTGAAGCTCACACATGTCTCAGTGGGGTCAGTAGGGTGGGGAGGGGGTCAGGGCCCAGCACGGGGCTGGGTTATCACCGAGTCCCTGCCAGGGCCTGGCTTTTGGAGGCTCAAAATCCACAAAAAATTGCAAACACTGGCAAAAATTCTGGATTTTTAGCAGTGTTTTAAGCTGGTGGGGTCCTCCTGCCTCTGGAGTGAGGAGCTCCAGCTGGTTTAGCTGTGCCAGAATCACACTTTCTGGACAGCTTTGGGAGGCATTGGGACACTGAGTCCCAGTGAAAAGCTGCTCTTTAGAGGCTCAATGCACAATCATTTTAAGCAACACAGATACATCCCTTCCCACTCTGCACCCTTCCCACAGCCTCCCTTGCCTCCAAACTGCTGCTGCTTAAAACACATTCAGGTTAAAAGCCACCTTTGATGACACAAATCAGATTCTCTTACCTTTGGTACAAGGAGGAGCTGATGGCACTAAAGCTAGAAGGATTTTAAACTCTCTCTTCCCTTCCTCTCACCAAGGATGGTTTATTTTTACATGACTTTCAGCTCAAATTGTGCAAACCAGACAGGTCTGTGTTTTTATATGCAGTATCTGAGCACTCACTCTCCTGACAGGCTGCCAGGGCCCTTGGTCTGAGTTATTAAATGCACTGGAGTAGATAACTGTGTGCTCCCCACCTCTCCCCAATACACATGAATCAAAATTTTCCAAATAAAATACTTGATCTTTTCTAGGGCTGCCAAAACCAGTTGGAAAATCAGGAGTTTGTGCAACCAGCTTCTGTGAGCTGCATGTACCACGTGCCAGGCTGAAAATCCCACAGCGCTGCCTGGAAAGATCCTGGGCAGAAAAGAAAACCTCAGTGGCATCCAGCAGGACACAGCTGAGCCAGTCATGGCTGTGTTTCCAAGAGCAGGGGAAGCACACAGACCCCCTCCCTGTACTTTAAACACTCCCCCCAAGCACAAAATAATGTTATTCCTTATTATTAAATTAACAATTATTAACTGTTGTATCCCACCCAGCATCCCAGACACAAACCCAGCATTTTGAGCCCACCTCCACCCACAGCCCTTGCAGAATGTCTCTCTTACGTGTCCAAAGGGATCCAGGTGGTTGTTGGTGAGTTTGAGCTTCTGGAAGGACACCAGCTGCCTCATCCAGTGGGCTCCCGTGGCCGGGGAGTCGGGGTGCACGTACAGCCTGCCCGGCATGGCCGGCTCGGCCTTCCCGGCCACCATCCTGACAACAGAGGGGACACATGGCATCACCCTGGCACTTGGAAGAGCTTTTTGTCCTTGGACTCATCCCAGCAACCCTCCTGCCAGCCCTGGGGGGATGCACTGGGACACGGGGACTCAGGGAGGCTCCTGCTGCTCATGGTGTGTTTTGGGATCCTTGTTTCAGCATCTCAGGCTGGCAGAGTGACCCCATCCCTGCTCCCACGTGGGATTCCCTTGGGGCAGCGTCCTCACATGGGCATTGTGGAGACACTTTTGAGGAGGAAAACTTGTCGGGGTTTTTGGAAGTCTTCAAAGACCCTTCTGCAAAGGGAGATGGCCCTGCACAGCAGAAGGTGCCTGTGCTGCACCTTCACAGCCAGCCAGGGCTCCCACAGCCTGTCCCAGTGGGAAGGGGCTGCTCCCCACTCTGGCCCAGCACCCTGTGCAGCTCCCCTTGCCCCACACCACCACCAGCCCTCATGGACACAAGGCCCAGCCATGAGACATCATTGAATGGCAACGCCCTCATTACTCCACATTGTTCTCCTCTTATAAAACCCCAATAAAAGCAATATTACCAAAAACAACAGAAACTTTCCAGCAGCAATAAAAGGAGAAGGGGAAACAGCTCTAGGGCTGGCAAAAACTAAATTAAACAGAGTTAAGGACTATCCATCATCTCGTGTTTAATGTCTGAAACACACAAAGTGGCCACCGTGGTGCAGAGACTCTCAGTCCACTCCTCTTACCCAGCGGCATTCCGGGACAAAAGCTCACGGAAAAGGGATTTTTTTTTTTAACTGGAGCAGCCCTAATGTGCAAGTAAATAATTTCTGCTTTCTGGGATGTCACTGAGCTCGTTCCCTGTGAAATTTTCCATTGCTTTTCAGCAGGCAGCAGCCAGGGGAAGGGTTTGGGGAAACCACAGCAAATAGTGGCAGTGAGGGAGGCTGCCGGGCATTTTGTGGGGGCAAATCAAAAGAGAAAAAAACACATTTCTTTTGTCACAGAGCAAAAATCCCAGCTGCCTCTCAGGCAAGTAACTTTGCTGGGAAAGGCACAGGGAAAGGAAGAATAACAGAAGAGAATCAGGGCTCTGAGTGAACCACCCCATATTTCTCTTTATAGCTGCTCTCCTAAAAGCAAAATATTACCACAGAAGAAAGGAATTTAAAACTTTTCTCGAGCCACATAGAGACCTAATTTTGAGGGCCAAAATGGACCATTAGATCATCCTGTCCAGCCTCTGGTACAAGGCAGGCTGTGGCTTTGCCCTCCTACACTGCACACGGCCAGATAACCCATGCTGGGCCTAAAGCATCTTCTCCAAGAAAACTCCCCAGCCTAGAACACTCTGGGATGGACAAGTCACCATCCCAGCAGCACTTTTTTTCCAGCAGTTAACCACCCAGCCTGTTAATAATATTTCATTTGATATTTGTCTGGTTTAAACTTCCAGCCCTGGCTCTTGTGTCCATCATTGCTCCACCAAAGAGAGCTGTGGGATGTTGGCAGCCCTCCCGTGGGAAGGTGTTTCTGTTGGTTTCTAAGTTTGGACAACAAATGGTTGATCCAATTGCAAATTTCTTATGGAAAAGCAGGCAAACAGAAGTGTTGTCTTACCATTTGTTGTCACAGAATTTGTAGCGGTGGTCGTCGGCCGGGACGATGTCGATCAACAAAATGTACTTGGTCTTGGGGTTCATTCCAGTCACTTTGACCTTGTAACTGGGAAACATCCTCCTTAGGGAAAGCAGAGGGTCACCACGTTAGTGAGGGGTGGAAGCACTGGAACTGATGGAAACTTGGAGCAGCAGCCCAAAAAGCAGATCCACCATCAGAGGGATTCATGCGAGGACATTGTTGTTCATACCTGAATTAAACTCTCTCTTTCCAGAGCATGTGCCAGTGTAAAAGTGGGCACCAATTTTGATGAGGATTTAGGGAGGGGGGCTATGGGCCAGTGCCAGTAAAAGGAGGGTGCAGAGAGACATACAGGGGGGTCCACACATCCCTGTTTGTGGGAGGCCTGGACAAGGAGCCCTCACTTCTACAGGAGGCTCTGCCTGGCTTATGGCAGCACCAAAATTGCAGATTTCTTGCTGCTGTGAAGTGTTTGAAAAGTCTGGAGACATGGCTACATTTCAGAGGAAACCCAGCACAAGCTTTGTCATCCACATGATCCCAATATCCACCAGCTCCCACCACTCGTCCTGTGCTCCCTCCAACAAACAGAACTGAGGATCAGCAAAGCCTGGGGGAGAGAAAGGGTTAAACCCTGTGGTGGTGCAGACAGGCTGCTCTGCCCTTCCAGGATTTCCCAAATTCACAGCACACCCCTTAAACCTTGCTGGAGCATGGCAGAGCTTCCCACCAAAATGTGCCTGTCCCACTGGCTCCAGCAACCAACACCAAACTAGAGCATCCCATCCACCAGTGCATCACAGAGAACATTTACATCATTTACATGCCCTGCAGTCCTAAGGAGTCTTTGTGATATTAAAGGATACCTTTTTATAAAGCCATGTGGCTGTGAAAACAGCAGATTCCATCCCAGTCCAGCCCTGCAATCCAAAGGAGAGAGCCCTAATGGATACTGACACTGCCATGGGCTTCCCAATCCCTCGAGGCTGCATCAGCAGCCAGGATTTGCAGGATTAGGCACTTCACATCCTCAGTATAACTGTTTTCTTGGCTCCATCTTCCCCACCTCCTCCTCATCCAGTAAAAACACCCGAGTCAATAGAGCAAACTGGCTCACCACAGCCCTCCAGCCAGGACACAAAGTTCTCCTTGCACAGGGGGATGGAGGATGAGAATTGCCACATCCTGGCCTCGTTCGAATTACGTGAATTAAGATGGGCCCAAATCCTGATGTCATTTCTCCATCAGACATCAAGGCCACTTTGTCCCCCACTTTATCCCTCTTTTCCTGAGCTGGTCCAAGTCTGCAGCACCATTTTGTCGCTGCTTGGGGAGAAGGCAACAAAATGGGCCCTGTTCAAAATCCTTTCAATTGACTCTTTTAACCACCCTGCATAAATTCCAGATGTTTACCATGTAATTAGCCTGGACTAAAAAGAGGTGGTTTAGCAATGTCCCTCTTTGATTTTCATTCATAAACTCTGCACTCCTCTTAACCTTGTCCTCCTACAGGTAAGCACCTGGGTAAATACAGTAGGACATTTCAATTTGTGAATACACAGCCCAATTCACACATTGAAAAAAATTGTACAAGGAATCCAATCTGAATGCCAAGATTTTTTTTAATTAGGCCTTAAAAAGGCATTTTTAAATGAAACAAAAAAGAAAAAAAAGAAAATTAAAAAAGGAGGATAAAATTATTAAAAAACAAATGAAATGAACACAATTTGATAGTATCATACCTGCACTGGGGATTTTTATAACATTGAGCTTCTGAATTTTTTTTCCCCTCAATCATTTCATTTACTGTAGAACATCTAAGCTGCTAAAGTAGCTGAACTGATATATTGTAAATGTTAAGTGCTCTTTTAATGGCATTTAAAATTAAGCTTCAGCATATGGAGTTCATATAGCATGGACATGCCTGAGTTTATAATGTTCTTTAGTATAGCCCTCTAAAATAAATACAAAGAGCCAAAGTACTACTATAATATATACAGCTGAAATTCTTTAAGGATAACAAATGGGGACTCACATCTGATTGAAGGTGTTGCTTAACTTGCAAACCACTCACTATCTCGCAGTGGTAGCGTTGTACTCAGCAGTCCACAGACCCAGCTACAACCAAGTTTGCCAACTCTCCACATTCTTTTCCAGGAAAACATGGGTAGATTTTAGTAATTTGGCTGTGCATGGACATTTCATCATTATTATTAGCTGCTGCATTTTGGCCTTAAAGAAAAAATATGCGACTAATGTGCTGTCCAGGGACTTGTCAGTTTAATTTTCTTAATGAAAACATATTTCTCAACCCCTTGGCAGAGGCTCGTTTAGTAAATATCTCTGCAATATGATACAAACATGGGTTGTGCATCTCTGATGGGAAGGCATGACAAACCCGAGAGCTGGGGCCAAGGAAATGCAGTCATAGAGATTGAATTAAAAAGAAAAAAAAAAAGCAAGAGACAGCACCTAATATCATGTCCTGGCCCTTATTAAATGTCCCATTTGAAAGAAGGGAGCAGAACCCCACGGTGGAACTGCACCAGCCCTGCCTGGGAGCGAGGCCGTGCTACAGTGGCTCTATAGAGCTCCCTGTCAGGCCTGGGAAGGGGCCAAAAACCTGCCTGCTTCTCCAAATTTACTACAGGTCAATGGAGCTACTCAGAGGCACGAGGAGCTGCAGCTCAGCAGCAGCAGTTTTCCACAAGCAGCCCCTCCGGCAGGCCGGTGCAGGCAGGAGCCCGGCGGATGGGCGGCTCCCGGGGATGCTCCGCTCCCCCAGCTCCTGCACAATAGGTTGTTTCATCATCCACCGCTCGGGGACCGGCAGAGGCACAAGAATCACCCAGTGCTGCAATAAAACTTGCCAACGTCTTGCCAAGCTCTGGGAAAGCTCAGCCTGGCTTTGGTGGGAGGTCTGAAGCAAGAGCTGGGCAGATCTCTGTTTTATCCGCCCTCCTTCCCACATGGCTCCAAACCAGGGGACAGCATTGCTGCGCAGAAACGGGGGACAAAAACTGGGAATTTGGGGCTTCTGGGGAGTGTGTACAAGCTGGTGACACCTGATCCTCAGGGTACCCCCTGTGCCAAGGGCAGCTGCAGCCCTGCCTGGGCAAACGAGGCAGCTCAGTGATGAGGTTCAGTGATGGGCACAAGTGCAGCACAGCAACACTCGAGTCTCCAGTGAAGTTTGAGCCACCAGCACTCAGGAGATTAATTGCAGCAATTCCTGGCCTCATCACCTTTTGTTCAGACCCAAAACCTGTTTGGACACAGTGCCCATGGGCTGCAGCAAATGCCCTGAATGTGCCAATGACAACACCACCCCTGGAGTGGAGATGTCCAGCACTGGACCAATTTCCTTCCAATTTATATTCCTTTTTTTGAAAGCCACTCCAGGTGTGTGTCCAACCCAGCAGCACACCACAGGTGGAGGCAGCAGTGCCACTCAGGAGCAGGGTCCACCAGCCACCCCACAGCTGCCCTGCCCACCCAGGGCCCAGCCACAAGCCCTGGCAGCACCCGTGTGATGCACAAGGGACTCAGCACAAGCAGCCAAGCACCAGCCCCAACAGCCTCTTCTGCAAAACACCAAAACCGACAGTACTCCAGTTTTAGGCACATTCAAACCCATTTCTCCCTCCCTCCAGCTCCAGCCAGAGCAGAAGGCACCATCCAGGCTCCTCAGCCCTGTCCTGAGGGTCTCATGTGCCACTCAAAGCTCTCTGCTGGGTTTATTGGCTCTGACAGGCACATTCCTGTCCCACCCCTGCACTGGCAGGGACAAAGTGCTGCTGTGCCATGGCAGCAGCTCTCACTGACCCTCACAAGGCAACACTCAAATCAGATTTTATGTTCACAAAAGAAAGGCACCTTCAAAGAAAGCAATCACGGGGAAAAAGCCACGGTGCCTCCTGTGTGAGCAGGACACCCCCTGTGGCATTAAAACCCCACAGTCACTGGGTGGTGCCCTGGGGAGGGCAGAGGGCTGAGCCTGGTTCTGGGACCGTGGGCAGTGGGAGCAGGGTCAGCATCACCAGAGCTTGGCACCACACTGCCACAGCCCCAGCTAAACCCTTCCCTGCAGATGAAATGTAGCAAAACCAGTAAAAGCCAGGAAAATAAACAAGCAGCACAATTCCACAGGCCTCCCAAGCTTCAAAGATGATGTGCTAGTGAATTATTTGTTCTGATAATGAAGCAGTCACTGCTTAGCTAAGTTTATGCTAGCCACATTTTATCTCTACATGATATTCACAAATTGTTTTAAAATGAACTGTTAGAATAAGCATCTCTTGTTTATTTATTTATACTATTACTATCCAATCCCCTTAACTGTGGAGCAGTTGCTGACATGGAGCCAAAGCTTCTATTATTGTTCAAACAAAGTTTAATTGATGTGTAATTGGCTGGTTGGATTTGGAAGTGAGCGATAAGAGAAAAGCTTTGCTTTTCTTTGGGGCAGCAGTTCCCAGCCTTTCAGGCTCTCCAGCCTTGGCCTCTCTGTGGGCATCTCACGTGTGTTTTAATGCCCAGATGAGCGGGTCTGGTTGATCTTGGAGAGATGGGTGGCTGCAAAGCTCCCATGTCCAGCAAAATCTTATTTTTTGGGCTGGGGATGGCAAACCAGAAAAGTGGAGAGAATCAGAGCTGCACATCAGCAACAAACCCTCACTACCCTCCTGCTCACCAGGATGGAACCTGACCTCCACTTAGATGCCAGCACCACTCCTGATGCCCCTATGGATGCATTGGCTGGGAGGGGATGTCTCTGACCAGCGCAGGGCAAGCAGGGAATTCAGACAGTATTTCCATAGAGAAAACTGCATGAACCAGGTCACCTGAGCAACCCAAGCCATGTCCTCACCAAAGGCTGCCAGTGCTCTCTGAAGCCCATGGATTTATGAGGATTGGTACTCACTGCATGTCCCTGAGGTGTGAATGGTCCTTCAGATACTACTGAGTGCTTCCTTCTGTCCTTTCAAGGGGGTAAACACATCCACAAACATTTCAGCAGCTCAGCAGCTGGAATTCTACTTTTTAAGACAATAAGACAAAGATTTCAAATGACATACAGAGATTTTACAATTCTTGCTTTTGGGATGGTCAAGTAAAGCAGTGACTGGAGTTTTGGAACTCCCGTGCTGTGCTACCTGTGGCAGATCAGGTTGTGAAAGGATCAGAAAACAACTGCTCACTCAACATCTTGGCTAACAAACCGTTAACTCCTCAGAACCTGCTGGGCATGCTGAGATGCCTCCAGCAATGCTTTCAGAACACCAAGGCAGGTGACACACCTGCATCCCCGATAACGATGAATGTGGCCTCAAATTCTTCTTGAGACTTGGCCATGGCTGCTTGAGGATGCTTCTCCTTGTCTTCATTGTTGGAAGGGAAAAGAATGGTGTGCAGAGCCTCCAAGAACTATGTCTCCATTCTGATGACCTTTCTTCATTTTTTTCCAATTTCCCTTCTTTCGACAAGTATTTCTTCCACTGACTTAACGCATCTTTAAAAATAATATTCTCCAGGGCAGATTAAAACAAATTTGGGGATGTCAGCTGTTTCTTTTAGCCTTTTAAATGGCATTTCCTTTTTGATAGATTCTTGCTTTCAGAAAATACTTTAAAGAGATCAAAGAGTTTTTCAACAGGGTCCCATTTTCCCAGTGTATCCTAACCCTCAGTCCCTTATTTCTCTTATCACCCACGCCACTCCGTTATGACGCTCTGTATACAAAGTAAGAGCAGTTAACTTTGAAGTGCTGGATTAGCCCATGCCAGATCCTTGCCTCAGAATAACAAACAATACAGGTTCAACAGGAGTTCTCATCAGTAGTTCATTTTTCAGCCCCAAATTCACTGTCACTAACACAAGCAACATTGAACTCTCAGTCTATGGGCAGATAGCAGAGATTTATCTGGTGGCAGGACCATGACCTAGTGATGAGAAGGTCAGACAGTCAAGGGATTTTTATATTTTGGAATGGCGAGGTTGTATTTTTTCCTTCTGGCTAGCACATCTAATTTTTAAATAAAACATTGTTTCTCACATACTTGAGAACTTGGTGAGCTGGATGGCTGCTTTCATGGTCTAGAAACATTTCCTTTCTTTGCCCCATGGTGACTCGAGGCACGGGCAGGCTCCTGGCCATGGGCTGCTTCTCTGGGCTTTCATTTTGCTGCAGCTCAAGCTGAGCAGAGAAGGTCCCAATGTGCAGGAGGATGAGAGAGGTGGTGCCAGCAGCCCCAGCAGCACAGCACAGAGGTGCTTCAGAGAGAACCTGGGCAAGAGCATGGTCACCAACAGCATTTCAGGGCAGGTTTGCTCCCTCTCCAGCCCAGCTGCCTGGCCATGGGCTGAGGGAGGAACCAAGGCAGCCTTGGCACTGCTGGAGCCACAGCCCTGGTGTCCAGCAGCCTTTGAGGCAGCAGCAGAGCCCCAGCAATGGTTGGGACCTTCCCCAGCTGATCTGGGCTTGACCAAAGCCTCCCCTCACTGTGCCACAGCTCCAGCACAAGGACAAGCAGGGAAAGCTTTGGGAACACCCTTAACTATGAGCATCCCATGCCTTTAAACAGCAGGGATGGCTGCTTGAAGAGAGAATGGATCAGGAACCAGACTCCCATCCCTGCCCTGCTCGGCATGCACAAGCTCTGTCTCCCTTGCCAAAGCTGTTGACAACTTTAGCAGCATAGCCAAGAGCCATTGGAGTTCACTCCTGCTTTTTCTCTAAAAGCAGGAGTTTGCCTGAACAGGATAATTCCAGGACCCCAAATTTAGGAGCATGCAGATCAAACATTCCTCAAATATCTATTTTATTTCTATGTTTTATATTGACAGCTCACATTCCTTCGTTGATCTCGGATATTAAGGTTTGCTTTTGAATCAAAAAACATCAGTAGAAATTCTTGTAACTGCCTCAAAAGATTCTGGACAAATATTTCCCTTTAATTGTAATGAGAACTGGGCATCCATATGCCCTACAGAGCCATGGAAAATTTAACTTTTAAAGGATTATTCACACAGGAAAGCTGCACCAGCTTAGCCAAAGCATTTATACTTCTTCAGACCTTGATGTCCTAAAAACTAGTTTTATTTTGGTTTACTAAAGTTGATTAGGAACAGATTTTTTTAAAAAAACTGAAATAAGCCACTTTTAAAATGAAACTTGAACATCTAAAGGGGATTTGGGTCTTTTCCGCACATGCAAGACGCTTTATCGATTCTATTTTTTTCCTCTGCAGCATTTTCCCACATATGCTTCTTAAAACCTTCTACCATAGAGACCAAAGCTGGCTTTGTACCTGTGCACGTCCTGCACTCCAGCCAAAACTCAAATTCAGTATCTCAAGCCTCCTGTTTCGCCTCAGGGGCACTTCTGCTACCACAGAGAAATGACACATTAATTTCTCTTCAGGAGCTGCTCACAAAAATTTGACCAGACATCCTATGAACTGGCATTTTTTACTGACGAAACAAAAGCTTTATCAAATTGTTTATCCTTGGCAATACCTGGATAGAAATTACAATGCTGCAAAGACTGGCACCTTGGGAAAAAACTCTAGGGAACAGCTCAATAAATAATCTAACAGAAAGAAGAAATCCTGAGCCAGGAAGGCTGTGGAAGCAAAGATTAACTTCCAGCAGAAATAAAGTCTGAAAGATGAGATTTCACAAAGAATGGTTTGCCACGAGCTACAAAAGAATCGACAATTGTTCAGTCAAATAATAGCACATAAAAGTGAGAGGAAGAAATCGGAAAGCCAGATTTATAACGAAGTCCCTCATTTGCTTTCTGCTTTCCCCACCCCTCGTACAATTTCACAAGTGTGGAATTCCTAAAATCCCGCAGGAAAGGTGTGCACCCTGCTAGGACACAGCGATGCCCCCACAGCAGGGCGGCCAGAGGGGAGGAATCCAGATGTGCAGCTGCATCTGCATCTCTAATACACCCTGTGCCCTTCATTAGCATCTAGATTGATTTGATTAATTTGATTTAATAGGATCTCACCGACTGGAACTTTTCGGTAGAGAGTTTAAGAGTATTTTTTGGTTCCGGATTTTTTCTGGGAGAAGGGATTTTTTGGTTGGTTGGTTTGGTTTTGGAGCAGTTTTTGTTTGTTTTAACACACATGCACACACATATATAAATACACACACACGGGAAGGTTTGTGAACAATCATTTCCAAAACCAGGCACTCACAGCTCGCTGTGGGCGCTGGATTCATTCCCCCATCCCTGAAATGCGCTGTGAGCAGGGATGGGAACCGGGAACGGGGACCGGGAGCGGCCGCCCCGCCGGGGCTCCGCGGAGAGGGGCTGCTCAAACAACGGGATTGCCTCTGCCTCCCGAAAAACCTGCCCTGCAAAACGCCCCTCGAGATGGGCAGTGCCCGAAGGGATCACCCGTGGCCGCCTTTCCTCTCGTTCCCCCCCGGTTCGGGCAGCCGCGGGTACCCAGCGCTCCGGGCAGCGCCGGGGACGGGGCGATCCCTGCACCGCAGACTTTCAGCCCTTTAAAACCATCAGCAGAGAATCCTCCGGAGGAGAAATGCGGAATCAGAGCAAACCTCAAAGAGGAGGAAGGAGAGGAAGGCTCTGAGTGATGGAGCCGGCGCCCATCCCGCGGGCGCTGCCACGGGCGCTCTGAGGGATCCGAGCGCTTTTCTCCAAAGTTCAGGGAACTTTGCTAACATAAACTTTTTATCTTTTGATGATCCTTTTAATATAAAATAATCTCTTTTTTCCCCCTCCCACAATGAAGCAGTCGGACATTAAAAAGATAGCGAGCGCATTTTAAAGATGTTTCCACTTTATAAATCAAACTTTCTTGGCAACAACATGATTTCTATTTCAATGCTGAGCTTGCTGTGTTCTCCTAATATCTCCTACAGATCAGTCCTAAGAGGGAGTAATAATCCCCTAAAGTAATTCTCAGCCCTAAATTCTCGATAATTTATAGTTGGCTCGTTCTGTGGAGCTCCACAAAGAGTGAAACAAATGACTCCCCCTTTCTCCCCCAACCAAGTTATCAATATTTGCCTTGTTTATACAAAAAAAGCTATTTTACACCATTGCCATGGAATTAACGCTTCCGCTGAGCTTTACATTTCCTCCCCATTGAGTGAACTTGTCATTAAAGTCACTCTTTTTTTTTGTTGTTGTTTGAAACTTAAAAATCAGGCTTCCATTTCTTTTCGTTTGTGCCCCTTGAGGTCAGACAGACCTACATTTAAGTGATTTCAACTAACGGCATTCAGGGGCATCTCTGTGCCTGCTGGGATTAGAGTCCTGATTAGTGCCTGCAATTAGCCGCTCTCCCTCTTTCCACACCCCCCCAATGCTAAATGCAAGTGCACACAAATCTCCATTAACCATCGTTTTTTTAATTGGCTCAAGAGGAGGTTTATTATTGCGACTCTCTATTTAAATAGCCTGGGTAAAATAAAATCTGCATGAAGTAATAATTTTCATTTTGTCCTTTGCATGGGGATTAGCAGCAGATTGCAGCTCGTGGGCTGCCCTGCCCTCAGCACGGCCACGCGTGGCATCGCTGTGAACCGGGACTCGAGGCGCCACGGCATTTTAGTTGTTCGATTTTTCATGCTAATTATTTTGTGTATTTTTGCTGTCGGTGCTGCGGCAGAGCCCAGCCCGGACCGGGGAACCGAGCCGGGTCCCGGCACCGGCGGCGCGGGAGCTGCGCCTCGCTGCTAAAAACACCGATAAAAGCCCTCGTCCTGTATTTTGACACCATTTGCAGCTGAACCCAGTGGAAAAAAAAAAGTTCTTTTGTTCCGTGTTATTCATCAGCATTTCAGCCGCTTCTTTCATTATTTTTTAAAATTCAAAACTGTTTATAAAAAAAAATAAATTCTTTTACGTCGATGGTGCTGCCCTGAATTTCGCCAATGGAGAATTTGGCTCAATAACGTAAAAATCCCAAATTTTTGTACATCTTGTGGTCTACCCCCCATCCCACCTCCTGAAAGGTGCACTGCCAGCTCCACCGGACAAGGAATGTGGGACTGAGCCCTGTCCATCTGGAGCTGTTTAAACAAGCCACGTTCAGACTTACAGAGAGATAACATGCACGTTTGGGATGCTTAGGGTCTAGAATTTGGTACAGATATTACACATCTCCACAGGCACACTCAGATACGATAAATTAAGGGTGAAATATCTGAGGTCTTGATCCCCTCATCTGAGCTGACTTAGGGAGCAGACCCATCCAAATGAACCCGGCTCTTCCCATCAGCAGAGGCTGCAGAACAAGCCCTGAGATTTTATACACTAAAATAAGGTGTGAAAAGGACAGAGTTACCTGCACCATCACTCCATAAACAGCCACCTAGCAAATAAATGGAAGATTCCTGGGACATACACCCCCTCTCCAGGGGGAATAACGGGAATTTCTTGCGTATTAAAGTCCAACTTCCCTA
>NW_005054368.1:2226755-2228814 GCF_000277835.1 Geospiza fortis | reverse complement strand
CCTACACCGAGCAGCACTGCCGGGACGAAGGAAAGCAGAGGGAAAGTGCTCAAATCAATCCCAAAAATCCAATTCCGAGGGTTGGGTTCTGGGTCTCACAGTGGGAGCAGCAAACAGGGGAGAAAAGTCACACACACACCCCATGAGCACCCACGGCTGCTGTGCAAAGGATCCGAGACCACAGAGAAATAAATACCGCACAGCAATTATTCGTGGGGTTTTTTCTCTGTTTTCTCCCCGTTGAGTGCCTGGCTGCACAGCTCCCTAGCACGGTGTAAAACAAGCAATGGCAGGGCACGGCAGAAGAGCACAGCCGTGCTGGAGTTAAATGTTAATGCTTCAATTTTCCCTCCCAGCAGCAGCAAGGTGAGCCCGCTGCCGCAGAAGCCAAGGGCAGATACTTTGGTGCCCACAGTGACACCCGGCTAATTTTCTTGGGAATTAACTGATTCCCGACCCTGTGATGGTCTGAGGTTTAATTCTGATTCTTTATTTTCTGACATTAATTCTGCCATCTCCCACCAGAGCAGCCCGGGCAGAAAAGGAGCCCTGAGCAGATGCAGGGCTGAGTTCTCTGGGCAACTGAAGCGTCTGGAAGCTCTGGTCTCCTTCCCTGAGTGTGCACACTGAGGGGGCTTTGTTTTGATAAAAATAATTATTGGTTTCCAAGGGAAAACAGATCTTTTTTTTTTAATCCAGAAGTGGCACCCTTTTCTCTTTCAGTTTTGAGATTAAAAGAACCTTCGTGCTGCTAAAACTTTGGTGCAGAGTGTCCCAGCACAGGTCTTAGTGCACCGCACAGAAAAGGGAAAGGGGTTTGCTTTGTTTTGGAAAAAAACCAAAACACCATAATTATGCTAATTTCCTAATTAAATAATAATTAAAAAAACAGCAACAACATTACCAGAGAGAATCAGCACTAAATG
Organism: Geospiza fortis; assembly: GCF_000277835.1. Classification (NCBI taxonomy): domain Eukaryota; kingdom Metazoa; phylum Chordata; class Aves; order Passeriformes; family Thraupidae; genus Geospiza; species Geospiza fortis. The sequence continues at coordinate 2,227,888 of NW_005054368.1, read as the reverse complement.
TTTCAAACGACTCCACAACATCTTCTTGCATCTACATTCCAACTGCCACACTCAAACACATGTACAGTTTACACTGAAAAAATGATCTTACTGAAATCTGCAATAACAATAATATTCTTTAAATGCCACTGACTGTACCAGCTCTGCAAAACGCAGTCTTGGCAAACAGGACATTTCATAGAGATCAGAAGCAATACATGTTTGCAGGGAATTTTCACTAACCTGCCTGCTTTGGTTATTATCATTTCCGTGCCAGCTTCATGAAATTTCTTCCATAGCTCCTTCTCATGGAGATAGACTTTGATATTTTCTATTGTCTGTAAAAAAATTAAGATAATGAGAATAGCAAGAAACGATGGAGAAAACGTGTGAGGAGGGCTGGGAAGGGCCGGGGAAGGGCTGGGGACATTCAAGGCCCGCGCTGCAGCCGAGGTTCCGGGCAAAGCCACCAGCCTGAGCGGGAGGAGGTTGGAGTCAAAAATTCCGCTGTCCTTTGCCAAAAAATAAGAGAAACAAACGGAGGCCGGTTTTAATTGCAGACTTTCACAACCAGGCAGGACACTGCGGCTCAATGGAAATTTTTTTCTTTATTTTTTTTTCCTTTTTCCTAGGGGAAAAAAAAAGTCTGTTGGGGTAGACTCTCCCTAAGCTTCCCAAAAACAGAGGCCAGGAGCAGCCGCGGGGACAACGGATCCGCGTCCAGGGCCGTGGTTTGTGCGTTCTGCGGGATGCCGGGGACATCGCATCCGTGCGCGGAGCGAAGGCACAGAAGCTGGGTTTTATTTAGGGGTGGAAAACCCGCAGTGAATTCCCCGCCGGGCCGCAGCCCCGGGAGGAGCGGCGGCGGCTCCGCCACGGGTCGGGCCCTGCCGGCCGCGGGTCTCGGTGCTCGGATTCGCCCTTTACCGACTTACCCGGGGCGGCCTGCTGTGGACAGGGAAAATAAAGTTATAACAATAAAAAAATAAAACCAAAGAAAAGTGAAGAAAAATGAGCTTTCCTCGCAATCCCTCCCGTGTCGTGGCCGGGGGAGATGCGCGGTGCGGGCCGGGCTGGTGGCGGGGGTGATGCGCAGCAGGGCAGGACGCGGGGCCGGACGGAGCGTACCTGCTCGGGGTCGGGGACTGCGGGCT
>NW_005054368.1:2217686-2223298 GCF_000277835.1 Geospiza fortis | reverse complement strand
CCTCCCGCAATCGCGGCAAGGGGAAACGCCGGCCGCTGCCTTAGCTTCCCGACGTTAAATGCAGTGTTTTCCCCTTTGAACAACAACAAAAAAAAGGGCGGAGGGGCAATCCCAGGTGGGGAGGATTTAATTCAAGTAAATCCAAAGACTCTCAGGCCTCCTTCCAGCCTGATTTCCCCGTCGGTGCGTACGGGGATGCAGGAGCGGTGGGGTCGGGCCCATTCCCCGCCGTGCGGCCCCGGCTGAGTCCGGCCGCGCTCGGCTCACCGTGCCCTGAGCCCGGGCAGCACCTGCCCGTAGCGGGCTCCGGGGTCGGTTCCTCCGGGACCGCACAGATTTCCTCATCCCCGAGCACGGGGACGGGGCCGACACCGAGGGGTGAAACGTCCTGGTCGGACGGCTGCGGAGGCTCCGTGCGCTTCCCGAAGGCTGCGGCAATTGACGGCGAGGCGAAACCAGCCCGACTGTCATCACCCGGCAGATAAACGGCCGGATCCCCGACGGCAGGGTGGCTCCTATTCACGGCTCATCAACGCCGAGCCAAGGGAGCAGTGGGAGGATAAGCCCCGCTTTCAGGGACCAGCGCTCCAAACCACTCATCACTGTCACCGAGCTCGCTCATGCCTTGGCCCTAAACACCGGCGATTAATAAAAGTTCTCTGTCGCTTTTCTCCGAAGTTACACTCAGTCCGCGGGCCGGGGAAACCCGAGTGGGATCCGTCCCGCGGGATGCTCCAGCGCTCTTCCAGCCGCTGCCCCTGTTCGTGGCTCCTCTTCCCACGAAGAAAACCTGCTTCTCTTCCCCCCAGGAAAAGCTGCCAACCACGACGGAGACGAGGGGAGAAGCGAACCCCGAGCCCGCACCCGACGGAACCCGACGGCGGCGGCTCAGAGCCCCGTGCGAGACGGGGGAAAAATTCAGGACCGAGCCTCGACCGCGTGGGTTGGCACAGATTTACTGACTTGAGAGGAAACTCACCGGTTTACACAGCCGAGAAGGGTTTGAATGGATGAGTACTGAAAAAAAGTTGCCGAATTTGGCCAGTAACAAGGCTGGAAGAATGGAAGGCTAATACTGAGTTATACATGAACTCGGGAGGAATTACACAGCATCAGAGTCTTGCTTCTAAACAGCGACAGTGCCAAATTTCTAATAACTGTGTAATATGCTTATTTATACCATACAAGGACTTACAAACCTCATTGTGCATAGCAGCTGGGTCATATTTCTTTACCCTTCCATTCCTCAGGCTCTTTTGCCAAGAGACTGGTACCAAACACTTCTAGGCTGAAAGGAAAACACAAAATTTAATCGCAAAGAAACGATGACAAGGAAGCGTGGGTAAGATACGGGCTGACGTGCAGCCCTTTAATCTTAAGCATCTGCCTAAAATAGATGCACGAAGGGGGCATTGGAAGTATGCACCGTTTGAAATGCGAGTGATTCTCTGCTTCTAAATCGTTCCCCCAATTATCCACATGTATTTCCCTGACCTGGGCACGTTTGTAGGCTCTAAGGCTTTGTTTTAAACTGTTAAATAAATATTTTAACGAATGTTTTAAAACGTTGTAAACGAATGTTCTGCTCAGTCTCGCACCAAGCTCCGCTGGAACCGGGTAAATCAAACGAAGAACCATATTCCCATTTGTTTTTAAATATTTGGGGGGGTATTTGTTAATTTTATCCCAGCGAACCAAGTGTACTCACCCGTCATAATTTCAAACAAAGCTATGCAAGATTCAGCCCAGAAATATTAAACCTGTATTCAGAAATAATTTAAGTAGGAACGAATATTCATGTATGTAGACTTTTTTTAAAGCTTAATTATTTTAGAAAGAAAAGCTAACAATTGTGGAATTGGTTTAATTTTTAAAACTAACCCTAATTTTGTCCAAATGCTTTACATTTTTATTTTTTAATATGCTTACATATTATTTTTTGAAGTAGCATCTAAAAAACTAACATTTCAAATCAGTTGCACAATTTTGAAGGAAGAGATTTTACCATGAGCTTGGCAAAATCTTTGTAAGAATGAATAGTCCAGAGATCACTGCCCTGCTGAGCGTCAGACTGAGAAAGTCCCCAGTGGTATTTCCCAGCCAAAGCTCTGATTTAACTTCAAGATTTACATACATTAAAAAAAAAAAAAAATCTATTTTGCAATAACTTTTTTGATTTTAATGAAAAAAGCCCTAAAGCTACAGCATGCTGGAGGATGGGAGGATGGGAGCAGGCAAATGGAGCTGGAATGCGAATGATGGTTTGAAAAATAAAAGGAGAACAAAGCCCGGTGCTCAGAGCTGGTGATTTCTTTGCAGCCTGGCTTCCAGTGCCACAGCAGCCCCAGCTCTGCTCCCTGCACCCACCAAACCCTGCTGTGGGGTGGGGTCTGAGCAGGACCTGCCATTGGCACGGGATGGGGGCCAAGCATGCCCTGCCACCCCTGCTGTGCCACTTGGAGCAGGGCAGTGCCTCTGCTCACACCCTCCCGAGGCCTGGAGGGCAGCCTGGGAGAGAAGGGACCCAGGTGTGGGTCAGGGTGGCAGCCAGGTGTGTGCATGGAGAGGGGACAGCAGCCCCAGGGCAGCTCAGTGTCCTGCAGGGACCTTGGTGCAGTGGGAGGAGGACACGTGGAACCTCCTGGTGAAGCTGCTCTGGAGCTGTGGGCAAAAAGGAGAGGCACATCAATCCAGCAAGGGACAGCACAGCGAGTCACTTGCCACATGCAGGAAGAAAAAAGGAGCACAAGAAACTGCCTTAAGGTGTTGCAAATCCAGACCAGTACACTGGCAGAGCAATGTTTTGTGGTTCTGCTCAGAGTCCTTGGCATCGTCCATCCCTCTCCGTGCAGGGATGAGGGACTGGCAGAATCCTGCCCACAGTGATTATTCAATCTGTGCTGGGCATGAGGAGGAGGTTATTGCTATGGGAAATCACTGTCCTCCAGGGTAAACAGAGGGAAATGCTGGTCTGGGTGAGAAATTCCCAGCGTGAGGAATGAAGGCAGCCAGCTGCCAGCTCTGCCTCTGCCCTGGAGCTGGGCATAGACACTGTCCAAGCCCCCAGTGTGGCACAGTGACAGAGGCACAGGGCCAGTGGGGCCAAACAATCCTGTTCAAACATCAGAGCCCCCTCAGGGGCCAGAATCCCTGATCACAGCCTGAGCAAGGCAGCACAGCAAGCCCTCACAGCCACCGGAGCCTGCTGCTCCCTTTGGCCTGTCCCTTTCCCCCACAGGGAATCTTTCCTCTTTCTCTTCATCCAGGGCTGGACCCAGCGTGGTAGGGAGACAAAACAGGGCTCAGCACTGCAGCTATGGGGAGGGAACAGAAAACACTCAGCCAGGAGCAAACAGGGGCCCTAGGGGATTAAACCCTTGCCAGAGAGCTGTGCATCACTCCCAGGGATCAGTCCTGTCCTGGCTAAATCACCCAGGGCAGCTTTAGGGGTGTGAGGCTTTCAGAGATGGGAAGGCAGACGGGATTTCAAAGGGCAGAGGGGAGCAGGGAGCAGCAGGAGCTGGAGTGTGGAGGCTGGAGCAGAGGCACAAACATTCATCCGGATGTGGAGCTGCTGGGGAGGAGGAGGCAGCACAAGGGGATGGAGGAAGGCGAGGTGAGAGGCAGATGAGGGCAGAGAGGAAGGGAGTATGGGGGTCTAGGGGAAAGGGACCACCCTGGGGAAGGGTTTTGCTTCAAGGGCAGCACACATCACCAGCCAGGGATGTGGCAGCTTGCTCCCTGCTCAGTCACATCCCTCCCATGGCTCCATCCCACTCCCAGGACACTGAGGTGAAACACATTTCTTGGGCTGCAGGGGACAGGGCCAGGCCTGGCACAAATGCTCTCCTCCATTTTGGGGATTGTCCTCCCTGCCCAGGGAGTGGATTTGCTCTGAAAACAGGGCTCAACCTTAGGGGTGCTGTTGCCCCCCCCCCAATAAAGGGACCAGAATTGCAAAAAGGCCCCACATTCCCATTCCTGGGGAAGGTTCTCAACAGAAACAAACAGGAACAGAAAGGACAGCAACTGGGATGGGCCCAGAAGCTGGGAATTTCCTTCTCCTGGGACATGACGTGCTGTGGGACCCCAAATTTGCTGCAGGTAGAACGAGGGAAGCTGGAGAGAGGGGAGGGATGAAATGCTGGAGCAGCATCTGCCCCTGGCTCCAGCAAGGAGAGAAAGGATGGCTGAGATTCATTAAATAAAGAGACAGGAAAACCTTGCTTAAGGAGCTGTCTGGGAAAGGGGCCATTTCAGGCCTGCTGTACACAAGTGCCAGTGATTTGGGGCCAGAACAGACAATTGCTAGAATTTCCTCCAGGCTCCGCTGTGTGAGGAGCTGCTCTCAAGCAAAGCAGTCACAGAAAGTTGTGGGGAGCTTGCTGGTGCTTTTCTGCTTGGATTCTGCTTTTCTGCTTGGTTCTGCTTTTCTGCTGACTCCATCAGAAGGGAAGGGAAAAGACCCCTCAGATTAGGAATTTTTTCTCACACAACAGCTCAGAGCACTGACCTGGTGGTGCAGAGAGGACGAGGCAGCTCCAGCTGGAGGAAGGGCACAAGCATCTCTCCATGCAGTGCAAACAGAGAGTGGGATGGAAAAGGGATTTCGTGATCCTCAGCATCAGTCTGCACCTGTCATAAACCAACAGGGTGAAACTGGGGATGAAGCAGGAGCAGTGGGGGCAGCAGAGCTGTTCCCATGGTGAAGGTTTGCACCACTGAACCTCAGCACAGCAACAGCTACAGAGTCCAGGTTCTTCTGCCCCTGCCATTCCCTGCTCTGACCTGGCAGCCAGGCAGGGAACAGAGCAAAATGGGCTGTGCCCCAAACCCCAACCACTGCTCCACCACCAGAGGAGAGGGATCCACGCTGGGCTCTCTCACCTTGCCCCAGGTGATGAGGCTGCTGCAGGTCTGCCAGCTGGCCAAGGGGCTGGCCTGGCTGCTTTGGGACATCCACAAGATCGATCCCCACCTCTGCCACATGATGTTCATCCGTTTCCATGCTGGTAAATGGCTGGGAAATTCTTGCCTGGGTTGGGAACATCAATCTGAGGAAGCACCTTGGCCAGGGAGGCTCAGGGACTGTGGGGACAGCGTGCACAGAGCCAGCAGCAGGATGGTCCTCTCTGATCCCGACACAGAAATCAGGAGCTGGGGAGGGCTCCATCCCCTCTCTCCTGCTTTGCAGTGTTCCTGCTCAGAGTTGAACCTAGGAAATGTAAAAAATCCGGGTAAGAAATGCTGCTCAGTGCTTTCCATAGCAGCATCCTCCATCTACAGCACATTCTCAGCACCTCCAGCCAAGGAGAACGCTGTGGTTTTGCCTCTGTGCTGGTGCCACCGACAAAGTGCAGAAAAGCCTCAGAGCTGGAGATAAATGCCCTGAACCAGATGAGATCAGCCGGGAACACCTGATCCTCATTCCCACAAGGTTATGGTCGAGGTTGCGAAACGAAGGAAGTGCCGCACTGGCATGCTGGCAGCAAATCAAAGCAAATGACATTAATTAAAGCAGATGTTAGGAATAGGAAATTAAGCTAAAGCAACATTTCATCTGCAGCGTCTTCTCTGGGCACTTTAGAGAGGGTATAAGTTTACTGTAGGGA
>NW_005054368.1:2216733-2217672 GCF_000277835.1 Geospiza fortis | reverse complement strand
TGGTGCAGAGGATAGATGTGCGGGAAGTTAAAAGAATTAGAGGAGAGTTTTAAAAGCTTTAGACTATACATTCAAGGTCATGTTCACTCTCTGTATTTATTTTGAATTGTGGGTGAGGGGGAAGGCTGAGAGTGCTGGCTGGCACTGCAGGAAGACTCAGGCTAACATGGACCAGCATCCTTGACAAGGGGTCTCAGCCCTGAAATTGGGACTCTCCACACTCCTCCCTGCATGGCACTGATGGACCTTGGCACCAGTTTTGCAGAAATAATTTCCCGGTTTTGGTCTTTTCAGCCCCAGAATTTACCGAAGCTCAGCGCATTTCTCTGGGCAGCTGAGGACAAGGGCACCCTTGTCCCCTGTGCAGAGGGGAAACTGAGGCACGGCATGATTAACAGTTTTGGAGCACGCAGCAAGCACAGGGCTGGGAGCACTGGCCAGAGCTGCACTCCAACCCCGTGAGGAGCCACGAGAAGCCCCTCAGACCCTCTCCCATGGTCTATCTCAGCCACGGACCTTTCCTCCCGCTCCTGCCCTCGGGGCTGGCAGCGATGGGGGCGTTCCTGGGGCTGCACTGACGCACCCGTGTCATCCCGGGTCACCCAGCCTGTTCCAATCAGGGCCACATGCCTCTCTGTGCCGGGGCTGCGAGCCCGCGGCCGCTTCCACGTGGCCCCTGTGCCGGCTCCCACGGCGCACGTAGGTGTCCCCATGTCCCCATGGGGAGGGGGTGACATCCCCCTGCCCAAGCTGTGCCAGCAGCTGTGCCAGGAGCTGTGCCATGCCGTGTGCCACGAGCACGGCAGAATTTCCATTTCTCCCTCCGCCTCCGCCGCGCCCCGGTGCGCGCACAGGGAGCGGAGCAAGGCGGGAGCGAAAGATGCTGGGGCGGCCTCCTGACCCCTGCGCTCTCCTCCTGCGCGGCTCCGCTCCCAGAGC
>NW_005054368.1:2209069-2216600 GCF_000277835.1 Geospiza fortis | reverse complement strand
GCTGTTTACCCAGGGCGAGCGGGCAGATGGCTTGCTGACAGCTTCAGGAACACCTTGTAGCAGTTGCGGTGATTCCCGAGATCCGTTGCTTCCCATTTCAATTCACACATCATGATTTCTAAACCTCAGCTTGTACCTTCCCGGCAGAGCTCCCCACCTCCATCCCTGGCTGCACGCAGTCGCTCCCGGCCCGGGAAGGACGGGGAAGGGGATGCTGTGGCTGCAGCAGCCACCCCGACACTGCCTCCAGCAGCGGCCCTGAACCTGCCAAAGAAAGGGGAACGAGCAGCACAGAGGCTGGAAATCACCTTGAGGATGTAAATACTTCTTGGGGATGGAGAATTCATTTTCCAGCTGAATAATGGTTGTAAATGTATGGACAGAAAACAGAGAAGTGGGGTCTGAGGTTGGCATGTGGGAGTCTCTCCTGCTTTTGGTGTGGAGCATCTCCACTTGGGATGAGTCCCTGCCATCAGCTGCTGGGACCAGCACTGTCCCCAGAGGGCTGTGGCAGCCTGCTCAGCCCCTGGTGCCCTTCGGGAGCAGCTCAAAGAGGCAAAACTGAAGCTGGGATGGAGCCTGGCCATGGTGGCTCCTGTAAACAGCCAAAGTTTGGTCAGCAGGAGGCTCAGCCCCAGCTTCCCCACCTGGAATGGCTGCTGGCCCCCCTTCCCTTGAGGAATTGCTGTCTGGGCCTGGTGGGACCCCAGAGCTGGTTCTGGGGACCTTTGTGCTCCCACAGCAAGTGAGAAGCAGAGCATCTCACACTTGTGTGCATTCCCTGCCCTCCTTGTGCTGCTGTGGCAGAGCCTTGGCCTCAGGGTGACAAAAGGAGTATGTTTTTCCAATTAAAAGAGCCAAATGTGTTTTCCTGCCAGTATTTAGTCCAGCCTAACATGCAATGTCTACATTTTAACCTTGAAGAAGCCTCTGGAGACACTGCAAAATAAATCAATACTAGTCCACGTGCTGGAAAACAGAACCAATAAATAACTTCAGAGCAGCTTTTCTGTTTACCCTGTGAAATTCCCACTCTTGGCCGTGTGCTTCAAAACAGAGTCTCAAAATAAAATAGAAAAGAAAAACAACCCCCTGAACCCTTCATTAGTGGCCCAGCGTGAGGCTCTCCAGCCAGGCAGGGCTGGTTTCAGATTGCAGGTGCAGGGCCAATTCTCCACTGACCTCTGGGCTGGGATTTGGGATTGAGGTTGCCTGTGCAATGCTTTAAAAATATTAAATAAAAGCATGAAAAAGAAAAATATATATACACACCCTGTATGGTTTCTTATGGCATGGAGGGTGCTGGAGGAAAACGAGCACCTGGGCTCTTGGATAGGATATCCCCAGCCTGGTTCCTGAGCCTGATCCAAGCTCCAAGTGCTGCAGCCAGGATTCCTTGAGCCCATCCCAGCCATGGGGGTCTGCACCCCTTGGTTTTTACCTGGTGTCATTGCTGTGTCCCCAGATGATGAGGGATAACTGTGTCCCTCAACCTTCTCCTTCTGCTCTTCCCAGGTTGGTTTGGGGCCAGTCAGGGATTCACCAGCTCTTCCTCCTTTCTGACAACAATAAACGTGTCTTTAGCTTTAGCATAAAACAAGATTTACAGGAGCTATTAAAAGGCAACTCAAAGGCATTTTTCTGCATCCTGCTGAGGAAAGGTCTCATGTGGGAGGCAGGTGGGGCTGCAGGACAGAGCAGGGACACACACAGGGCAGCTGGGGACCCACCTGAGCATGCAGGCACCGCTGGTGCCACCAAGAGCCTGTGCTGGTGGCATGGACACACAGCAGTGCCATGGACACACAGCAGGGTCAGGACGCAAAACAGGGTCAGGACACACAGCAGTGTCATGGACACACAGCGGGGTCAGGACACACAGCAGTGCCATGGACACACAGGGGCACCCCCTGCACAGGGCAAGCCCTACACAGAGTGACCCCGTGCTGCACAGACTGCTCTGGGATGGACAGACGGACACTCAGAGCTCCAGGGAGGGTGGCAGGAGGCAGGTCCAGCTCCTCAGCCTCCCACCAAGCCTGGCAGGGATGTTCCACAGGGAAAGCTCGTCCGCTGGCCAGGGGGAGCAGCCGTGAGCAGAGGGCTGAGCCTCACAGCCTTCCCTTCCTGCTGGGAAAGCACCCCGGGGAAGCAGCCCCAGAAGGAAGCAGAAGGGTTTTTAGTGGTGATTCAAGAGCAAAATCAGCTCCCTGCTGACAGATGTGTGTTCCCTCGGGGGCAGAGGCAGCTGGCACCTCTCTGGGCTGGGCTCTGCCTCCAAAGCACTGAGCACATCCCAGGAGCTCCAAATCTCCTTCCCTGAGAGCTAGCAGCGAGGAGAGGACCAGGAGTTAATGTTGTGAAATCGGTGCAGCCATTTGCAGCTTCACCCTGGTTTGGCACCCACCCCTGTGGAGCGCTCAGAGCAGCTCGGTTTTCACTGAGGCTCTGCAGTGTCTGAGCCCTCAGGGAGCAGCAGACTCGGTGTCAACCTCCAAAAAGCTTCAGGCTCCAAAGCATCCCCCAGAAGGTGGTGATCTGAAATCCCAGCACTGCACCCACCTGCACAGATTTATCCCCAAAGCCAAGGGCAGCAGGACATCAGGTGCCTGCTGGAGCGCAGAGCAGGAGGAGACATTCCTACCACGGGGGCAAAAGTGGAAAAACTTCAGGATCTTGCACCCAGGAAGGTCCCTGTCCCTGCTGTGAGCACAGCAGAGGATCTGTGCATGGGGTGGGTGTGAGCCTTGCTTTGGGCAGGCTCTGTGCCATGCAGCAGCTCCAGGAATTCTGTGGGAAATGGGACAGGGGCAGTGTTGGCTTTTTATAGCTGGGAAAAGGGACACACAAACCTGCAGCTCATGCAAGGTAAACACTAAATGCACCCCAGACTGCAGCTCACACATTCACATCCCTGTCCTGCTTTGCTGTCCCTGCTGCAGCCCCACGTCCTGGTGGCACCACTGCCACCCCTCTGCTCCTGTCCCAGCCCTGCCCAGTGAGGGGAGAGGGCAGGACCTTGCAGGGTGTGTGTCACCCTCATCACTGGCCTGTCAAAACGTGCTGTGGGCATAAACTGGGCAGATTTAGCAACTGTAGGGCCTTCTGTTCTTCCTTACATCTCTGGGCCATTTCCCCACCCCTTAAATGCTTTACATTATTTATTACATTTCATTTAACCCGAGCCACGTCCTCCAAATAAAATTTATTTTGCAGCTGTCATTCAGGTTTACTCCAGCCTTAACCTCGTAATCCTATTGATTCCCTCATTATTCTGGGAGTGGGGATTGATTTCATGCCTTCTGTGCTGTGGAGAAGCCTTTGCTCATTAATCTCACACACATTTACAAACAGCCCATCCTGCTCATTCATTATTTTCTCATTCCCTGACTCACGAGGTGCTCAGCTTGTCTGCTTTGCCTCCTGATTTTGGGGTGTGGGTGGAAAGGGAATATAATCCCTGTCCTAAAGGGCATCCCCTTGCATCCTCACAGCCTGGATCTCCATGCCCAGAGGGTGGTGGGCTCCCATGCAGGGAATCTCCAGAAAATCCCCCAGAGCTGTGCTCTGCATCACCTTTGGGACATGGCCCAGGTCTGCATCCTGCTCAGGAAACCACTGAAACCAACTGGGCTGGGAAAACCAGGGAACCAGAACAAATCCAGCTCAGGAAGGTCTCCAGATGAACGCCCTGCACCCACAGCCAGGCCCTGCTGCTCAGGGCTGTTGCACAGGTACCAGCAGTACCTGTTGCTGGGGTTTGCTGATGCACACACGTGTGCACGCCTCCAAACACACCAGAAGTGTGTTTACAGGGTGTGATTAATCATCCTGAGCATTTCATAGAGCCCCATCCCTGTGCACAGCACTGTACAGTGTATGGAGGAAGACATGACCCCTGTCAGGGAGGCTTAGAATAAAAAATAGGCAGACACTATAGTTCAGACACATAATAAATCCCCCAGAAGGGCCAATCTCAAATATTTCAGCTCTTTCTCCCTCCCCTCCTATAATATATAATTGTCTTTGTTGGATCAATACAGAGGGGCTTTGTGGAAGGAGCAGGTTTAAGGGAAGATTAATGTAGTGAATTATACATGCAGCTAGGAAGAATTCTAATATTCAGCTTCCAGGAGGAGAAGGAAGGTCTGGGGGATCAAATCCTCCCTGCAGGGTGGGCACACAGTGCCTGGGGGTGCAGGCAGCCTGGGGGATGGTGGCAGGAGCCTTCCTGATGGATGGATGGATGGATGGATGGATGGATGGATGGATGGATGGATGGATGGATGGATGGATTCAAGAAGTGTGATTTCAGCATGGCATAAACCAGAGTGCCTGGGCTGAATCCCTCAGCCCCACCTGGGTTTGGGGCAGGTTTTGTCCCACCACAGCTGCCCACGAAGCTGTGCACCACCTCACCCTCCAGACACAGCCAGCAGAGAGCAGACAGGGCCCTGAAATATTTATCACTGGGATATTTGCCACTAAACACCCATTATTTATCCACAGCAAAGCCCTGTGGGGTTTCATTTTCATAATTTCTTTTTATCATTTCTCTGGGTGCACAGACACCCCCCAGCCTCTGCTCAGAGCATCCTGCAGATGAATGCCCCTAGTGCCATTACTTGCAGTGCCACAGGGCTGAGCCCTGCTCTGGTGAGCAGCACAGGGCTCCTGAGCCTCCCCAGCAAGGTGTGCATCCTGGGGAGCACAGGCCTATCATATGGAATAAATTTAACTGAATCAAGTTTTGATTAAATGCCATAAACATGATTGATTTGGTTACATACCCTCTGCACGACGGTCTGTTTAATTTATTTTTTCATTCTGAGAAGGGATGTTGCATTGATCCCAAACATTAGCTTTGACTGCCACCATAAATTCCCATTTTAGGGCGACCTGCAGCAGCCTTATTAATATTTTTACACTTACCCAGCAGCTGCCAGGGTTAACCCTTCCACAACGTGCCCAAATTGTGCAGTGCAGTGGGGTGACCTCAATGAGAACCAGGGGCTGCAGCCAGCAGGGGAAAGTCACCTGCTTTAATCCACCACTCCAAAGCCACCAAACCATCCTAAAACTGCTCCCTGGAGCCCTCAGGACCAGGGGGATCAGCACAAACCCTGAGGCTGCATCTCCACAAGGCCTTGGCAATGAAATTTTGCCCATGCCATGTCCAGAGCAGGCTGTTTGCTCTCTAAATCCCAAAAAACCCAGCACACCTCTCACCCTGCCAGCCTCTGAACCAACACTACCACAGATTTCCTCACAACAGCTTCTATATCTTTCTTTTTATCAAGGGTAAGGGGAAAAAATCCTGCCCAAATATTTTTTTAAATATATTAATAATAAATTGGAAGAATGCTTTATGTTTTCAATATATTTTCAATTTACTGCCATGGTCAGTATCTTGGTTGCTATGTGTATTTTATAAGCAACATCAATGATAACCAGATTTAGCTGTTGGTTTCTCCATAAATACTGTGTTATCCACCAAAAGTGATCTCTGGGAACACAGTGCCATTAAAAATAATGCTGAAAAATCAGCAGGGAAACACCAAAAGCACAAAAAACAATAAATCACTTCCAAGCACATCTTGGAGATACTGGAATTTTGGAGGGTTTGTTTGGAAGATAAGCTGATTTTTAACACATATTTTGGGCAGATCCTGCAATCCCAGTGTCCATAAAACCCTCAAGTAACACATGAGCTCATTGCAGGCCAAAGCAGGAAGGGTTTCTGTGCTCTTGCACTCAAGACAGTGACAAAGGACACTTGGAGCCTGCCCAGGTCTCATCCCTGGCAGGTGGGACTCTGACAGCACAGAACCTACTCAATATCATTCCTGTGCCTCCTGTGTGGTTTTGTACCATTCCTTTCACAAAATCCCAGGATGTTTTGGGTTGGAAGGGACCTCAAGGATCACCTCATTCCACCTCCCACCATCCCAGGCTGCCCCAAGCCCCACCAAGGCTCTGAAGATCTGAGCAGGATGTGAAGGCATCTCTAAATACTGAATTAATCAGCAGAAACATTTCTGCTGTCCTCCCTCCAATGCAATTAAGCTGCATTTAATTTAATTGCAAAGCACATTCCCCCTATTTTCATACAACCTCTGGAAGCTGGGCTGGTGATTCTTGGTGAGAAATCAGGTGCAGCAAGGATTTCACTCAGGATTGAGACTTTTACCTGCAGGAGTCCAGCCCAAGAAGGAGTTGAGCCAATGGAGGGACCTGAGTTCAGGGAGCAAAGCTGGAAAAGCAATGCTGTGTCCAGGTTTTGTGCAGGAGCAGGAGCAGTGCACTGCCACCTTCCTTCTTTGTGGAGGAGAACAGCCCAAATTCACCCAAACCCACCCAAACCCACCCATCCCATCAGGCCAATTTTAGCCTTGTTGCAGGCAGATCTCTCACTCACCTCAGCTCTCTTTTATGAGCTGGACAGTTTGTTCTCACTGAAGTCAAGTCCATTATTCCATGGTGCTCTGCAGTCTGGGAGCTCGAGGGAAAACATCCAAATCTCTCAGCAAATGAGCCAGCACAGCCTGAACCACCACAGCTCCATGGCACCTCAAATCCCAACAGCCCTCAGCCAGCACCTGCTGTGGGGTTGTGTTTAATTAATGAATTAATGAATTTAATTAATTCATTAATGAATGCTGTGCAGTAAATTCACAAATTATGAATAACAAGCTTCCCAGGACCCTGCAAATATCACACAGGAGATAAATCCTCACATCACCAGCTACACAGGGAGAGTGTAGGATGGGTGCTGGCACCCTGTGAGTCCAGTGAACCTCGTGTTACAGCCCTGGAAACACAAAAACCACCACAAAGCCATGGCAGCATGAGGGGTTTGTCCCCCTTCACCCTTGGCAGAAGCCAGAAAAACCTCAGCTCAGTATTTTCCCATGGTATTCTGGCTTTCTCGCTTTGAAAAAAAAAAAAGTAATTATTTAAAGGATTTAAAGGTTTCATAGCCTCTTTTCATCTAATATTTAACGTGCAAGAGTTTCTGCATGCCCAGGTTAGGTAAACATTCGAGAAGATTGTTTATAGAAATTATATACAGAGCGGTGCTGGTTTAATTTATCAAAAAAGGTTTTGTTGAAATAAATTCATTTTACAGTGAAACCCACTTAAACCTGTGAAAGGAGTGACCTGGTTGCAGTGAACCTGTTTGTGCCTCACCTCAGGGGACAGCACCACGATAGCATCTCCCGTGTAAATATTCCCTGCCCTCCCAGAGTGTGGGACAGGGCAGGAACTGTGCCAAGGAGAGGGGTGCCAGGCCCCACAGGGGATGGAAGGATGGGCCCTTGGAGCTCACAGGGAAATTTGGCCACCACTGCAGTGGTTTAATGCTGCATCCACCCCTCTCGTGGGAGAGATGGGAGCAGGGGGTGGCAGAGGGGTTCTGGGCTGCACTGGGATGCTGCAGGGGAAAGGCAGGAAAAATGAAAGGGAAATGCAGGGGAAAGGCAGGGGAAATGATGGGGGAATGCTGGGGGAATACAGGGGGAAGTGCAAG
>NW_005054368.1:2206876-2209036 GCF_000277835.1 Geospiza fortis | reverse complement strand
AAATGCAAAGGGGGGAAATGTAAGGGGGGAAATGCAAAGGGGGAAATGCAAAGGGGGAAATGCTGGGGGGAATGCAAGGGGGGAAATGCAGGGGGGGAAATGTTGGAGGAAATGGCAGGGGGAAATGCTGGGGGGGAAATGCAAAGGAAGAAATGCAAGGGGAAGGCAGGGGAAATGCTGGGGAAATGCATGCAGCTCTAGCAGGGATAAACGATGGGAAAAACCCTGCCAGCCCCTCAGCTTCATCTGCCACTGCTGGTTTGCCATGATCGATCGCCATTGATATTGATAATCGCCGTGTTCCGGCCCTTATTGTGGGAAATTCCCAGAAATAACCCAGTAGCCATTTTTCCCTTCCCCCGAAGTTTACCGCGAGGCGGGGAAAGGCAGAATCTCTGCTCTCGCCTCCCCTCTGCTGGCTCCAGCAGCGCTCGGCTCTGGCTGGTTTTGCTCCTCTGGTTTAAAAGCTGAACTCGGGGAGGACAAATCGGGGCTGCACAGAACAGAGGGGGGAAAGCCCACCAGCATTCCTCCCTCATGGCACAGGTCAGATTAACAGGGGGAAATTAATGCTAGCAGGTTTAAGGGAGATGAAATGCTTTAGGAATGAGCAGATGCATTCATTTGTAGCATGTGGCTTTAAGGGTTAATTTCAGTCCCGGGAAGCACATTCGTTCATTCATCCTTTGAGGAGGCATAGCCAGGTACAGGGCTTTGTGCAGTTCCCACAGTCTGGCCTAAAGGTATTTATAGTCTAGAGCTGGGGGAAAGAAAACACAGAAAAAAGGGATGGGATAAGGGAAACTGTGCTTTGGAAGCAGTCTATGCAAAATCCACCAAGGCAGAATTGTCTCGTTAACAGAGGGAGCAATTTGAAATTATATAGGAAAGGTGGATAAAACCTGGAAAGCATAAGAGCCAGCTCTGATTTCAAAGTCCATGGGAGCATTCCAAGGCAGAGCTTTAAAATTAGAAACAGCATGCAAAGGTACTTTTCCATTGAAATGTCATGTTTTCCTTGAAAGGAGCCTTTTCCATCTCGGGAACGCGTTTTGTCACCGAGCAGTGAGTGCGCTTCTCCCAACAGACCTGCTGAAGCAAAAACTCTGGGAGAAAACAGAGAATCACATCCAGGGGCTTGGCAAACAAATAAAAGCCAAGGAGAGAAGAGACTGAGCAGCACGTTTCCACCAGGGAAGTTTGCAGCTCATCCTGGGCTCCTGACACCACTTGGCCCCTCTGCTCTCTGTTGTCTGGCTGGACCCAAATTCAGGTGTTGCCTCCAGAGCTGGGGTGAAATCTCTTGTGCGTGGTCCAGGAGGAGCAGATCCCATTCCCAGCTGCCACTTGGATGCAGGAGAACCCCTCTGTGGGTTCTCAGGTCCCTCTGTGATGGGGGTGATCCCCCAGCACCCTCCGAGCTGTGACAGCCACCACCCTGATGGCCAGCACAGTCCCAGCTCTGCTGGACACTGTTGTTTCCAGGTGGTCCAAATGCCAAACCCCACAAACACACCCTGTGGGACCCCCTTGTGTCCCCCCAGCACTGGGTATGTGACAGTGGCACCACCAACCACCCCGGTTGTGTTCATCCGCAGAGAGCTGCAGGGGAGAAGAGGAATTTTAGGAAAGTGGGAATGTAAAAAGGGGATGCAAAACTCCGAAAAGTCCCTGGCTTGGCAGAGATCCCACTGCAAGGCTGAGCTCACCAGGGGGACAAGAAGGGTCTGAAGGAAGAGCCCCTGTGCCGTGTCCCCTGCAAAGAGCCCTGTCCTTCCATGCTTGCCAGAGCAGCCATGAGCACACAGAGGGAGCAGACTCCCAGGGTGGTAGGTGCGCTTTTGGCACAACCCACAAAGGTGGGGAATGCTCCAGCCAGGCCCTCGACAACCCACTGGACAGCTGCTCGCATGAACAGAAAAAGCGATCAGACACCCACACAAACGCCCTCGGAAAGGTGCAACGTGGCCATGCAGGCGGCAGGACACAGGGGACAGACGGACAGGAGGGCGGGCACAACGTGGGATACCTGCCAGAGACCCCCACACTCCTGCGGGCTGCGGGAAGCCAAACCCCTGGGATCGCTGAGAGCGGCACCCATAGGGGCTGCTGCCTCCGGGGAGCCCCCTGGGAACCCGGGACCCTCTGGGGACCCTCTGG
>NW_005054368.1:2202579-2206575 GCF_000277835.1 Geospiza fortis | reverse complement strand
GGGGCTGGAACACGATGGCTTTTAAACTCGGAGTGAGATGAAAAGCAGCCGGAAACGCATCTGAAGGGTGACTGGAGGGCTAAGCCTGCTTTTCTCATGCTCGCTTATCCCGGGCTGCTCCGCCAGAGCCCGAGTCCCCCGGGAGCTGCTTTCTCAAGCTCTGCTGCCTGTCCCGGCCCTTTGCTGCTCACATCTCTGCTCTGCCGGGAGGTGAAGCAGCAACAGACTTTCAGCCGAGATGTAAAAAACATTTCTTTTTTTTTATCATTAAATGTCCTGTGTTGTTTCCTGCCACGACTCCCAGGAGCCCAAGCCAGGTCCTGAAGCAGCAGCCGAGGTGCTGCTGTGGTTCTGGAGCAAGGGAAACTCCTGTGCTGCTTCTCGGAGTGATTTGGGAGGAGAGATGGGAGACAGGAGGGTGGCACTGCCCAGGAGCGGGCAGCATTCAGCAGGCACGCACAGCGCCAACAGCAGAAAAAGAATTCCCTTCCCCAAAGCATCCCAGGCTAAATCTACTATTGCCATGTTTTCTGAGCACTGACCACCTCTTCCACTACCCCCCGATGGAACATGCTATAAAACCATGGCCAGACAGCCCCATTCCCCACGGTGCCAGGCCACCAGGCAGCCAAGAGCCAGAGCCAAGGCAGAGCAGAGCTGTCTGGGGCACGTCAGAGCAGGGAAATCACCCTGTGCCTGTTGCTCAACAGGGGAGACACCCCTGGGCATCATCAGCTGAATCATGGCTCTAACAGAGCAGCCAAAACTTCAGATCAGGTTTAAAATACCCAAGGACCTTGAATGGCTTTTTACCTATCAGATTTCTGCTCTCCTGTGCATTGAGTGTCCTGGAAATGGTTCTGAGAAGAGCAAACCCAGAATGCCACAGCTCGCTCTTCTTGGAAAGAATTTCATTGCTTGTCGCCTGCACAGAGCCCCTGTGAGGGGCATTAGGAGCACAGGAGGCCAGAAGAAGCCTGGATCTAATGAGATTTGTGCTAATTCATGTGATTGTTTATAAGAACTATGCTGCTCTAAGCCTGTTAAGCCACCCTGCCTGGCCAGGACTATCCCAGCTCCGGGCTGGGCTCAGCTGAGCACCCTCCAGAGCCTGAGGTTTGCTCAGAGCAGCTGGGCACACATTTTGCCTGGGAGAATACAGAGAAATCTTTGCCATTGCTCCTAAGCAGAGCCCTCAGAGCACTCTCAGGAAAATTCTCCCCGTTTTGCTGAGGATGCCCTCCCTGCACAGCGCCAGGCTCTGGGATTCATGTGCTGCGGGCTCTGCAGTGCAGCAGGGACAGCAAAGCAGGAGCAGCCCCGGGGTTTTCTGCCTCCTGCAGCTGCCAATCCACCACCCCTGGGCTTCTCACTGGGTTCTCCATCAAGAATTCCCAGCACCAAGTGGGTGATGGAGAAGAACACAGGGACAAACCCTCCCAGTCACTCACTCCCTGCCCCAGATCACACAAACTGGGGCCTGAATTTCCTCCCACCACCCTGCTGGAATAAACTGTTGTTGTTGTGTGTTCCCTTCTCTTTTCCTTTGTTCCTTCCCTTGGTTGAAGCCTGTCTGAGCCTCCCTCTCCTCTCGCAGCCAAGCTAAAGGTTACCCCAGCAATCAGCCCGTGGTGCCAAAGAGTCTGCACCGAGCTCAGCCCCAGCTCTGGGGGAGCCAGACATAGAGAGGGGGCTTTAATCTCAGATGTGCTCGCTGATAGTCTGCTCTGCAATTTGCAGATAGGGCAGTCTGGGCTCTCCCAGGCTCCAGGGAGGGCAGGGGCAGCCAGGACCACGTTCCCATCCAGGCCTTGAGCTGGTTTGTGCATCCAAACCACCCGCAGCTCGTGCGGCCACCAAGGCACCCGGACATGATCCTGTGCCCCCAGAGGTGGGAGTTTTGGCCTTGGGTTTGCAGCAGTCACTTGGGAAATTATAAACAGCCTGTTCCCGTTCTGGGAGGATCACAAGCATTGGGGGAGTCTCAGAGTGACTTGCAGAGGGGAGCAGTGAGATGGGGGTGTGGGATCCCCCTCAGTCCTGAAATGGGGTCCCAGCAGACCACCCCAGGCCACAGGCTGAGCCTGGGAGCTGCCAAAGCCATTTTTTGCCACAAGGAGCCCCACTGGGCTATCCCAGGCTCAGGATCCCTCCAGCCATCCCTGCCTGGGGGTCCTGGTCAAGCCCAACCCAGGGCTCCCCATGGTTCAGGGCTGGCTTGGCCGCTCGTGCCCTGCCCCACGCTTGGCCAAGACCAGGCACAACACTCCCCAGGCACCCCAGTATGAGGGACTTCTCCTTTTTGATAATCCCAAAGGGAGGAAAACATCCTCCTGTTCTTGTGGGACAGGACCTTCCACCCAGCCAGGGAGGGAGAAGAGCATCCCCCCTGCCCGGCTGTGCCCCGTGCCAGCAAAACGGGAATTCCATGCGGGCAGAGGGCTCAGACAGCCAGAGGGACGGGCTGCGCTTTAAAACAACGGGGGAAAGCCAAAACAGCCCAGCTGGAACCAAAACCCCTGCAAACGCTCCCTCTCGTGGAGGATGGCTGCTCTCCGGCTCGCGGCACACCAGGAGAGGCCTGGTCCCGAAACTGTCCCAAAAATGAGGAGCTCTGTGGGAACAAAGGGGGCTGGTGACACCCTCCCCTCACAGCATCCTCACGGTGCCAGCCCCCGGTGCCCGGTGGGGTCTCTGGAGTGAGCAGGACACAGCAGACATGGCATGGGGTGAGCTCAGAGCTGGGGGCACGTCTGAGTCCATCACTGAGGGTCCTGGATGCCTTTGAGGCTCCAACAGCCAAATTCCTGCCCCTTCTCCCTGCTGTGGGCAGCCAGGAGTGCAGGGGGAGCAGAGAGAAACCCCAGGAATTCCTGTTGGCATCGGCCTTGGCTGAACCCCACATGGAACTGGCCTCTTTTAAAGCCACTTTGAGGGTGTCCCCAAGGCCTGGAAGGGGAGGACAGCTCGAGCTGGCCCAGGGACAGCAGCACTGCAGCGTCTCCTCCAGCTCATTATTTCCCAGCCTGGGGAATTATTTCCCAAAAGTCTTTAAGTGATTCCCCCCAGCCACACAGGATTTTTGCACTGACAACACCTTTCTGCTGGGAACCGAGCCAGGATCTCCACAAGGTCATTTTGCAAAGACAATTAGGTAGTCCCTCGACAGAGCTGTCTCATTTTAATTAGATCTTATTTCCCAAGAATTACCGAGCGTGCCAGGCCCAGGGCTGGAGGCAAGGGCCATTTACAGGAATCAATGGGAAGCAAAGGACAGATGTACCTGTGCTCCCAGCAGTGCCAGAGGGAGAGGAGCAGCCTTTCCTGCATGATTTCATCCATTAATTCCCCAGGCAATGCAAGACCTTCCGTGCAGAGCACAGAGCATCACTGCTTCAAGCTGATTGTTGGGGCTCAGGCACCTCGGGGTGAGTACTCCCTGCATTCCAAGGGGCTCTGGGCATGCAAAATTCCAAGAGGTCCCTGGCTTGGCAGAGATCCCACTGCAAGGCTGAGCTCACCAGGGGGACAAGAAGGGTCTGGAGGAAGAGCCCCTGTGCCGTGTCCCCTACAAAGAGCCCTGTCCTTCCATGCTTTCCAGAGCAGCCATGAGCACACAGAGGGAGCAGACTCCCAGGGTGGTAGGTGCGCTTTTGGCACAACCCACAAAGGTGGGGAATGCTCCAGCCAGGCCCTCGACAACCCACTGGACAGCTGCTCGCATGAACAGAAAAAGCGATCAGACACCCACACAAACGCCCTCGGAAAGGTGCAACGTGGCCATGCAGGCGGCAGGACACAGGGGACAGACGGACAGGAGGGCGGGCACAACGTGGGATACCTGCCAGAGACCCCCACACTCCTGCGGGCTGCGGGAAGCCAAACCCCTGGGATCGCTGAGAGCGGCACCCATAGGGGCTGCTGCCTCCGGGGAGCCCCCTGGGAACCCGGGACCCTCTGGGGACCCTCTGGGGACCCCCGGGACCCTCTGCGGAC
>NW_005054368.1:2201848-2202381 GCF_000277835.1 Geospiza fortis | reverse complement strand
GGGCGCCGAGGGGCGACGGACCTGGCTCTCCCTCGGCATCACCCGCCGCTGTAAACAACCGGAATAAACCGAGAGCCTCCCCTTTCCCCTTTCCCACCCTGCCTGAAGAGCAAGGACGGAGCAAACGGTGCCTGCGGCTAAGAACCGTCTCCGTCTCAAAATAAACAGCTGCTTTTTCACTGATAATTTTTTTACCCCCCCTCCCCTCCGCCCCCCAGACACCCACACGGATCAAAGTGGCTCTGAGAACCCTGTGGCAGGGAGCAGCCTTGACGTGTGTCCTTCCCACAGCCCCGGCCCGAGACAAGGACCGTGCCCCGGCGGGATAACGGGGCAGAACCGGAGGAGTGGGGCTAAGAAGCCTTTGAGATGCCGGTGCCTAGAGGAAGGACCCAGGCAGAGGGTCCAGGGGCTCAGCCCTGAAGCAGGAGGGAGAGTCGCACCGGCAGAGACCGGCTGGACTCCACAGCGGAGCTCACGCCACATCCCCATAAATCCCGTCCGGCCGCAGGTGCGGCGGTGCACCCCGCCCC
>NW_005054368.1:2200422-2201530 GCF_000277835.1 Geospiza fortis | reverse complement strand
GGGCCCTGGGCTGGGAGCAGCTCCTGCTGTGGGGCAGGATGCTGGCACCAGGCATGCCCAGCTCCATGGCATCCTTCTCAGACCCTCACCCCTTCTGCAACTTTCAGTATTTAAGGGGAGCTTATAAAAAATAGAGAGCGACTTTTTACACAGACAAAGCAAGGGAGATGATTTTAAACTAAAGGAGGTGAGATTTAGAGTAAATGTTGGTGGGAAATCCTTCCCTGTGAGGGTGGTGAGGCCCTGGCACAGCTTGCCCAGAGACGCTGTGGCTGTTCCATCCCTGGGAGTGTCCAAGGCCAGGTTAGATGGGGCTTGGAACAACCTGGACTAGTAGAAAGTGTCCCTACCTACAGCAGGGGCTTGGAACAAGATTGGCTGGGAGGAATCTTAAAACCTTTCTTTGGTTCTGTTATTCCGCCCCACACCCATGACCCAAAATGCGCAGTGGCCCTGGGGTAACCCACAAACACAGGGCCAGCAGCCCATTTGAGGGGCGAGGGGTCCTGCAGAGCCCCCTGGGCTGCCCAGGGACAAGAGCCGCGGCAGCGTTCCCCCTCTGCAGGGCTGTGAGATGCTCTGGCAGGAGCTCCTGTTCCTGTTTACAAACAGCCGCCCATGGAGCCCTTCCAGCAGCGCTATTGTGCTGCACGGCAGCTCGGCCAAGGCAGCCGCGCTTTGTCCGCCGGGCCCACGGAGCCCTCAGGGCAGCTCTGCTATTTTTAGTGCCTGGCCAAGCACCACGTGCGTTTCGCCGAAGAAATCCAGAACTCACCACTAACCCAGTGAAGATTTCGGTGTGTGAGGACCTCGCTGCTCTGCTGACACGGCACCAGCGTTTAGGTGGGAAAACAGCGGCTCCAGAACATCCAGAACTTTGTTTTTGTGACAGGACAGTGAGCACAGTGGCAGGGCCAAGCCAGGCTTTGCCAGGTGCAGAGCAGCAGGGCCACGGGGGTGCTGAGCCGGGTGTGCCCCCGCGGGGCCTCCCAGCGCCTTTTCCCAGCTGAGGAGCAGAAATCCCAGCCCAGTGCGTGACTAATCGGGAGCTGCTCATCGAGCTGCTTGAATGGGGCTGCTCAGAGCCTGGGGAAGGCCAGGCAGCAGC
>NW_005054368.1:2199785-2200412 GCF_000277835.1 Geospiza fortis | reverse complement strand
GAAACAGCCTGGCTGGAGGGGCCAGGCCCTGCTCCCTGCCTTTGGGCACGGTTCCTCAGGGTCACTGGCATGAACCCACAGAGCACTTTTCCCCTCCCCAGTGAAGGGCAGCTTTGTGCTCCCAGGGCAGGTTGGGATGTCCCGCTGGCACCAGCGCTTGGTTCCCAGTCCAGGATGGGTGACAGGGCCGTCCCTGACCTACCAGGATGGCAGGGACTCATCGTGAGGCTGCCCCAGCATGTTCTGCAGTACCAGCACCATCTCTCCACTGTGATTTTCCCAATCACCTTTGCCTAAATCCAGCCTGTATCGATTAGAGAGAAAAGGGCCAGAAGAGCCCCCACACTGGCACAGGTTGTGCTCCCTTACTAAACACACAGCCCATCAAATTGCTGCTCATCCTGAGTCTTATTTATTCAGAAATAATCCTGCAAGCCTAACTTTAGTCGCCACACTCCCCTCCTCCTGAGGAAACCATTCCCACCCTGCTGCTCCCCTGCAACCAGAAATACCCACAGAGGCAGCATCTCCTCTCCCCGCGCGGAGTAACCCACCCAACACCTCTCCTCGCACACTGGGGGGGTTTCAAAGCCCCTTCCCCGCCCGCGGGACCGGGAGCGCGGGGGA
>NW_005054368.1:2198379-2199065 GCF_000277835.1 Geospiza fortis | reverse complement strand
GCCGCGGGAATGAAACAGGCGGGAGCCGGCAGGACTTCTCCGAGTAGATTTTTTTTTATTGAAAGATGTGAGAATTCATCAAAACTGAACAGACAGATACCCGAGTAACCAGCACGTTGCAAATCATGTATCTTTTTATTTTAAAACAAATATAGAGCACAGTCCTGTGATATTTAAATTTATTATACTTTTTTTTTTTTTGTTCTGGAGTGAAAAATAAAAACCTGAGGTTTATTCCTGCATTCTCTATACCCCGCACTGTAACAATAGTTTAGTTACGTTTTGGATTCGTTAGTTTATTTTTTTTCTTGCAAAAGTCCGTTAAAGGATTGAAATCTTAGTTTTAATGACTCCAAAAATTGTTTTATCAGTGGCACATGATTGTCCTAGAGAACAGGCGGGATAAACAATATTTTAAAACACAGAGAAACCGATATCTCCTTCAATCACAAAGAGCTAAATAGTTTTCATTTACAATATATATGTTTATGTAAAATGAAAAAAAAAAACGAAAAAAACTTAAATGCGAGGAGTTAAACTCTAAATATTATGTACACACCAATGTACAACTCTGAATAAATTAATACCAATTTGCATATTCTGGGATCCTTATAGCTTATTTACACAAATTACCATTTATTTCATAAATATCTGCCCAGGTACCCACGAGGCTCCCCCCGCCGTGC
>NW_005054368.1:2194482-2197648 GCF_000277835.1 Geospiza fortis | reverse complement strand
CGAGGCGGCCGCTGCGGCCGCTGCCATGTAGGTGTAGGGGTAGGGGAAGAGTCCGCCGAAGGTGGGCATCGGGATTCCCTGAGGAGAGAGAGAGAAAGAGCTGTCAGAGCTGTGCTGCTGCTCTGCTGCATCCCCCCTCCTGCCCGTCCCTCCACAGCTGTGTTCCCAAAAAAAGACAGGGCAAAGATGGAATAGCCCAGTGTCACCCTAAAAACAGAGTGTGGGGGTATCCGTGTGGATGTCTGAGAGAGGGGGTACAGCCCCATCTGCCCCATCCCGAGCCAGGCTGGTGGCACCGAGCACAAGCCCCTGCCTGAGATCTGCCCCGTCCCCTCCCCGCACGCTGCCTGTGCAGCATCACAGCCCCTTAACCGCATTAAAACACATTGTTAAGCAGGATGGATAAATCAGGGGAGTTCAAAGACATCTTTATGTATTCCACCAGAGGAGATGGGAAAGGCAGCACCAGCACAGGCGCTGTGGGAGCGCTTCAGAGCTGACAGGAAGACAGGGAGCTGGCTGGATGGGGACAGCCAGGTCAGGCAGGGCCACAGCTCCTGACTTTGCCCTTGACTATGGAGGACCCATAGCAGCTGCAAAAAAAATCGAGATTCCTTCTCAGATCAACCCCGAAGCCGCCTTCAAAATGTCCTCCGTGTTCTGCCTGTGCCAAATCTGTAACATCTCAGGTGTGTGTCACTCCCTTGTCCCTGTGGGCTGCAGAGGGCCTGGGGGAGGCTGGGGACATCAGCAGCTCCTTCCCCTCAGTGGGGCCACTCTGAATGTCCCCACACTGGGGGTGACACTGACCAGGCCTGACCTGCATCCCCAAAATGCTGCGCTCACTCAGGGAGCTTTTTGGGAGGACACAAAGAGGAGATTCCAGAGCCCAGCTGGACAGCAGGGATAGGGATGGGGACACAGGGCTTACCTGAGAGGCCAACATGTGCTGGGAGAGGTGGAAAGGGAAGGGGGTGGCCGTCCCTGCTGTGCCCGGGGCGGACGAGAGGGCTCCGTTCTCCAGGCTGCCCCCGCCGGTCACCGAGGCCAGCAAGTGTCCCATGCCCATGGCAGAGAAGGCGCCGGGCGCCATGGCAAACTGTCCTGGGTGGATGAAGAGGGGCTGCCCAGCGCCCAGCGGGCTGAAGAACTGCTGCCCATGGAGGCCGGAGAGCGCCAGGCTCTGCAGGTGCCCGGTGCTCAGGTGCGGGGGGCTGTCCGTGTGCACCATCAGCGGGGCGAACGCCTCCTTGCCCAGCCCGCCGCCCTCCGTGTCCTTCTTGCCCGGCTCCGTCTCTTTCCTCCTTCCTTCCACCTTGTCCTTCTCCAGGCCCCGTGTGCCGAACAGGCCCTCGCCAGGAGCCTCCCGGGGGGATGCCCCATCCTTGGCTTGCTCTGGGCTGTGCCTCTCCTTGCTCCGTTCCTCCGGGCACCGGGGGCTGCCGCGGGGCGTCGCGTCCTCGGCACTGGGGCTGGCCGCTGCCACCGGCCGCTCCTCGGGCACCTTCTCCACCTCCGTGTCGCTGTCAGCCCCTGGCTTCTCCTCTGCAAGGGGATGGAGAGAGGGGCACAGGGTCAGAGCAGAAGCACCAGGGGAGGTGAGAAGGGGTCACTCACAAGAGCCCTGGTGTCAGGGCGAGGTTGTGACAGCGATCGTTATTAATGGGAGAGACTCATTTTGGGGGCAGAAATGGGTCCTCATGCTATGGTCACTCTGGGCAATGGGGATTAACAACACCAAGTCCTGTGGCTGCGCCAGGCAGAAAAACATGTTTGATGGAGAAGCAGAACCTGTTACAGCATCGCTCTCCTCAGCTGCAAAGTCCAAGCGGGCTGCAGAGAGCGGGCAGTGGGCAGCGCGGGAGGAAATGGTCCTGCGTATATTTAATTACATGGAGCCGATTGCCAGTGCACTGCGGATTTATTCCAAATGTGCAGGTTGAGACAGGTTAAAGAGGCAGTTTTAAGGCTGGGAGTATGGCACAGACTTCTCTAAAAAGGGCCTTAATTTAAAAAACCCCATTGAGCTCTCAGAGGAGGCAGGGGGATGCGAGGCGAGGGGAGCTGAGCCGCTGCCTGGACGGCTCCACTAAACGAGAAAAGCCTTTTGGTGCGGGTGAGGTGAAGCTCTGCAGGCTGGGGCAAATATTCAGGGAAGCCTTTGAAAGTGGAGAGGGGTGTAATAAACCCTCCCTGCAGCTCGGGGTGGGGGGTTGCAGTTTTGATGAAGGTTTGCAGGGAATCGAGTTGGTGGAAAGTTTAAAGAGCAGATTGATAGTGCTGCGAGACAAAACCCAGCATCAACAACTGCAGCGTGGGAGATGCTGGCTGATTTTCATTTACCAGCCTGAAGCCCTGGAGTTACAACATTTTTTTTCCTCTTTCAAATGTATTAATTCTTTTTCTTTTCTCTTTTTTCTCTCTTTTTTAGGGGAGGGTGAGATTCCCATGGAAGGCAGGGCACGCTGGGCTAACGCGGTGAGCACACAGGCTGCTTTGCCATTTCTTCTTGTATAATTTAAATACAAGAAGTATTATATCCACATCAGGTGGATAGAGGATCAAATATATATTCAAAAGAAAATACATAAAGGGAAAAACGCGGCAACTCGTGAATGCCATTTGTGTTTCCTCTGTTTTTATCCTTTTGAACTCCGGGCTCCCCTGTGCGCATCCCCATCTTTCTTTTCCCCAATGTTTTGCCTCGCTGCCCACAGGAAATCAGCACGAGCAGAACGTTTGGGGACATTTGGGGACGGTGTCCTGCCTTACCTCTGCCGCTGCCCTTGAGGCGCAGGGGGCTGGGGAGGGCACCCACGGGCGAGTGCAGGGCATCGCGCACGGCCGAGGGCTCGCACGAGGAGGCGTCCGACTCGCCGCCGTCGCGGTCGGGCTTGCAGGGCTCCTCGTACATCCGCAGGGACGGCAGCGAGAGCTGCTTCCTGCGGGAGAACGCAGCGTCGGGCCCCGGCCGTGCCCCTGCGGGCGCGGAGCCGGGGGGACGGGCGCAGCCCTTACCTCTTCTCCCGCCGGCCATTGCCCGTGTCCCGAAAGCCCTTGGCGAAGGGGTTGTTATCGATTTTCAGCTGCGTGATCTGCCGGGGGGGGAGAAGGAGAGAAGGGACGCTGTGAAGCCCCGGCCGCCCCCTCCCCGCCGCCGTCGGGG
>NW_005054368.1:2193264-2194186 GCF_000277835.1 Geospiza fortis | reverse complement strand
GGCCGAGCAGACAAAGTGCTCTTTAATCGATTGTGACTCTTCGCCATAAACTTTACGAGGGAAACAAGCCCACCAGGACCCTCAGACAGAGCTGTCAATTAGCATCAGCAGCCAGGGGTGGAGGTGGGGGTCAGCTTTTGGGTTAAGACACGCACACAACTCTTGGAAGGGGACGGCAGAGGCTCCCTGCTCCCCATCGTGCTCTCCTGGCTCTGCCTGCTCACGGAGTGACACTTGCTAAATCACGAAAGCAACTAAAATTAGCTTATCTGCCTCTATTTTTTGGCTCCTCCAGAGCCCTGGGCACCTTCTTGGTGAGGCTGCCCAGGCCTGGTGCTGCTCTCCAGAGCCTGGGCCTGCAGCAAAGACTCCTACAGCCCAGAAGGTGCAACAAACCCATAAGGCGCAATAATTCCATGAGGGAATTATTGATAGTAATAATAAATATACCGACCACAGCATTAATGTTAACACTAAAAACAGCGATAATAATACAAGCAGTATGAGGGTGCATCCTACTCTGAGGGCTTGGGGTTTAACCTTTCTACTGTTGCTGCTTTTTGCCCTGAAATATCCTCGCCAACACGCACAGACAGAAAAATACCCTGATACGGGGTTAGGGATGGGACAGGGGTGGGAACAGGGAGAGGGACAGGGATGGGGACAGGACAGGGATGGGGACAGGACAGGGATGGGGACAGAGGTGGGGACAGGGGGAGGGCCAGGGCCAGGGCTGCCCGGCCGTACCTTGTCGTTCTGGTAGGCGGTGACGGCGATGAAGTCGGTCTCGGGGAACACGTAGGTGCGGAAGGTGCTGTAGGGCAGCTTGAGGATGTCGTTGGCCCGGACGATGTGGAACCTGGGCTGGTACTTGTGCATGGAGTTCAGGATGGTCTGGGATGGGCAAGACAGAGCACAGCCC
>NW_005054368.1:2191262-2193134 GCF_000277835.1 Geospiza fortis | reverse complement strand
AAGGAGATTTCTTTTTTTTTTTTTGTTGATGCCATTGCAGGATCTGTCCCCAAAGAAGGAGGTCAGGGAACGCAGGCAGAGCAGCATCTTTGCGGGTGTTAAGCACGGCAATAAAGCAGCAAGAGGGATCTCCCGGTTTTATTACAACCCTGCAAACGCGAGGCGACTTTTCGACACGTTCCTCACCGCTTTTCATATTTCCGTCCTTAAAAATAAATTACTATCCCTCGCCACCACAAAAAAAAAAATAATGTTAAAAGGCTCTGGGTGAGTGTCGGGGGCGGCAGGAGCCGGTGCCAGCCCCAGCCAGCTCCTGCGACCTGAAAGGAGCGTTTCACCACGAGCCATAGCAAATTTATGTCTCGGAGCAACGTTGCAGAAGGAACAGACTTTTTTTTTTTCTTTTCCAGCCAGGTGTCTGAAAGCCTCGCCAACACTCAAAGCCGTTCTCTACTCTTTCTTTTTATTTTATTATTTATTTTTTTTAGTTTGGTTTGTTGTTTGTTTTTTTTTAGTAAAACCCGAATTCCCCGTGATTTGGCTGAGGATTTTTGGAAGCGGCTGAACACCCCAAGCCGCGCCCCTGGGGCCGCTCCGACCCCTTGCCCCTCGCTGCCTGCTTTCCTTCACGATAGCTTTTAAATAATTCCCCAACCTGCTGTGGTCGGACTGAAATGCAGAATTCACTGCCCAGAATTCGGAGAGGAACGGCGAAAGCTTGAGTAATTATTGTCAAATAACGTCAGCCAAATGGCTAAATAATTATCACTTCATTTCGGTTTAGAAGGTAATAAAAAAAATCCCCCCTTTTTTTTTTAACCCAAGCAATAATCACCTGCTGACGAACTGTCGGATCGCTGTTATATTGATATAATCTAGATGGGATTTATCATAAAAATGGTGCAAAAAGTCTCATTCAGGCGTGCAAATCTGCATTCCTTTAAAAAAAATAATCATCCCTCTCTGACCAGATGGGCACTGGCTAAACCCTCATCTCGCAGATTTAACAGTCCGGATTTTGGACAACGACAGACACCAGAAATCTTTAATTGAAGGAGGCGAACCGTTAAAAGCGCTGAATCAAACTAGTTTTTACCAGTACAAAAAAAAAAAAAAAAAAAGAAGATATTTTTTAGATTCCTTCTCTATCGATTTACCTTTCTGGCTATAAATAACCTCGCCATGTATTATTTAACAAAGACGCTGTTTTCTGCCTTGAGAGAAAAAAAAAAAAAAAGTGTGAGAGAAAAAAATGAAAAAAAAAAAATAGAGAGAGTGGAAAAAATAGAGAGGAGTAAAAAATAAAAAGAGAAAGGGGAAAGAAAGTTCTGCGGGAGGTGCGGAGGTGCTCTGAGCTCCCAGCCGAGCGGGGTCCCGCAGCCCCCGGCTCCCCGCTAATTCCCGTGTCAGCAGGGCTGCACGATGAACTTTCCCTTTATCGCCCTAAATGCTCGCTCGGAGGAAGGAGAGCTGGCTGGGGCGCTGGGATTTCCCCCTCCGAGCATTCCCGCAGGATCGCGTTCTGACCCTGCCTTCTGCGGGTCTCTGCAAATGGCCAGCACTCACTCACTCTCCGCTGGCTTTCTTTTCTCTCTCCCTCTCTCCTTTTCCTTTCTTTGTTTATTTTGGTTGGTAGCTTTTTTTTTTGGCTTAATTCCTTCGTTTTGTTTTACCTCCTTTAGATGATGCAGATACCACAACAGGGATATAAACAGGGGCTTTCAGAGGCAGATGGTGCCAACGATTCCAGCCCTTGTCCCGCCTGCGGGAACCCAGCGCAGGTGCCGCCGGCCCCGGCTCCGCTCGCTCCGGGTGCCAGCGACAGCCCCTGCCCGGCCACCGCCCCGTCGGGGCTGCCCCCGCTGCAGGCCC
>NW_005054368.1:2189223-2190552 GCF_000277835.1 Geospiza fortis | reverse complement strand
CGACCCCCGACGGCCCCACCGAGCCCGGGCCCGGCCCCGCCGAGCCTCCCGCCCCGCCCGGCCCCGGCTGCTGCTCCCAAACCACCATCTTCTAGTTCAGCTCGCTGAAGATCCCCAGCCTTCCTCCCGTCCCACCTCTCCTCATCCCGCTGTGCTGCCCACACCGTGGCAGAAGGCAGGGAAAAAGCTCAAAAATCCCATTTCGGGAATTAAGGGGTGAAAATATATTCTTGTTTTCCTCTATTTCTTTGCCCTTCTCCGACCCGCTCGCTCAGCACCTCGGGCTGCCTGCCCCGGGCCCGGGGCCACGGGCAGGGCCGGGGACGACCCCGGACGTGGGGAAAGTTTGGCAGGAGGGAAGGAAGCGGCGGGAAGCGGCGTAAACAACGGGAGCGGGGTGTTCCGAGAGCTCAATTAACGCGCACGAATTTAATTCGGGATCGCGCTCGGAAAAGCAGCAATGGGAGGCGGGAGGAGCGGTGACGGGAAAGCTCGGAGGAGCCGGGGGGGAAACACCTCCGAAAAACTCCAAGGATCGAAACTCCCCGCGTTAATTCACGGAGCGGATGGGAAGAGGGATGGAGCGAGGGGCGAGGGCGCTGCGCGGCCGCGCAGGTGCGGGGCGGGCTGGGGGGGCTGCGCGGGGCCGGCTCTTACCTCCCAGACTTGGTGATCACCATCTCGGTGCCCAGCTTGTGAAACTGGTCCCAAAGTTCTTTGGCTTCCAGCGTTACTTGCATGGGCTTCGCCAACGCCGCCGGAGGCAGAGCCAGAGCCGGGAAAAAGGACGGCTGGGCGGCTGCGAGGAAAGCGGACATGGGGAAGTCAGCCGGCCGGGGTGCGTGGAAGGGGTGGTAAGCCATGGCAGTCCCTGGGAAGGCTGGATCTCTCATCGGTGCATCCACAAATCCAGGAGAAAAAGAGGGATTCCCTTTACAAAAATGCTCTGTGTGTGTGTATTTGTTGGGTTTTATTTTTTTCCCCTCTCCTGCCCAGCGAACTCGCTCGAGTCTCTGGAAGAGGAAGGAAAATCAACAACACACACACACTCTCCAAAAAAAAAAAAAAAAAGCATACAAAAAAGAGGCGAAAATCAGCCGAACTAGATTCGGGATTAAAAAAAAGGAAAAAATATTAAAAGAAAGAAAAAAATAAGAAGGAAAAAAAAAAAGGAAAAGCGATGCAGTTCCCGGCTCCTGGGACTCCCGGTCTGCGGAGGGGAGACAGTAGGTCCTTATTTTTTGTTGTTGTTGTTGCAGCGAGGGAGAGCGAGCGAGGGAACGAGCCCTCCCAGGAAAGTCCTTCCCGACACTAAAATAGAAACAAAAG
>NW_005054368.1:2187197-2187809 GCF_000277835.1 Geospiza fortis | reverse complement strand
CTCCCCCCCCCTCGTCCCCGGGCCCTCCCGCTCCGCGGACGCGCAGCGAGGCGCGGCCCCAGCAGCTCGGAGCCCTCGTGGTCCTGTGGCGCTGCTCCCCGCGCAGGGTGCGATGTGGGCACCCCCGGGTGTCCCCTTCCCCTCTCGACTTCTCCTCTCTATTCCTCCGCCCCGGTTCATCCTGCTGGCAGCGATCCCCGCCCGCAGAGCCCCATCCCGATCTCCACCTGCCCCGCGCCCCGCGGCAGGTTCACCTCTGCCCGCACCGCGCCCGGCCCCGCACCGCGCCCCAGGGGAGGTCCCGCTGACCATTGCACGGGCAACGGGGACTGAAATTTAAACCCAATTTGGACTTTGCTTCCTCGCCACCGTGGAAAACTGCTGACGGCAGCTTTAGCAAAAGTGGGGCTTGCTTGTATTTTTTTTTTCCAATTCCTCCCCCCAACACAAGGAAAAAGTGGAGCCTTTCATTGCCTCGGGGCGAATCTCCCCACGCCGGGACGGTTCTCCCGCGGACACCTCGCCCTCTGCTCCGCGGGAGGACGCCGGGCCCGGCCCTTCAGGGCCTGGAGCAGCCGCGTCCCCGCGGGGAAAGGGCGCCTGTCCTCGGGC
>NW_005054368.1:2186612-2186960 GCF_000277835.1 Geospiza fortis | reverse complement strand
ATCGCGGCCCCGCTCGCTCTTCCCCTTTCATCTCTGCCCATCTCCACTCATTTTCCCTTTTCTATTTTTAGCCGGTAGACTTAGGCCTTGGCGCCAGGCCGTTTAAGACCTGTCAAAGTCCTTCATATTTCCCTCATGTCACATGGACCTTTCGCTCTCTTCCCCGCGCCATGCGAGGGCCGTAATTTGGATCTGTGAGCTGGTGAGCAAATGCAATTTGCTCTTCTCCATCGCTGTGTTGTCTCCGTGACCCCAGCCAGCAGGACGGCTGGTGTCCTGTCCGGGGCACTTACACAAATTGCGGGTGATTGATGAAAAATAACAATTCTCACAAGCAGCCGGGCCTCT
>NW_005054368.1:2184808-2185243 GCF_000277835.1 Geospiza fortis | reverse complement strand
TCAGACTGTTTTGATTTCTCTTCAGCTTTAAAGAAAATATTTCCAGTAATCCAGATTTCTGGAAAATAACAACATGCGGGGAGACGCAGACACGAACGCCGCTGAAGTTTATCCAGAGTTTGAACAATTTATAAACACATTTCCTAGCCTGTTTGGCAGGGCGGGTGGCGAGTGACCCCGGCCCGGCCGGGAGGAGACGCACGCATCCTCCATCCTCCCGTTACACCGCGCCACTTTGAGCTGTGAACCTGCACTTAATTGAATTTTAAATTATTTTATTATTGTTTTTGGAGTTACGGAGCGCTGTCCCTGCTCGGGGGCGGAGTGACCCCTCCAGCCCCGCGCCCCCGGGGCTCTCCACGTCGGGGCGCGGCTCCGAGCCCGCGCCGAGCCCGCTGCCTTAAAAGGAGGCGGGAGTCCCGGTCCCGGCCGTGC
>NW_005054368.1:2180051-2184354 GCF_000277835.1 Geospiza fortis | reverse complement strand
CCCCGAGCAGAGCCTTTCTGGGAAGGGACGAGCTGAGGCTCCTCTCTCAAATCCAAGAGCTCCAGCAAACGGCGTTATTTGATAAAGTGATGCTGTTGGGGTCCTCCCTCTGCTCCCTCTCTGGATTAACAGCGAGGATTTGGGGTCGTTCTGCCGCACAGAGCCGGAGCGGCCGGGACGAGGCTGCCCGATCCCCGCAGGCTGAGACGTCCTGGTGAGGAGGGGAAAAGCGACAGAATCGGTTCTGGGAGCAGAGAAAAAAATCACTGGGGGCTCCACGCGCGGTGCAACCTCCCCAGTCGGCAAAAAAAAATCCCCTTCTGGGAGGGGACCCTGTCTGTACCTGGGCAACAAAATCCTCGAGGACAGGGAACATCCCGGTTTCTCTCCCTTCTTAGTTTTAATTTTCAAACTGTTTCTGGTGGGTTTCCCCTCCTGTTGCCTCTGAAAGGGGGAAGATGCAGGGCAGCCCCCAGTCCCACGAGGGTCACTCAGCCCCCCTGGTCCCTTTTCTCCCTGTTTGGGGCCAGGAGTTCGGCAGAAGTTGGAGGATCAAAGGAAGGATGAGTGAGCCGGCCCTGCGTGGGCAGAGCTGACAGGGTCTCACATCTTGGCCTGTTTGCTTCAGACGGGATCTGGGAACTTGTCTGGAATCACATCTGAAGCAGGATCTGACGCCGCTGGTCCCACGTCACGTGAGTTGTGGTTTTGGTCTAGGTTTGACTTTTAGAATTGCAGAAAATCACTGTCTCGTGTATATTGGAGAGAGCATTTCACTGGCCAGAGAATAAAACCAGCCAGAATAAATCATGAGCTGGTCCTGGGCAGGAGTAACACTTTTCATTGCATCTGTCCCTTTCCTGGGTGTTTCACCACGGACAAATTTGATGCACACCAGCACTGCATGGAAGGGCCAATTCCCATAACCTTGATTTACATTTCCTCCAAAACCCAGCGCTCCTCCAAGCCAGAGAGGTGGAACATGCCCCTGCAGGCAGGACAGGCTCTTCCCATCTTTCAGTTCTTAAAAGCAGTCTGAAAACTCAAACTGCTCTGGGGCAAGGCCTCACCTCAGCCCTGCATCCAGCCCCATTCCCGGGCACCTCTGCATTTAATTTAATTTTCTCATTGCCCAGATTTTTCCTCACTTCTCTGTAGGTGCTGGGCTCTTGCACTGACCATCCTGGGGAATTTGGGGATTTTGGCACGGGCAGACATCCCGAAACCCTCAAGCCCCTCTTTTCCAGCCTCCCAGCTCTTCGCCCACAGGAGCTCGGCAGTGCTGGCAGCTTTCTCTCCAGGGCGTGTTTTCCATGGATACCTCAACGGAGGCAGCACCAAATAACAAGTAAATAACAGCCCGACGCCGGGCTGCCGGCACAAAGCAAGCAATTGCCCTTCCCGCAGGTCACTAATCTCTTGACACATGGTCTTTGAGACCTGGGCCACGGGGAGGGAGGCTGAAAGGGAAGAAAAGATAGTGGGGACAATGGCTGGCTAATAACCCTTGTCCCAGCTTTGTCTGGGGACACTCAGAGTGGCGCTGGGGCCAATTCATCTGCGCAGACAAAACCCCCCTGCTGCCTCGGCCGGGATGCCCGGGAGGGTCCCGGCTCACCGGGCTCAGCGCAAGGCTGGAGCTGCCGCAGGTATTGACAGCCCCCATTTCGTGGCCAGCAGTAATTCCCCCCTGCGTTTTCCCCCCCACGCTGAAAACAAACCCTTCACTTGATCCGTTTGTCCTCTCCAGTTGCCATCTGTCTTCCATCCTTCAAATCTCACCTTAAAACCAGCGCCTCTTGAGCAAATCCTCCCCGGCAGCCCCGCGGGCCGCCTCGCCCGCCGCGGGCCCGGCACTCCAAGCGCTCATTGAAGTGAAGGGGATTTGAGAGCGCGCAGGACACGCCGGGATTAAGGCCACAGATTGCGCTCCCCGGGCTGCAGCTCTGCCTGCCTGCGGCTCTGCTCCCTCCCCTTGGCCTCAGCGAGGTGCCCCGAGCGTGGGCAGCCCCATCAGGTGCTGGTGGGATGCAGGGTTGCGCGGTTCCCCCCGGCTCCTCCCGCTTCCTCTGCAGGTGTGGAAGCAGAGGGGGTCACACCCTGTGCCCTGCCCAGGGGGCTCGGGGGGCTTCGCACGCGGGGCTGCTGTTTGTATCTCGGGAGATTTTGCTGTTAATTGCAGCCCCGAGATGCGCGAAAAGTCTCTGTTTCTGCCCATGTGTCTGAAGAACGAGCCGGATTTCTTCAGTTTTTGTTCTTAAAGTTGTTTATTAAATCTTATCTATGAAATTTTGCTCCCTGCCCAGCCGAGATCCGCTCAGCAGGGCAGCCAGCGGCGCTCTGACCGCCCCCGAGGCTGTGTTGTCTGTTTGTACTACAAACTACATGTAACATATTTACAATTACTTTCCAATACCTATCACCTATGTTAGACAGTGCACTTCTATTCTAAACCAATCCCAAAGTGCCAGCATCACAGCAGAAGATGGAAGTAGAGAAGAAGAAGAAGAAGAAGGACTGGACACGCCCAAGTTCCTCCATCTTGTCCCCAGAACCCCCATTCTAAAAATCCCAAAATCTACCTTTTCACCCGGTGATAATTTCATTATTACATTATTTAAACTTCTGTGACTTTCAGGTCTTCATACAAAGCTGGCAATTTGCTCCACGGGTCACAATCAAATCCCCAGGTGTTCTGGGCTGCGTGCCAGGGTCTCTGAGCCCCCTGGCGGGGTCTGGCAACTCTGGACACCCAGAGGGATGCACTGAGCTCCGACATTTGTACAGATGTGCAGGTGCTGTCTCACCTCTCCCATCCCATCCCATCCCATCCCATCCCATCCCATCCCATCCCATCCCTTTATCCCACCCCGGGCAGCGCCTGCGGGGCGGCCCCGCCGAGCCGCGAATCAGCCGCACAAGAGTCCTGGCCAGTGGAGGCCCGGAGCAAAAAACCCACACATCCCTTGGAGGTTCAGACCAGCACATCTCTCTGTGCTTCCATTTTAGCTCCAGTTATTATAATTAATTATCTCACATCCCCCTCCAGCCCTTGCTGTGGTGGGGATCACCTGCTCCCATCAAAATCTTGCTCTTCTTTAGGAAAATCCCTCCTTGCTGGGCTCCACAGGCTCTGAGGGAGCTCAGAATTCTGATCCAATCCTCTGGAGCTGGTGAGATTCCTCTTGGAAAATCAACCCACAACAAAGCTGATGGTGTGAGCCACAGCAGGGTGACCCGTGGTGGTTTTTGGTTAAGCCTGGCAAGGGCAGCCCTGATCCTGCCCAGCTCCACGGACACTGTGGACAACCAGGAGCAGGAGTGTCACAGTCTGGCCAGTCACCCGGGCAGGACAATGGCATCACTGCCACATGACAGCTGGACTTTCCCCTTTCCACAGCAAAAAGAGCAGAATTCAGTGTACCTTGAGGGGTGGCTGCAGTGTGGGCACCCTGGCGTGGGAGGAGAGGCCGTGGGACGTGCCTGGCCTTCCCATTGGGGCTCATGGAATGGTGCAAGGCGGGATGGGGAGCAGGGTGCAGGGCCAGCTCCTCACCCCGGGCTGCAGGTGCTCTCTCTGGTTTTCTGCTTGAACCAAGCTGCTGCTCTGAACGTGGGTCGCAGCCTCCAGCCCCTTGCAGAGTCCTCTCCCCTCTGCTCAGGGAGGAATGCACTCACCCATCGTTCCCATCTCATCCCAGGGGAGTCTCCTCCTCCCTGGGGGATGCAGAGATGCTGAGCTCTCTCCAGAGCACATCGGGGTGTCCCTGCTCCCACAGCCCCACTTTGAAGGGAAAACACAATCGGTTCTCTCCCTGTCCTCCTTCCCATGGCCCCACAAGCTGACACTTGCCACCTCTCCAGAAAAGGGTCCAGAGGGAGAGGGGCTGGATGGGAGTGGGATTAATGCTCAGCTGCCACACGGGCAGTGGCATCACCTTTTATTAATGTCCTGTAATAATATTGTAAATACTCGCTGGGAAATAATTATATCCTATAAAAAAAGCAGCAGCCTGTGGTTTGAGCCCGGACTGGTCAGCAATACTTGTTTTTATTAAAGAGATGTTTCATGTCTCATTTATAGATTAGATTTTGACCTGGCAACCTTTTAACATTGTATTAAATTAGAAATTAACTTTCTACGGCTGCTCACAGTATAATTGAGCCACTGATAGGCTGAGTGCTAGGGAATATTTCAGATACCTTTCAGACAGCAAAGTTCGCAAGAAAATTCAGAGCCTCCTCCTTGATCTAGACCAGGGCTTTGCTATTAATTAGTGTTTATGATCAGGTGGCAGGAATG
>NW_005054368.1:2173705-2180027 GCF_000277835.1 Geospiza fortis | reverse complement strand
GGCCAGGGAGCAGCATCCCTGCACTGTGCCCATCCCCAGGGACGTGATGGAGGGAAGGAGATGGAGGTGCCAGGAACTGCTGCAAGCCCCTGACCCTGCTGCCAGGATTTTAGCATAATTTCCTGCAGCAGAAACTCCCAAGAAAGGCAAAAATTCAGCCTGGGAACTCACTGAGAGGTGTTCTGCACCGCGGGAGCGAGGGATGCTCTGCCCGGCCGGTGACAGGTGACAGGTGACAGGTGAGGGGCACAGCTGAACCTCTCATCCCTTCCCTTCCCCATTCTGCTCCCAGCAGCTCCTGCCATCCCGGGACAGGCGCTGCCGCAGACAAATGCTTGTCCCGGTGCCTTTTCCATCTGTGAAACAGGCCAAGCAGTGGATCCAATTATTTTTTTTCCTAGCACACAAGCCACTAATCATTTATTGCATTAAAAAAAACAAAAAAAAAACCCAAAACAAAACAAAAAAACCCCATCATCGTCTCCGCAACTTTTGTTCCCGTTTTATCCAATTAAAATTCAAGGCAAAAAAAAAGTTTCGTTTTCTCCTTTTTGCAATCGCAAAGACCCGATCTCAGCCCCATTGACTCGCTAATTGTAAGCACTCAAATGGTCGGGTTTAAAGTTACACTTAGCAGCTGTGAAACATTAGGGTGAAGTGATTACAACCTACTGGAGGATACCGAACATTTTTACAATATCTCAGGAGCACAAGGGAAAGACAACAGGAAATGGCGCAAACTTTCCTACCCTGCACAGCAACAAGCCAGAGCGAAGGAGCGAGACAATAAATGTAGAGACGTGGCGCAGACGTGGTTTGGATGCTCAAAAAGTTCCTGAGGAAGCCCCCGGTGGGAGCACCATGGATTTCCCCCAGGGAGGACGGGGAGCAGCGTTCAGGGATTGCACAGCTGCACTTTGCAGGGTGCAAAGTGTGCAAAGTGTGTGTGCCAAACTCTGCTCTGGGCTCTCTGCTGAGGAAGGAGATCTTGGCAGCATTTTGCCCATTGGCCAGTCCTCTGCCTTGTCCCAGCAAATATTCTGGGCCTGGGGATCGCTGCTCAGGGCAGGACAGACCGGAGTCTGTCCCTCAGAGGGACAGGATGGGTTTGCCTGGGCTGGGGCTCAGCATCCCCAGCACAGCCACCAAACCCTGAGCTCCACGTGCTCTGCAAAGCACCAGGAGACCCTGATGGTTACACTCAGGCCCTGGACTGCTCCTGAGATCTGATTTCATTCGAGCTCCAAGCTGTCACGATGGAAAACCACTGACTTCCCACTCCTTTTCAAGCAGCCCAACATCCCCCTTCCCTGATTTAAGCTTGCTACACGTGTGTGTGCGTATTACAGAAACCAGGGTAGGATAAGAAAGCAATATTTCATGTTAATTCATGAAAT
Source organism: Geospiza fortis (assembly GCF_000277835.1). Taxonomy (NCBI): domain Eukaryota; kingdom Metazoa; phylum Chordata; class Aves; order Passeriformes; family Thraupidae; genus Geospiza; species Geospiza fortis. The sequence continues at coordinate 2,178,630 of NW_005054368.1, read as the reverse complement.
CTGAACTCAACTTTTAATAGAAGAGCCCCACTTTATGCCCAGAGTGATATACAGTCAGCCCCGCTTCAAATGAGACATTTTGCCTTTTGAACTCAGCAGGAGCCCTCTGCTCACAACCACTGGAAAGAGTTTAAAAACCTGCAAGTCCCCGTGTCTCTTGGGCTCTTTGGTTTATATCATGGCACAACATTCTTGCTGGGCTGCCAGCTGCTGTGCTGGGAACCTGGCGTGTCAGAAACTCACCTGGAGAATTTCCACCACGGCAGGAGCCACGAAATCCTGCAAAGCCCACGAGCCTCTGGTTGCTTTCAAGTGGGGTTTGGATCAAGTTCCCAGACTGAAAACCTGGTTCTGTTAAAGCCAGGGGTGAACCTCCCTTAAGAGCAGCTTCTAGACTTACCAAGGAATAGAAATGTTCTCTCCTGGTGCCTGGAAATGAGTTCTCATTTGGCTGCTGAGGCTGAGGAGGAGGAAGGGTGGTGTGGCACGAGACCACCCAGCACCCAGCTGCAATGGGGGCTTTTAGGGCCATGGGTGGGAGCAGGAGTGTGGTGTGAGAGAAGAACACAGGGATGCAGGGATGTGTTGCATTAAATACAGTTACTAATGAATCAGATCCTACAGAGTTATCATTGAATGAAATCCTATAAAATTATCTTAAATCAGACCCTACAGACCTTAGAGTTAGTGATAATTCAGACCTCATGGAGTTATCAATGAATCAGATCCTATACAGTCATCACTGCAACACACTCAGTTTTTTCTGGCTCGCAGGAGAGCTGGAACTCAGTGGTTATTCTGCTGGGTCATCTGTGAAAGTATCAAATTAAAGTTAAATTAGCCACCTCATGGCAATGCTTTTTTTTTAGGCTCTAGGCTTTCTTAACAGTTTGGCTACAGGGCTATCAACAGCAGAGAATTTAGGACATTCTTTTCAATGAACCAGACTGAAAATATTTTGGTACAGCCCCAGTTTGTAGGGTTTTTTTGAATCTCTTCCCCCTCACTTGAAAGAAAACATCCTGATTCAAAGGAGCTTCTTGCAGACTGGGAATTTCCACATGGCCATATTGCAGCACTTATAAAAAGTGATTTAATGCCTGCCAACAACAAATACATTTGCAATGACACCACTCTGTGTTATGTGCTATCCCACTCTGTGTGCTCAGCCAGAAGCAGCCAGGCTGTCCCAGGCAGGAGGGAGAAGAGCTCCTCCCTCCCTCCAGGAGAACTTTGTCCCTTTCCCCGCTCCTTGGAAAGCCTGAAAGGAAACAAGCATCACGGTGACAACACAATCCCTTCTGTATGTGTTAATCTGGATTTTGTTTGAACTTTTGGAGCTGACCTTGGCTTGAACTGTGTTAAAAACCCTGACTAGTGTGGACTGACTTGACCCTGCGGTCCCATTTGTCCGCGGTGCCAGTCCTGCCCTCAGCCCTGTACTTCAAGCCTTTACTTTACAGACAAAAAGGAACATAACATTACAGCAGATATAGCCAGCAGGCCCGAGCTGCAAGTACTTACTTAGAGGCAAAACTCTCCTCTGATTTCATCCCAAGGAAGTTATTTTTTTGCTTGAGAAGAGACTGCCTGAAAACCAAGGAAGAAACTGAAATTATTGCTGTAAACTCTCGCTTTTTAAACGCGGTTTCCAAGCCTGAAGAAAACAAAACCTTCTGAGTGGCTGTGTTACAGTCAAAAGCAAAAAAAAAAAAAAAAACCAACAAAACCAACCCAAACCAAGCCCAAGACTGAACTGGGTGTTTGGGGATGGAGTAGGAAGAGGGTGGTTGGTTCTGCATCCCTTGGTGTGGCTGGCTGGAGCTGCAAGATTTGTGGCTTTAGATAGTTTCCTCTCCCTGCCATGACTCAAACGGCTTCTATTAAAAACAAGTAGTGGGAAGGAAATTTCATAAGCTGACAGCCCCATCTCACTCTGCTCCTAGACACAAGTTGGCTGAGATGTAGGAATTTGTGTGGTTATGATGTGTGAGCCCAGAACTGTTTTATCAGCAGGGTTATGCAGCGCTAGCTCTGACTGTGCACGTTCAGAGGGTGCAGAGGTTCAGGCTGCTCTGCAAAGCCTCTGCTCCATGACCCTACAACAGAACAGATGGAAATGGGTGCTCTGCCTCCTGCACCTGGTCCTTGTCCCACTGGAATCAGTGGGATGAAGAAACAGGGCCCCAACCAGAGCAGGGAGCTGGGTGTTGGTTTTCAGAGGAGCCAAGCTGGTGCAAGGCACACCACCTAAATGCCTTGTTTTTAAAAATCCTGTCTGTGCACATGAGGACAAGGAAATGGGGAGGCAAAACCATGCTAGACTGGCTGCAGAACAGCCACTGATGGCTTTAATTAAAGCCCTCAAGTCAGTAAATACACACAGAGTCTGGTCCAGGGAGGTACACAAAGCCCACAGTCAGCCCAGTAACACTCCATGAACATTGCCATTTAAGCAGTTTCTTGTTTAACTTAGATTTATTCAATGACACATGCATTTCTGGACAGATAATCTGAGTTCCAATGAACAACTTTTATAACCAAATATGAGAAATCCGTGACTGCAATTAGTCAATTAAGTACATTTCTAAAATACATGACTAGAAGAAAATCGGAGCGAGAGAGAGAGAGAGAATTCTTCCAAAGAACAAAAAGAAACATTTCCATTGGTAATACTCCTGGCATCGATGAGTATCAGAGGGGAAGAAGGGCAGCAAGGAGACATGATGAGGAAGGAATAACATCATCAACCCTGTCCACAGAAAGTCCTCCAGTTTCCAGTCTCTCCAGTTCATCCAATAATGCTCGGCACTTTCACAAATGGTGAGAGCTCCTCTGACTTACAGAGATTCATCTCTCAGCACGAAAAAAAGCAGAGAACAGTTGTGAAACCTTGTGCTTGACCCAAGATGGCTTAGGAGTATTTCTCCTCACCCAACCTCTTCCTGAAGACAGCGAGAAAAGAAGCTGCAGAGCTCTCAGGACTGAAGATGGAGCCTCTTCCTATTGCACAGGAACACAGAGTCAAGATTTCATGAGGATGCTTCAGGAAGGTTTAAGAGTCATCAATATTCATCAGGGCAACGAGAACCATCCCGGGAGCGGGCAGGTGACAGACACAGCGGGATTGACGGGGGGAGAGGCGGCTCCTTCCCCTGGCTGCGTGTCCCTGCTGGGCGGCGGCTTTGGGGGAATCCCGCGGGGGACAGGCTCGGGGGCTGGCTGGATGTGTCCCCTCCTGGATGTGTCCCTGCGGGGCGGCGGCTTTAGGGGAATCCCGTGGGGAACAGGCTCAGGGGCTGGTTCTCGTTGGTCGGCAGGGGGGAGCGGTAGCCGTCGAAGTTGCGGGGGATGCTGCCGCTGGTGGAGCCCGAGCTGTTACTGAGCGTCTCTATGCTTCCCTCTCGCTGAAGCTCTGCAAGGGAGAGAGAGCAGGTCCCGGTTAGAGTTTGGGATAAACCCCCGGAGTCGTTCAGACAGATGCTTTACTGACAAATCCCTTTGTTGTTGCATTGCTCTAACATTTGCTCATCGTCCTTTCCTGGGCTGGTCTGGGAATGGCTCCTGAGGAACGCCAGCTCCTGGTTCCACTTCCCTCCAGCTGGGCCAAAGATGGAGACATTACCTGCTGCCCTTCCCTGGGGCCGAGGGGACATGACAGGGCTCCACGGTGGGGATCTCAGGGCTGAACTCAGCAGGGTATGAAGGGGACAAGTGCAGATGATGGAAAATGCTGGCAGGGCCATTGGCAGAGTGTGAACCACTGCCATTCCCCACTTGGGAACACCAGAACTTTCCCCAGCCCTTTATCCCGCCCAAATGGACGTAAACAACTCAGCTTTTTCAACTCAAAGAGAAAATATCCCCTTTCCTCAGCCGTGCCCCAAAGCACCAGAGAAAGCAGCCTGGCTGTGGCTCTCCCTCTCCTGCTCACACCCACCCTGCCATCTCCTCTGTGACCTCCAGGAGCCTTTGGTGCTCCCTGATCTCCCACAGGAGGATTTCTGTGTGTGCAGGGCATGGTTTCCAGCCCTGGCCTCTCTGGGAGCCACTTGAAGCCTGCAGCTGCCTCGGGCAGCACTCAGCAGGGACAGGAGCAGAGCCCCGGGGAGGGCACAGGAATCCTCCCCCAGGGTGACAGTGGTGACAGGAGACAAGAAATACTCTGGGGACTTGTGATGTGAGACCCTGAGCATGACATGGGCTGGGCATGGGGTGGGGACAGGAGTTTTGGGCAAATTCCTCTGCTGCCAAGGGGGAAAGGGGACCTGGAGGGGCTACAGGAGAGCTGGAGAAGGATTTTTTGTAAGGGCACAGAGTAACAGGACAGGGAGGAATGGCTTTAAATGGGAAGAGAAGTTTACATGGGATACTGGAAAAAAATGTTCTATAAATGAGGGAGGTGAGAGACCAGAACAGAGGAGCTGTGGCTGCCCCATCCCTGGAAATCCTCAAGGCCAGGTTGGATGGGGCTGGAAGCAGCCTGGGATAGTGGGAGGGGTCCCTGCCCATGGCAAGGGATGGAATGAGATGAGCTTTAAGGTCCCTTCCCACCCAAACCTTTCTCTGGTTCCATGTAAGACTTGTCTGGGGTGGAAAGGAACCTCAGGAGCCGGAGGGGCAGTGCCTGCTCTGCTCTCTGCTGAACATTCCTGCACTTCCCCTGCCTCACCTGGGACATTTCACCTCCTGTAAACACTTTGCCTGCAGTGGGACTCTGAAAAGGACAGATCTATACCCAAAGTACAGGCAACAGCAAAAATTCAGCTTTTCCCTAAAACATAAAGCCTCCCACCCCAGCATCCTCTGGCACTGCAGCCCTGCACACACCTAGCACTGAGGGCTGTGGGATTTAATCCCTCATCCTGCAGGGAACCTGTAAGGAGATAATCTGCCCAGGATACACGGAAAACAAATCAGCAGGA
>NW_005054368.1:2165940-2173686 GCF_000277835.1 Geospiza fortis | reverse complement strand
CAGGCAATGACCTCAGCTGCATTCATCACCATTTCTTGCCAGTATCTGGTGAAGGAATGTCCATGTCTAAACCTCTTCATTTTCCTCACATCCTCACTCTCCCCTGAGTCCAGGAAGTAAAAACAGTAATTTAAATCAGAAATGAGTGGCGTATCCCACACTAATACTGTGCTTATCCTGTCTGATTTGGGGCTTTCATCTCCCTCAGCACACAGCTGGCTTTGCTTAAAGGTCCCACGTCAGAGCTGGGCATGCTGGGCAGTGCTGCTGGGCTCCCCCACAGCCCAGCCCGGCTCCTCCCGGGGTGATCCCACTCTCTTTTCCACCCGGAATGGATTTCCAGGCAAAGTGTTTCCAGCAAGGCAAGGGAGAGGGACAGAGAGAGGAGTTTTGTTTTTGTGGCTGCTGTTTCTGTCCCTGGGGTTGAGCTCCTGCCTGTCCCTCATGCCTGCTGTGGGACCCTGCGCCCTGCCCGGGTGGGATTTGGGGGGATTTGGGTTTTTCTGGGGTCTGCAGGAGCTGGCAGCTTCTGTCAGCTCTGCGGGGCCTGCCAGGGGGTGGCACTGCAGAGACTGATGCCAGCCAGGCAAAGGCAGGGAGCAGAAATCAGGGATGCAGAGCCGTGGGCACAGGGCCTGGATGGATGCAGGGAGTCCTGTCCTGGCTGTGTCCCACAGTCCTGAGCTCCCCTTGCAGCTGCCAGGCAGGAAAACCTGGCAATTCCTGATGGAGAGGGGCAAAAGCCAGGGGACAGGAGGAGCAGAGGCTCTGGAGGGACTGGAGAGGATTTCCCAGCCCAATCCAGGTTAGAAGGTGTCAGGCTAAAACCCGGGGAGCTCCCACCTGCAAGCTGCCATCCCCCATGGAACACGAGTCCTGGTGCTCTCTCACAGCCCAGCTCTCACTCTGGAACTAATTACCCAGGCAGGCAGACGAGCAGTGAATTCTGATACCCGAGGAAGCCCTGGAAAAGTGCTTGGCTGCCACAGGGAGCTCTGCTGTGCTCAGGAAATTGGGCTCTTGCCCTCACCCTGGCTGGCTCTGCAGCATGGCTGGGTCACACCAGGGGGGCAATTAGCCACGACATGGTCACCAGGGACCACCTGCCCACACAGCTGACCCGGCAGCACAGCCTGCGTTCCCCCAAAACGCTCTGTTTCATTAATAAAAATAAAAATAATAATAAAAAAATCTAGTGTATATTATTATTGTTCCTCCCAGCCCTTAGAGCAGAGCAGAGGAACATCAATGAGATTCCCATGGGAAGCACAGACAAGACTGGGAATGGCTCCATGGCATGGGGACACCCTTCCTGTCACAGAGGGAAAACTGCAGGACAATTTCTCACAGATCTGGAGAGACCAAGCAAGTGCAGCTGGAGCTGCAGGGTGGGGCTGTCAGGAGAGACAGGTCCCCAAAGCCACCCTGGGATGGGACAGCCAAAAAACCTGACAGGACCTGATGTCACACAGTCAGTCTGACATCCTCTGTGCTGGGAAAACACATAACAGGAGCAAATCCCCATGGAAGGATGGGAGTGGGTGGCAGGAGAGCCCAGGGCAGCAGGGGCAGGGAGCAGCAGCACTCCAGGGCTGCCCAGGCAGTGATTCCCTCCACTCCAGTGGAGTTAGGCCAGGAATGGACTTGGCCCCAGCAAGTCTGAGGGTTATTGTATCTGCATTCCCCCATGCACACACTGTCGAGATGTATTAACTTCCTTAAATGTACCAGTAAAACAACCTCTTATGATACACTTTAATGAACTTGTACAGTAGCCAACAAATTGTGCATCATATAAAACCCATTCGGCCTTATAGACTCTCTGGCTATTTTGTAATAACTGCAATTTGCTTCTGCTGAAGCAAGATAACCAGGGTTGAGAAGTCAGGCTTTGCAGAAACCTAAATATTTGATTTGGGGGGGAGTGGGTGGGAGAAGGAAGAAAGGGGCCTCTGGGAGCTATTTATGGGGTCAAAATAACATGAGACCTGCTCTTCTCGTAGCGTTTCCACCATCAAGGAAATGAAATACTGTGAGAAGACCAGCACTTGCATTATTTTGGCCCCATAAACGGCTCCCTGAGGCTTTCAGAAGCCCGTGAAAAACAAACACAAATACAAATAAATGCTAATACTGGAAACGTAAATACTAAAACCTGCCCATGTCCCCAGAGGAAACGACTCACAAAGTCCTGCCTGCCCTAAAAAAAAAAAAAGGGAAAAAAAGGGAAGGAGCTGGAACATCTGCTGAAGCCATGAGGAGAAAGTCACTTCAGGGGAGCTGGGAACAGCCCTGCGTGAGCTTCTGACAGTAACAGTAATGGGCACTGCTGGCATCACCCAGGGTCCCAGAGAAACGGGATTTTCAGGGCACACACACACACACTTTCCACCGTGCTGGAGGCAGCAGCAGCAGTGAAAATCCTCGTGGCTGCTGCTGTGGGATGGCAAGTGGCCATCCTGAGTCCCTGGCCCAGCCCAGGGCAGCCATCCCCTCTCAGGGCACAGCTCTGGGCCTGGGGGGGCACTGGGACAGCAATGGGGCATCAGAGGAGCTGGGAGCAGATCCTGGCTGCTCCTGCCTGGCATGGCTGCCAGAGGGGCTGCCCTGCAGTGTGGAGGGTGTTCCACGAGGAGCTGGCGAGGAAACCTTGCAGGGATCATTTCTTTGTGCTGATATTCCTGATATCCTGGGGGCAGCCTGGGGTCTGCAGTTCTGGGAGAGCGATGCTGCTCGAGGTCCAGCTGCACCCTCCATTCCAGAAAGCTCCAGGAACTGTCAAAGGACCCCATCAAATCCAAGGTACAAAGGCCTGCCAAGCCTAAATGTGAAACCATTTTATAGGGCACATTAATTCAATGCCTGAAGAAAATCTATACAGGCCTCTTTTGCCCGGAACACTCATAAATTATGCTGCCTTTCTTAGCCGTGCTGCTCTCCTGTAGTGGTCCACTCGAAGGCCTGGTATCTCCTTTATGTCCACTCAAAAATCTCCTCTCCAGTGCATTATTACTTCTTCTAATGGTTTTTCCTTTCTCTCCGTTTGCCTTTCCTCTCTTTAAGCCCAGTTTCAAAATATCCCAAATCATTTGCTGCAGGAGCTGACCCTTTCCTCTTACCTACGGAGGGGCTGCCCGGGATAAGTGATCCAATGACAGCAGCCTGATGTGTCAGGGCAGCGGGGAAGCGGCAGCAACTCTGAATACAGAAATTATTCTTCATCGTCTCAAACTGTCACAACACATTACCCTCAAAGCCGCAGCTCGCTGAAGGAGTGACCCTGCACTGAATGGGAGAGTGCTCGGGGAAAGAACTAATTGTAGCCTCTTTTCACACGTCAGTCACTTTTCACAGCACCAAGCCTTTCAAGCTCAACTAATGTCAAGTTCCCTTTTCCTTTTGCTGGGCTGAGTATTTCTGATTTTTAAGGATGGCATTTTTAAAGGAACAAGGTCTCTGGTGAGGGATGAGGCCGGGGAGGGGAGGGAAGGAAGCGTCGGAGCGAGCACGCATCAGAAAGTCTATCAGACGGCCCAAGACTCGTTAGGAATTAGACAATTAACAAGTAGGAATGCAGGAAGTGGGGTAATGGCCAGCAGAGCTCGAATCTCCTCGATTTCATTTCTGTCATTCACAGCAATTATTCTGGAGAACTTTTCAGGCTCTGCCGTGAGGGGGAATGTGCTCGGCCCCTTCCCAAAATGAGGGACAGGAATTTTCCAGGGCTGGGGCACAAGGTGCTGCTCACCAAACCCACCTCTCCCCATCCGCGGGAGCTTCTGAATAAACAGCTAAAAGGCAAAAATTCAAGCCTCTTTTAAAAATCAGACAATTCCCTTTCCTTTTGGAGGAGATTCCCTGCGGAGAGAGCTCTGGGAATGCCAGCCTGGTGCATGATCTGGGGCAGGCACACATAAGGGCCCTTCACAGCTCCTTGTCTTTGACTGCAATCCTGACAGATTCTGGGGCAAGGACTATATTTTCACCCTTACATTTACACAATGCCCATCATAGGGGACTTGCAGAACTGACTGGGGCTTCCCGAGTGTTATTTATTAACTGTAATGAATAATAATTATGGAGCTTCTGCCATCTGGATTCTCACTCAAAAGGGCCCTATTTAAAAGGAACGCTAAAAGGCAATTTGTATTAACACAATGGAAGTCTTGAGGATCTCTTAAACTGTTTGTAATTTACACAAGGCTCCCCAGTGAATGGGTGAGTTAAACATTTTAATTTCCCTGATTGCTGCTGAAGGAGCGGGATGTGCTCCCCACAAGAGCTCACACGGGCACTTGTACACCGAAGGCTCCATCTTTCAGGGTTCAGACAACATCCCAAACTCTGCTGGGCGCTTTTGGCACTATTTCTGCAGGAAACATTCACTCTGAGCATCATCCCTGTGCCCAGGGCAGCGGGAGCTGCTGCTGGGACACACAAGGTGGAGAAGAACTCAAGAGCTGATGCGAGGTGGGAAACCACACTGGGATGAGGAAATATCAGGGTACTGGGAAATCACATCAATTACATTGCTGCTACTGCACTTGGAGGCTTTTCTTGAGTATTTCCCTTTTTTTTTTTTTATGAAATGCAATTATGCTAACGAGGGAGCTCTAATTATAATCCATCTCCAGCACCCTTGGCGGCTGCTCGGAGCGAGGGGCTCTGGCTCTGCTGGCAGGGAGGGCACAGGGGGGCACTGCACCCCCAGGGGAACCTGTGCTTTTGGGGATTTGGATGAACAAAAATCGTAACATTCAATTGCAGTGAAACGAAAGCACTGAGTCCTCGTTAAAAATCTTAATTTTTCCAAGTTGGTTTTGATTTGAGACGGCTGAAATTTCTGGGCAAATGTGTGTTGTTCCTTTCCAGAGGGAGCACAGGCAAAAAGTCATTTCCCAGTTTTGTATATTGCTATGATTACAATTTCAGCTTATTATGATAATGTTCCAAAGTCAGTTAAAGCTGCTCTCTGCCCCAAGCCCAGTTCAGCTGGACTCAGAACGGTGGGACTGACTTCCTGCCGTGCTCTGGGTGACAGCCTGACACACCTGTCCTCAGAAATGTTTCTTTTTCCTGTTTTATAAACCCAGCAGTTTCACAAAAGAGAATTTAAACTCTTTTCAAATGAATAAATAAAAAAAAAAAAACAAAAAACCAACCCAAACCATGTCATCTGAGCATTGAAAATCAATTCCTGTGTTAAAACTGTCTCATCCTGTCACAACCTGAAAGATGCTGAGATGCCACAAAAGCACCTCCATTAAATTTGCAAGTAAAGAAGGCTGGGAAACACTGCCTGAGCAACTTCTGTGAAATCAGGATTCAGTGGCCTATGTAAAATATTAGTTCCTGTCAAAGTGCCTTACAATAACTCCAGTGCTGAATCCACCCAGAGCTGGCTCGTGCCATGCACTCGGAGATGAAAGCTGGCATCCTGGAACAAAGGGGGCAGATCCAGCAAGGAGATGGGGAGGGACAGGAGGAAGGAGAGATCCAGGGGAATGGAGACAGAGTGTTGTGAACATCAGAGCCCCTCTGAGAGCCCAAATCTCATTTCTAGTGCCTGATTTCACTGCAGGGATGCCAAACAATTTAACACTTGCAAAACAGGGAGGACACCTGAGCTTACAGAAATGTCCAGGTCTGCTTCAGCACAAAGAGATCAGTGAGAAAAGGACAAAACATCCTGCATGGATTTCTAAACAGGTTGTTTACTCCTTTAAAAAGAGCACCCAGAAAGCTCCATGTGACCTGAGCCCATGGAGTAGGAGACCCAAGATTCTGGCATCTGGCCAGACTTGACTCTGAGCATTTTATGGAAGGTTAAAAGTGCACCAGATAAAGGACTGGTATTTAGAGGGAGAATATTCTTCAAGATAGGCACTTTCACCATGACTTCCAGTGCTTTTAAAAAATAATCTCAACTTTCCTAGAGCTGTATATTTTTGTAAAGAGGTTTAGGATGTTTTCCTACATAAATGGCTCTTCAGAAGGACGAGTTGCCCATTTCAGCCAGCATGTGAAATCTCAAAAGCTATGACAGTCAAATAGAAAATAATTTCTGTAGCCCATCACATCCTACAAGCCTACAACTCCTTGTGCAAGATTTACAGATGAGGTTTTTGAGTGAATATGCAGAGGTGCTTGGGTTTAAAGGAATTCTCTCTTACCCCATCCTGAAAGTTTCACTGTGCTGCTACTCCAAATTCCTGTAAGAGATCCTATGTGGAATACATGATTTCCTGTGCCAGCCAGCGTGTGTGACAAGTTTTTGGATGCATTTAGGCAGAACTATCTTGCATCTTTGGTTACGCAAGCAGCACATCTGTGTATATCAGACCAAAAGCATTTGCAGAGAAAACACTGTATTAAAATTCCTGGGTTTGCTCTCTCATTCCCAGGGTTATGGGAGTGCCTTGGATTGCTCAACACTGACCCCTCTGTCAGCCTCTACTCCACGAAGGAAATTACAAATCCAAAGTAAAATGCGTGTTTATGACACCTACCACGTCCTGCACCCACTGAACTCTGGGGATATTGCTCAGAAATGCTGGAGGCAATGCTCCTATTCCTGGAACATCTTCTGGCCAGAGCAGGTGTGGATCTGAGCATCCCCCTCCCCTCCAGAGCTGGAGCCACTCGAGTCTCAGGACACAGAGGTAAGGACAGGGATGGCCAGGAGCCCTTAGGGAGTGCTGGGCTCCCTCCTCCTCCTCCTCCTCCTCCTCCTCCCTGGGCTCAGCCAAGCAGTTCCAGCAAAAAGCTGGGTAAGGAAAAGCTGCCTGAAGGTCAAACCCACAAACCTGGCGATGACCTCGGGGTCTGAGCAGCGACTGCTGACACTCTGCAAGAGAATTTCACACCTGACCCTCCAAATTTCAGTTCCTTTCCCATCTAAGACCTAATTCTCTCCTCTCTGTGATGCCACCTCAGCATTTGGCCTCCTTAAAGGCAGGAAGAGAGCCCTGGGGTGGACTCAGTGCTCAGAGTGCCTCTGTGCAGCTCCCACATGTGCTCTCTGTGCTCTGACACACATGCACTGCTGAGCTGATTTTAAAAGTATAGGATTACAAAGCAAAGCCATTCTGGCACAACTTCTAGTGCTTCAGACACAAAGTGGCCTTTTGGGCCAGTGAGAGGCTCTGGGCTGCTCCCCTGGTGCAGATTGATGCTGAGGAGGAAGCTAGACCAGACTGGAATTTGGGTTTGATTCAAAGGAAAAGTTAAAAAGTTTGGGGGGGGAGCAGATGCTCAGCTGGTCCAAATCAGGAGAGTTTTGTTGAAGCTCACGAAATGATGTCACCACAGCCTCAGCCCTGGCTGCTCATCTAAACACTTCAAGGCTCTTGAGTTGGGAGAGCTCAGGTGGAGCTCAGGACCAGCCTCCTCCTCCCACTTCCCTGGCAGCAGTTCAGTGTCACAGGAGCTCCAAACCCATCCAAACCATCCTAGCTCCAAATGCAATTTATTTAGTCTGTTCACTCAATTTTTTAAAAAGATGATGTTGACATGGCTGCTTCCAGCAGACCAGCTTTGTAAACACAGCCCTAATTTTACAAAGCACTCAGAGCTTGCAGCCATTCCCTTAAAATCACAGCTCTACCTTGACTGAGTGTTAACCCAGCCTGGAAAAACACCAGCCCAGTCTCGTGGGCTCTCTCTCTTGCAGGGCTGCTTGAGGCTCTCAATTTTATTTATATTTATATTTATATTTATATTTATATTTATATTTATATTTATATT
>NW_005054368.1:2151866-2165781 GCF_000277835.1 Geospiza fortis | reverse complement strand
AAAATATATATATTAAAAAAATAATCTCTCTTATTCATATAGCTCCAAATTCTGATGTTAGACATTAATATGAAAGAGCCTTGATAAAAATGGCATTCAAAGCTTAATTTGCCCCTTTGTTAACGGAGCTGTTGGACACAGCAATTCACATTTGTGCTCCTGAAACCAGAAGGCAGCTGGAAATAGTAAATTCGACGTTTTTGCTTTTTGAAAGTCATATTTTAAAAATTGTTCCAAGCACTGATTCTATTACACTCCACCTTTGTAGCTGCACTCTTACAAACGTGGGGATGAGCTGCAGCTGGTGGAGGAGCTGGTGGAAGGTAACTCTGTGTGAAACCTGAAAGACCTAATGGCAAACCAAGGCATTCCTCTGGTCACATCCCCCAGAAAAAGCAATTTAAATCATGATTCTGCCCTGTATTTAGGCAGTGAAGTTCACACAACTGCCTGCTCCTCGTGTTGTGCTCCTCTGCAGACTTCTTGCTCGCATTTTGGTGGGTGACCAGCCACATTTCCAAAAGATAAACCAAAGAGACAACGCAGTCCTGACATGATTTAATAAAAAATTTCTTTTTTAGAGGGTGTGGATAAAAGTAGCCCTGAGTGGAGGACAAAAAGCAGCCCAGATTTTACATCAGGGATCTGTCCCTGCACAATTCCCCTCCCACTGCTGCCTCTGTGGCTGCAGGTGAGAGAAGAAGGCTGCAAGGTTAATTTGTCTTTTGATTTCTGCTTCCAAATGTCATTTCTAGCTGACAAGGTGGGGAATAGCTGTGGCATGTGGGAATAGATGGGAGATGCCACCCATGGGAATGCTGTGCTCTGCCTGAGGAGAATTCCAGCACAGCAACACATCCAAGCCTCCTCCACAACACAGGGCAGTGGAATCTTAGGAAAATTCCACCATTTCCATGCCACCCACCCCAACCAGGGCTCTCCATCCCCAGCCCCTCTGGCTCCTGCATCCCCTGTTATGCCACTGAGCTGGAGCAGAGCCTTCCCACAAAAAACATCTTTGGAAAGGCTCAGAGAAGTGATACTGACCCTTTGTCTTTCACAACACCATCAAGTTTTGGTGTACACACAGAGTTCATGTGTTGGGCAGTTACTGAGAAAGTCACTGGCCAAGGGAACAACAAATAAATATCCCAAATACATAAATAAACAAATAAAAGAAGATGGTGTTTTAGCTGTGGGGGTCTTTTTGGAAAATGGTATGAAATGGGTCACACAGAAAAAGGCAGCACAACTTTTACACAGCCCCATTTTTACTGAAAGAATCTCTCTCCCTTTTGGAGTCTCATCTACCTGCATGAACATCTGCAGGGGGCTGAACATTCCCCTTTTATGGGGAAGCTTCAAACAGGGTTTCTTCATTTTCAAAACGTTTCCAACCAATTTGTCATTTTCCTTCCTCTTCATTTTTTTTTTTGGTCAGTGGACGGTGCACACAATATTGAGCAATAATAGCCAGAGGAGGATGAAAACTGCAGCTTGAGAAGGAGCTCAGGATATGATTCCTCCTCACCGGATGCCTGGAAGATGTCACTGAAATTCCCTCTCCCTCAGTGCAACCCGTGTGGAGCCAATATGAACTCCCAGCAAAGTGCTTAAAACCCCATTATTTATAATAACTGTTAAATGATGAGACATTGTTTACCCAGATTGGAAGATAAATTCTCACTTACAGAATGCTCGCCTGACCGTCCTGAACGTCATCTGGTTTTTATTTAAATGCAAAATGAAATTAGGCTCCCAATAACACAGCAGAAGAATTCAATAAGATGGGGCTTTTCACTTACAGTTTAATATTAACATTTTCCCATAAATGTTAATGAATAAACGTCTACTGTTTTATATATTATCCATGGTGGGGAGACAGCAGGCTAGGAATGGAAGGAAAGCTAATCTTTTCATACCACAAATTAGGATATATACTTCAAGGAGGACTAAGTGTTCCCAGCACTGCCAGGGACCTGGCCCCAACCCTCCTTCCTCTGGGGGCAGCCACCAGAGCTGATCCCATGGGGATGCTCCAGGGAGTCTCCACTGATCACTGAGATCCTCCCCCAGCCAAAATCCCCTTGGCTTTGTTTCTCATTTTCCCTGGCCCTCTCTTTCTGCCTGCACACTGTGAGCATCAAACACCCAACAGCATCACTGCCCAGCAAGTCCTGATGCTCCCAGACTCCAGCATGGAGAATAAGGCAGGATTATTGGGAAAATCAGGTGATTCTTTGTGTGATGTTCTGTGAGAGAAGGGTGCAGGGGTGACGGGAGGTGAGGGCACAGCTGCAGGCCACAACACAGGGACAGGGAATGATCCAGCATCCAAAGGGAGAAGCACCTGGAGCAGATACTGTGCTGGAAGAGGGGCTGAGAGGACTGGAAGCTGCAGGGCCACAGGGTTGGCTCACACTGCAACCTTTGCATTGCCTTGGCTCTTGACTTCCCATTTACTGCAGAGGGTTTGCTGTGTTAATGTGTATTTTGCTGTTTGGTGACTCATCCTTCAGCCTACCTCTAATAAGTGTTCATTTAACAGTTTGACTGCTTAACAATTTATTGCACAAATGGGTTTCCATTCCACAGCCTGCTCTCCCATCTCCCCTGGAGAGGGCAATGCATAGTTTATGAGAGCTCTGTGATGGCCTATGCTGCACATCCCAAAAATCAGCAAATACTCAACGGCTCTCTGGGGCTGCTGGGCTTGGGAGGAGGGACAGGAACTGTCTTGTCTTTATTCTGCCACCACCTCAGCAGCTGCAAGAGGTTTTGGCTCACAAAACAGCTGTAAAAATACCAGTCCTGGTTCAAATGCTGGGACCCGAGGGCTCTTATACTTACTGAGAGAGATATGCTTGCCATAAGTCATATCCTACACAAAAACACCATAGAAAGACTCCTAAAAGGAATGACAAGGTAATTATAGGAATTACAGATGGAAAAATCCTGTTGTCTCTGCCCCCTTCCCAGTGTGGGACCGCTCGGTGTGGGGCAGGCTTCAGGCCTCAGACTTTTAAAGGGAAGATTTAATAAACACTGAGAAATATTTCTAAATATTTAGGAAACCCAAAATAACAGATTTCCAAGCCAAGCTGTGCAAACAGAAAATGAATTTAGAAAACTTGTTAAAAACCCAACAGCTTTTGCGTGCACCAAAACATGTTTGGGTAGCAGGAATCACCTCGTGGGCAGGATGCTGCAAGCAGAGCTGGAGGATGCTCAGCCCTGGTGGAATACCTACCATGGCTCTCCTCTTGCTGCCCCTGGAACCACCAGCAGAAGCCTCAGGGATGCAAAAAGCTTCATGCTTTAGGAGGGACTCAGCAGACAATTAAATGTGAGCGAAGCCAAGCTAGACAGGACAGAGCTTTGAATTTTCCTGTGAAATTCTGGAGTGCTGCAGTTAATTTGCTTAATCATTAGGAGGATAAACCACAACCCCAAGCAAACCAAAAAAAAAAAAAAACAACAACACAGCAGCAAATCTGCAAGGGAAAAAGGGAACTGTGTCTCTGTTCACTGCTTTTGAGACAAAGCACTGGAAGAAAAATGTCCAGTTCCAATAATGTCATAACCTGATTACAGCCTGACCAGAAGAGCTAAAACACTTGCAGAACAATGAGTAAGAAATTAAGTTTTAAATTGAGTGCTGGCCCTATCTCGTGTCACTTCTTTATATTCCAGTGGAAAGGACAGTGCTGAGCTCATTTCATATCGAGCAGAGTGAGATGCCTGGATGCAGACACCATTTAGTCATCTCCTATATGTTCCTCCCCGTTTCTTTCTCTGGGAGGAATGACAAATCCAGGAATGTGACTGCACTTTGTTTTATTATGATATTGATTTTTCCTGCAGAGGGGAAAGTGCATTTATCCCCCAGGTCTGTACACTGGCAGGGAAGGGTTAACAAAATGTTTATCACAAAGCTGGCTTCAGAGTTGAAAGTAATGTGATCAGTAATGAATTTTGTGTTACATTAGGTTGTATAAATGGACAGACAAGCGCAGACAACAAGTGGCCAGGAGTCGGGGCTAATCTAATGATGTAAAAATAGAGACAGCACCAATTATACTTGGGGCCAGCTCAGAGCTCCTGCAGGGACTGCAAATGAATAGGTACAAATCAAATTACTGACTAATAGACGCACTACAAGAGAGGGCAGTCAATGCTAAATACATTAGGGCCTTGTGACCTCTCTGCTCTGAACAGCAGAATCCTAAATTTGACTTAAAAAAAAAAAATCAAAGAAACTCTTGTTCATTTAAGGAGAGCAACAGAACAATGTTATTTGTGAAATGACTTGAGACACTTTGATATTTTTTGGTTTGTCCCCCTATGGCCATGTTAGGTACGTGGCCCTTGGAAAGCTGAGAGAGGGTTTGCTTTTAGAACAAGGGAAAATACTCTTTGTGCAAAAGTTAGGACCTGATAACAATACAGTTATGTTACATACCAAAACATTTCAAAGCCATGTGCCTCTTTGTGGTGATGTTTTTTACTGCTACTTCACCGGCTGTGTCTGTATCAAAAATAAAATATTTCTTAAATAAAAAGGCCTTGGTTTAATAAGAAGAAAAAGAAAAGGAATCTCCCCACACCACAGTTGATAATAAGCAAATGCAGTTGATCAAGATTGTTATCAAATGGCAGAAAGTCAGAGGTGTCTTGTGGCATCAGTGCTCCCTTTAGAATTTTTCTACAAACACCAATGAACCTGAATTCACATCAGAAATATTCATGGTATCAGCATTCACACCCCCTCCCCCTTCAATAATGTATGACCTGGAAGAAATTCCAGTAGAACCTCCCATGGCTGATGGCAAGATTGGGTTTGGAGACATGGGAAATGACTGGGAAATCAAAAATGCCCTTGTTGGACCTGCCCAGGGCTGTGGGATGGGGCTGCTCAGGAACACCCTTGGATAGGAGAGAGCAAAAATCCCAAACTGAAGTGCCTGAAATCCCAAAATGTGTGCAAGGCCAATGCTCCTCTCATCCAGCACTTCCCAAATGATGCCTCCTAAAGAGTCTGAATTTTCCTTTCCTTTCAACCAGGCCCATCCAAATAAACCTTTTGTAGGAAGAACTGAGCTCCCAGACTTATTGGAGGGGGTAATTTAATCTCTGACCCTGGGATGAATATTGTGAAAGTTCAAAGGCTGCTTTTAGCATCCATGTTATTTGATCCACCACTGGGTTTGCTGCCCAAGCTGGTTTTGCACTGAACCTATGCAGAAATCTCCTGGCAGAAATGCTCTTCAGGGGAAAAATAATTTACTCTGTGTATCTGTAGCCCATGTCTGAGTTAGGATAAAACACAGCTGAGGAGAGAGAAGGGGAAAATTATCTTAGAAAAATTAAAGAGGAAGGAAGGAAGAAAGGAATGAAGGGAGGGAGGGAAGGAGTGAAGGTACCACTGAAAGCTCTACCTCTATCAAGGGCTAATCCTATTCCTGAAACTAAATGTACAGGTACATCAATGTCCAGGTGGCTGCTGATCTTTGAATAAAGCTTGTGAGCATGGATATTTTCTCCTCTGGACAAAACCCCAGGAAGGATGGTCCTTGGACAGGAGCCACCTTGCTCTCCTCCCTTTGCTTCCCACCTCAGCCAGGCACTCCAGGAAATGTGTGACTTCCCTTTTCCAGCCCCCAAATCTCACAGGAAGGTTCCAAAACCATCCCTCTGCAAAGCTCAAAGGTGTCCAGACCCAATTTAGGCTCAGCCTTTGGGCTTTGGCTGAGGACCAGGACCCAAAGTGCCTGGAGCCCCAATCCCGGGTATCCTACAGGCCGTTCCCTAACACACATCTAATTAGCTCCACTTACTTACATCCCATTAATCAGGTTAAAGAGTTTGCTTCAACATATGAGCTTCCTTCAGCGCATTATGAGTCTGTTGATGAAATCTGGAAGGAATCCAGGCAGTTTCCTCTGAGGGCCAGAGGTGCTCCTCCCTGTGCCACCGGCCTCCCGTGGGTGAGGGCTGACCTGGAGGCTGGCAGGAGTTTTGGAAGAAAGATGCATCTCAAAAACCATCCTGCTGCCCCCCTACTATAGGCTGATTTCAAATATTAAGCCTAGAAGTGATCAAAACACACTGGAAAGCTTAAAAAATGTACTTGCTGAAGGAGTAGGTGAAGCAGAGGATTTATTAATTACAGTATTTTTGGAGGGAAAGATTTCTAGCCTGAGCTGATAATTTCTTCCTGTCCAGTTTGAGTGGAATCCTGTCAGAGATATTTGTCTTCTGGAAGCAGAGTTTCATAAATCACAGTCCTAGGGTGGTTTTTTTCCAGGGGGGAATGCAATATGAAGCTCCAGCACACACTTAAGAACTGCACTGCAAATGTAAATATTGTAGCTGCTTGAAAACAAAGCTTTGCAAGCAAAAGAGGGCACTGACCACTAACATTTGTGTCTAGACTTGCATAATTTTTTTCTTTTCAGTGAGAGTTTGACAGAAACTGGAACAGTAAAAACATCTTTTTTGCATCTTTGCCAATTTGTGCCTTCCTTGGAATTAAATGTGTATCTGGGCTGACAGCTTATGTACAGCAGACTCCACTTCAGACAGACATGGGTCATCTGAATAATTGGATAACAAGGGGAAAAGCTGGTTTCCCAATCAAGCCAACTAGCTGGACAACTGCAGTTATCATTTAGGTCACAAGGAAAGGAAGATTTTTGGGGGTTGTTTCCAGCCCTGGTTCTTCTCCCACCCTCTGTCCGACAGCCCTTGGCACGGAGTCAGAGGTGGAACAGCCCCATCTAATCCCCCCTCCTGCAAATGCCAGATTATTCCTGATGTTTTCAGTGTGCTCCAGCTGGATGTTTGTGCTGTGACCAACTTTTGGGTATTTCTGCCTCTGCAGTAGCCAGAGCCAGGGTTGGTGTTGCCACCCCTGCTCTGCAATGCGACAGGGCAGGTACAAAACAGAGATTGTGGGAATGCCAGCTCCCCAGAGTGGTCTGTGCACCACGAGCACGCACTTCCTGCACACCCCTGCAGCCTATCAGCCCTGATTTCTATATAAACCTACGTGTCAGCTATGCCCTAACAGTTAAGGCATTAAAGGAATCTATTTATCTCCTGCCATTAAGTGCATGTCAGGACCAGTCGAGCACTTGACAAAGTCTCACTGTCCACCCTACTGCCCAGCTCCTGTCCACACACTGGACCCCAGCACTGCACATGCACAAATCTTCACATTCCCAGCTAGAAATGTTCATTAATTTGTGCTGAAGTTTGAGTAAGATTTTGCAAGTTTTGTTAAATGTCTGCAAAATCTATTTAAGGACTGAAGAGAATCCGTGGAACACAATCAGGGGTTAAAGCATGCAAAACATAAAGGCATGAATAAATTAAGTTATTTTAGGACTATTAAAAAGATTATAAATTCCACAATTTTGAGTCCAATGCAGAAATAAAACACTGGTTTTGAAAGAAGCAGCAAGACAGAAATCAACTACCAACAAACAAACCTCCAGTGTCCTTTTCTGCTGAACTCTTTGCTGTCATTTCACTGAGGTGAGTGGGCAGCAGAGAACCCAAGGAGGAAAACTGAGTTTTTTCAAAGATAATTCAGTTCAGCCAAGCTTGGTTATGATATAAGTGGTTTGAGGGAAGTGAAAACTCTCCTACTTGTTATGAGCCAACAAAGACACCTCTTTTTTGAAGTGAGGGTAATGCAGCTCCACACTTATCTCTGCCCATTTATTAAGCAGCACACAGATGAGAGCCCTGTGGTGGAATGGTGCTGGCAGCCAGCTCCAGCCCTCTCCCTCAGTGAGTGCAGCTCTCCAGGTACATCTGAGCAGGAGAGAACTTTTTCTGTCTGTCTGCTAAAGAGGAACAGCTCAAGAGCTGTTAGGGGATGGAAGTGGAAAGGGCACGGGAGTTCAGCCTCTTATCACCAGGTTTTCTCTGCTCCTCTGAGTCACCACATGCCCAAATCCTGAGAATAAAGTGTGTTAGTGGTGGAGAGAGTCCCAGGACAGGCAGGGCAGCACAGAGTGTTAATGACAGGGAGAGGAGGGTGCTGGGATGGGGTGAGCTGGGTCAGTGCTCATGTTACTCATTATTGCTGCATAAAATCGCTGCTCTGAGATGGCATCTATCTTACACTCATTAGGGAGATTTATGGGGCTGGAGCAGGGGCTGGGAGAAATCTCTCTGGATGAATATTAACTCAGGGATGGCATCTCTATAAACAGCTCCTTTCTGTCTTTACACCTGCACGACTGTTTCATCTTATGCCAAAGGAGCTGGGACTCGCTGCCATCAGCTGGGTTTGGTGAAAATGGAAGGAAAATACAGAGCCCTGTCTCCGACAAAGTTCTTGGTTTACAATATAATCCACTGTCCAGTCTCCAGGCCAGTCAGTCACCCTAACCTGGCACATCTGGAAGGCTTCAGCTTTCAGAGGAGGTATTCCCCTCACCTTTCCCCTTCCACACACAGCCTGAGGGGTGCTGACCCATTATCAGCAGTGGATACCCTCCCAAAGTTCACACTGATCACAGCCTGGGTCAGTGAGTGATGAAATATGTGCCTTTCTCTATTTTCATAGCCTGCTTTTTCCACCTTCCCAGCCTTTTACAGACATGAGGTGATTGAAGCCCACACCAGCAATGTGAGGCATCTCTATCCTCAGTGCACTGGTGGAGCTCTGCACTCATGGACTCCTGAAGTGTCCTGGCCAAGGCAAAAAGCTGGTGAGGATTTGCACCAGAGCTGCAGCAGACCCACCCTTGGTGCTCAACCAAGCCTTTCTGTTAATTCCAAATCTAACTCACCCTTTGATTTTTTGTTTCTCAAGATGGAAAGCAGAGAAAGGACAGTTGGCAAGGTGACCAGCTGGGTTATGAAGGGGTTTCTGCACTGCTCAGCCTGGTTACTGCTGCCTGGACCTACAGACAAGGGCTAAAATCCTGCTCCTCACATCCTCCTCCTCCAGGCTGTGGGAAGCTGCTGCAGTTTGGTACCTGCTCCACAGAGAGCAAAGTCAGGATGAACCCTGATAGGAGACACTTCTCGAGGAGCAGGGAGAGCTCAGAGCAGCACCAGTCCCAGTGATACATGAGGGCAAGAGCAAAAGGAAGAGACTTCCTGAAAGATCTTCCTGAAAGATCCATAGGTGGCCATTCCCACACCTTCCTGCTGGTTTCTCCTCTTTTGCCTTCCCAGGGAAGCTGCCAGGAGAGTGACAAGTGAGTTGGCAGCTGATGTTAGGGGCCAGCATCACTCTGAGGTGTTTTTACTGGAGGTGTTTTTTGGAACAAGTCGAAATTGATGGAGACAATAAACCCACAGTAACTGTGCTTTAATTCCTGAGCATCTCTTACCACGGGGCCCCTCCTGACAGCCTAATCTCTCATGTGCCATTCCATTTACTTAAACAGATGATACAATTTATCAATATAATGGACACTGATGAAGATGGATTAATTTGGATTACAGAACCAGCGCTTCACAGTGGCTCTACTGAGGACACAAAATGAGGATATGTGTGATTATGGCATTGTTTGGAGCAGGGCAGCAATCTGCACTGGAGGGCATGCAGGAGAGCCTTTGTCCCAGCTATATGATAAGGAAGCTTCATGTGCCAATATCTCAGACTGTGTTTATGTGATCTACCACTAACTTCCTTTTAGAAATGACTTCTGAGATCCCCACAAATAGAGAGAAAGAGAGAGAAAGAGAGAGAGAGAGAGAGAAGCGTACAGAGGAAAAAAGCGAAACTTAAAAAAAAAAAAAAATTAAATCAAAATCACCATTGGGTGAGATGTACGTGATCTCTGATCACACCTCTTCTTTGTACCTGTTCCTGATCCCACCATGTCCCTGCTGGGGGACTCGCACATGGCGTCGGCCAGGCGCTCGCGCAGCCCCTCCTCGCTGGGCTCCATGGAGGACATGTGGCGCAGACCGAAGCTCTCGGGCCAGCTCCCACACACCTCCAGCAGCGTCACGCTCCGGTCGAAGGCACCTGTGACACACAGGGACAGAGGGGACACGTGTGGGACGCTGGGGGAAACGGCTGATCGCTTTGAAAATTTCAAAATTTTTATGAAACCTTGACAAAAATGCAACAAAGGAAAAATTCGCAGCGCTGGGAGCTGCCCCTCGTGCACACCACATGGCCGGTTCATCTTCAAGATGGATGCTCAATCTTTTACACCCCTGGGGTTGTGTCAGCCAGCCCTGGCCCCTCCCAAAGTCTGTCAGTCAGCTCTTCTTTGCCATTTTTCGGTGCAAACTGCTTTCCTGTAACTGGATTGGAGGTCAGGTGTGTCCACGCCTCACCCCCTGAGCACCCCCAAGCTTTTCCATTCCCACCTGCCCCATGCAAGGGACACGTGCAGCTTCTTTGTACCTGTCCTGGACAGCCCAGGCTGTGTGATGGCAGCAATACAGGGGGAAAAGGGAACCATGGGGAGAACAGAGGACATCTAAACTACAATATCATAGCTATACATCACTAAAGCTTTTCTTAATATTCACACAATAGTTATCTTTTAATTGTGAGAGCCAATCATCTCATTATCCATCTGTAACAGACACCCTGGCACCAACCTCCTCCTGTGTGTGCTGTGCTTTGGGTGCCTGAAAAGCTGATTTTAGCACATGAGTTAAAGGTTGATGTTACAGCACAGCACAGTAGAACCCTAAGTATAAACCGACTTCTATCAAGCAGCTGTAAGAAAACAGGTGAAATTAAAACACAGACTGGTGAGTCAGGAAAGCAGCACAATAACACAAATGTGAATGGCATGCATGTATTTTTATGTTAGACAACTAGGAATTATTTTTTAAGTTGACTATTCTTCCACTGGGATGCTGCAGAGATGCTTCTTCCCCTCCTCATATTGGACAATGGGAACAGTCATTTTGTCTTTGCTAATGGGAAGTAATTTTACCTAAATTCCCTTTCTTGCTCTGAAAGAGAGACGAGGCAGAGCTGCCTTGTGTCTGACAAAGGAACAAATGGATCCCTTCCCTCAGTCTGGGATATCTGTGGGTTTTCTCTGGGAAGTTTTAGCTCAAACGTGCTCTAACAGAGGTTTTTGCACCAGCAGCCCCTACTGAAGACGCTGGCTCTTGTGAGGGAGTGCACGTACCTACAAAAGATCCTTCAAATAATTCTCTGACTTGCAGTTATTACCTCATTCACAGCAGGGTATGATGTTCTGCCGAATGCAAAGATTAGATTCTGAATTCAGGATCACTTCAAAGTACAAATTAAAATTATTCTCCTTTATTATACAGCAAGTCTTCTGCAAAGGCTTACTTAAATCATTCCCACTTGGAACAAGATTACAGTTATGCTTTGTTCCTTCAAGCACATACCATTTACTCCACTATTAGGTAACTGAATATGCAGCGTTTATTGTGCCTGGTTTCTGCCAGCCTAGCGAGGGGAAAAAATGCAAATGCCAATGTTTCTCAGAGTTAAAAGTACATGAAACACGTCCTTGTTATCAGCCCTTTGGTTTTCCCCTTTGATCAGCCGTCAGAAACTATCTACACTTGTAGTCTGTGACTGTACAGCCTCACAGCACACCCCCTGCCACTGACAGGTGGTAATAGAAAGGGTGAGAGACCAAGCCCCGCGGCAGGCGGCCCTTCCTCTGATAACGCCCCGAGCACGGGCTGATAACGATGGTAAACACTCGGCCAGCCAGCGAATCCATCCATCAGCAAAGAGGGGCTGATAATTCTGAGCTCTAATGGCACGGGCTGCAGCGCCAGGGCTGGCATTCAGGGATTTATATGGGCTGCACTGGTGACTCCTGGCTCCTGAATTTCATCGGCGGTGATTTATCTGCTGGCCTGGCTGTGGGGTGGATTCCTGGCACTAGAGAACCATCAACACTGAGAGGGATCTCTAGAAAATGGGGGAGTGGGTTCCTGGCAGGGAAAACCATCAACACTGAGAGGGACCTCTAGAAAATGGGGAGTGGATTCCTGGTACTAGAAAACCAAAACCATCAGCACTGAGAAGGATCTCTGCAAAGTGGGGGAGTGGATTCCTGGTACTAGAGAACCACCAACACTGAGAGGGACCTCTAGAAAATGGGGGAGTGGATTCCTGGCACTAAAAACCATCAGCACTGAGATGGACCTCTAGAAAATGGGGAGTGGATTCCTAGCACTAGAAAACCATCAACACTGAGAGGGACCTCGAGACAACGGGATCTCTGTGATGCACACACTCGAACTCTGGATGAGTCCCAGTTTCAACCCAGACAAGGAATGACCAAATATTTCAACTTTTAATGGCTCTCTGGATTGATAATGTTGCTCCAGTCTACTAATTTGTTTTAAAGCGAGGGTTCTTGAAGCTTGTTTGAGAAAATGCAGGGAGGAGGCAAAGTAATTTCGATGATATTTAAATCTCTACAGTATTTTCATGATGTCAGCTCTCCTAAAGGCAGGAGGAAAGGCAAAATTTGTGGCTTTTTTTAAAGTTTTTTTTCCCCAAGTCATCCTTCTACAGTTTCATGCAGCCCTGAGACCCCCTTCTCCAAGACCCCACAGATTTCAGTTGTTTTTGACAGAGCTGTTCATGTACCCTGAGAGTGATCAGGACTTTAAAACCCGCTTCCCAAACCTCAGGGAAGCAGCAGGGACACGATGAGCTCCCGCAGGTTTGCAGGGCTGTGCCAGAGATGAGAAATCTCCTCTTTCCTGGTGTCAGCCCTTATTCCAAAAGTGAGAAATGGGAGCATTTCTGCTCCTATAAGCAGACATATGAATAATAAGGCAAATGGCTTTTGAAGCTCTGCCAAGATGCCTGCTTGTGTGTACAGGGAGCAACTTCATGGAGTGCTGGGCTCTGGCTCCTGAGATCCTTGAGTGAGAGCAAAGGAGACAAGTGCAGTGTTACCTCTGCAATCAGGGCCAGGAGCTGCCAAAACTTCTTAGCAGCAACGTGTGAGGCTGCAAGTGTTAATGCAAATGCAGGTTAGAGGGATTAACTGCACTGAAAGTTTGCTTGTTAAAAAAATGCAGGGCTGGGGAAGCTGTAGTTTTATCTTTCCTCCCTTTTCACTCCTTCTCCGTGGTAGCAGTGCACATCTGGCAAGAGCATTGATATCCAGACATTCAGCTGGGATTCAGCAGCCACCACTGCAGCCTCTGGGTGATCACTCTGCCTGCATCAGGCAGAGGAGGTCCTTGCTCCATCATCTGCTCTGTGCTGCAGTGGAACCCACAGATTCCCCCTAATTTCAATACAGATATTGATAAAATGGGTTGCAGATAAAGCTGAACATGCAGAGTGTGACTCAGGTTATTCAGGATGTGGGGTTAGAAAAGGGGATCTTGCTTGAGCAGGCAGGTTCCTTCCTCCTGTAAATCCCTGGCTCTGTCCCTCTCTGATGTAAAACAAAACTGTTTCAAGAAAAACAAGATTTATTGTCATGGACCTTCCTGTTCCTCTCGCCAGTGCATCAGCAGACAGCACACGCAGCAGAGTAAAAGAATTCAATAATTTTTTCAAGGCAGAATTAAGTTCTGGGTATTTTACACCTTGCAGAGTGACTCTGGAGAGTGTGCCATGGCAATGGGCTGGCTGCTGCCAGGAGCCTTCGGGTGCTTTGCCCTGCCCACATCATTCCCTGCATACATCATTCCCACCAGCACATGGGCTAATGGCATTAAACTTCCACTGACAGCAGCTCAGCCTATCTCTGCTATTTATTGTATTGTAATCTCTCCTTGTGGCTGCCTCACTCTCCCCTTTTCAATCCCAGTATCTCCCTTGATAAGGTATCAAATTCCCCATCACTGGCCAGCGAGGAGTTTACAAGCAAACCTGGCTGGAGAGTCCTGCCCTCAGAACGGCCAAACCAGAACAGAACCACGGAACCCACGGGGCTGAGAAAGCTCCTGCTGACCC
>NW_005054368.1:2131183-2151834 GCF_000277835.1 Geospiza fortis | reverse complement strand
ACAGCCACCACAGCCAGCCCCTGACATGGAAACCCAGATTCCCTCTGTCCCCCAGCCTGGACACAGCTTTGGTGGGGAACAGGTCCCACCTCAAAGGAAAAATTCATATGGGAACAGCTCAAGGGTGAGCAAAGCAAGCATGATGTGAGTCTGGCAATTACTTGTGAAATCCTGGTGAAATCTCATTAAATCACCGAAAAGAAATCTTATTGACTTAAAATTGTGTCAGTATTTCATCCCATTGCATGGTGCTTTCAAGCCTGCAGAACACTCACTTCTCCTTTATTTAATGAAGATGAAACTGGGTGGGAATGAAGATCATCAGCCTCCTGTGTATGATGTCCAAGCATCATTCCAGAACCCCAAATCCACCCAAATGGAACAAGCAGGACCCTTGTCTTGACCATAGAGGTCAACAGTGCTTTGTTCTGCAATTTCAGCCCAAATGCTCTGAGCTAATTCTGCTTCATACACAGAATTTTCCTAATAAAACTTTAATTTTTGCCTGAAATCAATCTCCCACTTCTCTCTTTCCACAGACATTTGCCTCTCAAGGAGCACCACCCTTTTCTCTTGCCACTGCTGCTGGAGCAGAATCAGGTTCCCATCTTTCTGCTCAACATTTCTTGCATTTTATTAATGGCAAAGGCTTCTGTCATTACTCACACCAAATTACCTTGCTTAGACACACAGGATTTGTCTTTAGCATTGCAATTGTTTCAAGGCTTTTAATATAAAAGCAAAATAAATTTTGACTGAAGAAAGGAAAAGAAAACCCACCCTAAAGCTTGGAAATGTCCTTTCATTTCAAAGCGGAGAGAACCAGAGAAACTTCTTCTCTCTAGTAGTAAAAAGTATTTTTACAAAATGTTTTAATGCTTCTAGTGTGTTATTTTTCTAAGTCAAAATAGCTAAGCTAAATCTTTCACCATAGCTCTTTAATTCAAAAGCCAGGGGAAATTTTTTTCATTAAACCTCTGGACGGCTTTGTTTAAAATATGAAATCAAGTAGCTCCATTTCCTGTCTTCTAAAGAACACTAAATCAAAAAGAGAACGTTCTCCAAAAATATAGTAATGGTTCTATTAAAGACCTTGACAGTTTTGAGCCTCACCTTGCATATTGCAACATCCGTGCGAGCAAAAATTCCAGAGCGAAGAGGAGGGGCAAGGACCTGCCAATTTTAATTGACAAAAGATGCACCCTGATCAATGGGATGCCTTGATCCTGTGTGATGTCGGACCCTGAGGTGCAACCAAGAGGGACAGAAGGGTTGCCATCCCCTCTCCTGCTTCTCCTGGCCTTTTCAGAAGCAGGAGTGGACTCTGGAGGGGCTCTTGGTGACCTCGGCCGGGAGCGGGAAACCCCCGGGCGTGTGAGGAACCAGCACATGGAAACTCCTGGCCCAAAGCAGTGAGTCAAACTGCACATAACTGCACATACCTCCTTTGAATATGAAAGGTTGAACTTTCCTACAGGCTCTGCCAATTCCCTTCTGTGCCATAACTTTGTGATTCCAGCAGGAACACTTTTCACCTCTGTATCAGGAATGCCACAAAGCGGCCGCTCTGAGCACTTGAAGGGGAATCCAGGCAAATTCTTTATTTGAGTGTGGAGAAGGAACATCCCCCTGAGCTGCCCTGGATCTGGTGGCTCTGTGCTCATGGTACGTGCTGCTGCTCCTCTCCTGTGCATGGCTCACACGCTGCCACCCCTCTGTCCCACAGCACACCAGGTACCAAGGGACAGAAGGCTCGTACACGAGGTGTGAGTGTTAATTATTGCCTCTGGAAACCGTGGCAGGAGCCACAGCCTTTGGAGTGACTCTGCTCCCTGTCATCCTCCCTCCCACAGGGTTGCTTTTTTTCCAGAACTGCTCACAGCTCTGCTATAAACAGGACATTACTCACCAGCTCTGTATCCTGTGAGTGCATTTAATTAATGGAGCCTTCAGCCGGGGTACCCAGTCCCACAGGCAACCAACACTTCCAAATGTTGAATGCCTTTGAACTCTAGGCTAAGTCAGGCTGAGAAGTTGCTCATCCCTCCTCAGCACCACAGACTTGTAAACAGAATTGCTGTTTATCCCTCTGTCAGGATTTCTAGATGAGGTTGGGCCCAGCAGCCTCGGCAGCCCCGTGCCCAGCAGCTCCAGGCATGGATGCTCAGGGAGGAGGTTGCCCAACCACTGCCCACGTGGCCACAAACTCAGCACAGTGGCCCAGGCAGAGCTGGTGATGTCCAGGATCGTGGTGCAGGTCCTTAGGGACCATCCCACCCTCCTCCTCCTCCCCACATCCCAACAAACTCCCAATACCCCAGTGCTCCTGCACAAGGGGTTAACCAGGGGCTCAGGAGATTTGGGATGCTCAGGCATCACAGCCGTCCTTGAAGGCTTTCAAATGCGAGCAAGGCTGCAATTTTCAGAGCTGGAGCAGCGAGATATTTTTATAAATACATAAATCTTTTCAAGGAAAAACAAATAAAGAGAAAAGAATGTAAACATTGTTGTAAAATGCATAATAAAATGTCTGTTGTTTGTTAATTTTGCTCCTTATTATCCAGCCTATCTGTACCACCGATGTTGAAACATTTGCCTTTTAAAATTTTTTTTTTATACTCCCTTATTCATTTAAAAATAGTTTCCTGCATGTTATATGAATAAGCAAAACCTAAGGTTCTAAATCCAGGGGAACTTTGAAGTATGAAACCCATGGTCTATGGGAACTATGTTTTCATTAATCAAAGTAGATGTTTCTAAAGCCATCAGATTTATCATGACTGGATTTCATATGTGAAACCCAATATACACACAGACATACACTGCTTGTCCTTTTGGATTAGTGCTGACCTTTTACTCTCCTTTCTGAAGGATCTGCCTTTCCTCAGAGCGGGGCTGCCCTGCTTTGCCAGAGCAGCCTTGACAAAGTGCGTTTCCAGCTCTCTGTGCCTGACTACGAGTCTGGGCTAAGGTCAAAACATAAATGATTAAGTGTATTTATTAAACTCTGCCTTTGCCTTGAATGCTCCCAGTGCCTGTCAGATGCCATCCAACTGCAGAGTCCTGCTGCCAGCACACCTGGCCACCAAACAAGGGGCCTCGGTGCCTCCACAGCCCTGTGACCCCAAAAGCAGAACAGAGCCCCCCAAAGCCCCCCCTGCACTGCCAAGGGCTCCTCCAGCTCTTGCTGAGCTCCTGGCTTCCCCAAGACATCGAGGTGAGTGCAAGGACACAGGGTGGGTTAAAAACTGGAGGCAGGATGTGACAGCCATCCAAAGCAGGGCTTCAAACGAGAAAACGCAACAAAACGCGCGCTTGGTGTCAACAGGGAAGTCGGTGAGGTGGTACCAGAATTTGGCACTATTTTGCAGAATTTTGCAGTACCAGAGGCACAAGACTTTGTCATCTTGCCTTAAAGAACAACACAGGGGCTGGGGCACAGGTGGGTGCTGCCAGAGGTTGCACCCACAAAGAAAGTGCAGCTCATCCACAGCCTGAGGAGTGCAGTGCACTGAACAATCAGCTGAGAGCATTTTTCCAATACTGGATGCTCTTTATTTAGCTGCCTAAAAGCAAAAAGAGATGGAATCTCCAGTATAACTGGATGCTATTATGATTTTGAAAACAAAATTGCCCTTTGTAATAAAATTAATTTCCAAGGAAAAAACTTTCCCCCACCCCCTTGAACAGCAAGACTTGTGCATATTTTAATGCTCTACAGGATCAGAATGCCTGGAAAAAATCAGGAATGCTACAACCAGCCCCAAGCCCCCTTAGAGATTAACATTTCTTTATATTTAATCCTGGCATAAGGCAGAGTGTCCTGAAGAACCCAGGGTTCTGCACAAGCCTGAGTTACCAGGTATGAATCTGCACAGCAAAAAGAACTTCACCTGATGTTCTTTCAACCTCCAGGTTTGGAAATTTCATTAAAAAAGGATTCACTAAAGATCTTCAGCACTTTTTAGTTTTTGCAAGGTTGGAAATGTTTTCTTGTGGTATTCACATACTTATAATTCTCAGTCCTGGTTAAAATTAGAAAATCCAGTAACTTTTTTTCCCCCCTAGTAAATTTTCCCACTCTCCGAAGATCTACGACTTAGCTAAGCTTACAATAAGATGATTATTGAGATTTTCAACAATGCCTAGGAAATTTAAACACAGAATGAATTCCATTAAATCTCAGTGGAGGCTTTTTTAGACGAGCCTTTATTTTGTTTGACTTCTCCTCTGAATAAAAGCAGCGATTTTAGGATGCTGAAGCCTTTTGTGCTGGCTTCGGTGGGGAAAACGCTGTGTGAGATGCAGGAAGGATACATCTGGTATTTCTGTGACACCACATAATGATCCTTATTCCTTTATGTGCCAAGTCATTTCTGAACTCTTGGGAAGAAGTTTGCAGTCATACCCTGTCTTAAGGAGGTAGGAATATGCCAATTCCACTGCAGGGGCTGCAATAATGTATTACTTCCCTTAAGAAAACAGATTTATCTTGCTTATTATCAATCTCGTGGCATGTGCAAATGCATAGCCATATACACATGTACAAGGGACACATAATGGATTAAAAAAGGCTCATATTTACCCACAAGTAAGGAAAGATCTGACAACTCATCGGGGTTTTTGGGATAACTAATCTTATGTTACACTTTGAGACACAAGCGTGGATTTGTCATCTTGCTTGAGCCTTAGTGGTGACTGTGTGAGCCAAGGAATTTAATTCTGATTGTTTCATTTGAATTAAAAAAAAATCTTAGTGTTGAAAAAACATTGGAACTGTGCTATGTACTAATACATCACTCAAATTGTAACAGGAGACTCCTTCTTGTGTAATAGCAAGAGAGTGTGGAAAGGCCAAGTTCATCGTGGGGAGAGTTTATCTGAGCTGAATGCTGGGGAGACCTGTTTGAAACCTGCTGCAAAGCAGGGGTGAAGGCTTCCCCATCCCCATCCCAGCTGGATGGAGCTGCACAGCAGGGATGGGTGTGGTTCTGTGCCCAAACCCTGCCCCAGGACCCTCAGCATCCCCCACACAGCCCCACCAGGCTGCAGGGACACAGAGCTCTGCTGGGCTTTGGGTAATTTCTTCTTTATAAGCAATTTGCAGCTTGAGAGATGTTCACAAACAAGGGGGGTAATGGGCAGTTTCTTGTCAGCCAGGACAGGAGAGAGCTCAGAGCAGAGCATCTGTGGGGAAGCAGCTGAGCACCGAGGCTCCGGAAAGAAGAAATTTGGTTTATATCACTAACAACCCGTTAGGAGAGAAACTGGAATATTTTCTGCATTATAAGAGCAAATATTTCTCTGGTCTCATATCACCTTTCCCAGATGAAACATTTCACAACCCAGCTGACTTATAAACAGAAACCAAAATATTTTCCTAAGGTGGATCAGTGATCCCACTCGGGGCTTCCAAGCTGTAATTTATTTGTCTTACCTCACTGTGAGATAATGTGCACGCTGGTTCCAAGCTACTGTCTAATCACTGCCTGGACATGGATAAAGAAATCTCACTTACAAACACCAGGCACCCTCAGGGTGTTTGGGAATTGGCCACAGGGTGACTCCTCCTGCTGCTTTGTGCCCAGCACGTGGGTGGCAGTGCCCAGCTCCTGCAGCACAAGGTACAGAATTCCAGAATGGTTTGGGTTGGAAGGGACCTTCCAGACCATCATGTTCCATCTTCTCATTGTCAGGGACACCTTCCACTATCTCAGGCTGCTCCAAGCTCTGTCCAATCTGGCCCTGGACACTTCCAGGGATCCAGGGGCAGCCACAGCTTCTCTGGGCACCCTGTGCCAGGGCTCCCCACCCTCCCAGGGAAGAGCTTCTTCCTAATGATGAACCTTGTGCCACTTCTGGAGCAGATCTGAATTGCCATACAATTTATTAGGGTTATATCCAACAGGGTGAGCAGAGCCTGCTGGAATCACAGCTTCCCCTCAAGTATTTTAACATATTTCCAACCTGGCCCAAGATGGATTCAGGTGTTAAACCAGAGTGATGGAAATGTTTGTGTTTGGGGCAGCTGAGCAGCTGCCACCAGGATACAGCACCATTAACTTCAGGAATTGGTTTGGAAACTCAGCAACTTCTTAACTGAGTGACCAAGAGCAGGGGATGGAGAAGAAGTTACAAAATACACCTAAAGCAAACTGAGTTTTCAGGGCTGATAGAGAGAATTTTGATTTTACACCAGGGAAGAGCTGGAATACTGAGGTTTAAGTGAAGGTGACCACAATGAAATCTGCCTGAGGACAACCCAGTGCAATGCCACATCTTCATACAAGGTGTGAAAACACAGATGGGACCTCCAGAGCCACTCCTGCCCTGGCCAGGCAGCACATTCCAGGTACTGCTCCATCAGCTCTGAGCATTTTGGAAATTGCTCACTCCAAGCCTCTAGATTCCCCCAAGAACACCAGAAAAATGTGTTTCTTTAAGGACTACAGAGAAACATGAAATTTTATGTTTAGAAAGTAATAAAAACTCAACAAAACCTTAAACTTGTTTCCTTGTAATCCTTCCAAGGCAGGGAAGATAAATTTTTTTGGCCCAATTCTGAATTCATTAAAAGCCTGTGCCAAGTTGCACGAGCAAATTATCTGAGCTCCAGCAAGGACTGGACCTACAAAGCACTGAAACCTCTGGTCCTGAGCCAGCTTAAGCATATACTTACTTTTAAGCATGCAAACAGCCCCAGTGACTTCAATGGGAGTGTATATGCTGAAAGTTAAGTGTGTGCTTAAGTGTGCTGCTGGAGCGTGGCCAGAGAACTCACAGCACCAAGGTCTGATCTCCTCCCCAAAGCCCATGCAAGGCAGGGATTTCACTGCAGCCAGGCAGGACACAGCTGGGCAGCAGCCAGCAGCCCCTGCAGTTCTCCTCTGCATCCATGGAGGAGGTTTTGCCCTTGTCACTTGTGTTATCCATCAGGCATCTGGTGGCTGGATAAGGCAGAGCGACGTGGCAAGGTGAGATGATGGAGTGAAAAAATGATCACAGCTGGCACATCCCAGCCTGAGGCTTTTGGTCGTTGAACTCATCTCCCTCTCATCCTCAGCACACACTCAGCTCTGAGGGACTCAGCCTTGCCCAGCTCCACGCTGGCTGCAGCAGCTCCAAGTGCAGAGAGGAGCCAGGCAGCCGTGGCTCCCTGCTCGTGCTCACAGCAAAGCTCTCAGGAGCAAGCAAGAACCCCTGAAAAAAAGTCACACAAGGTCTTTGACTGCCCTGAGTGACAACAGCATTTTTGCACTTGACAACGGCACTGACCTCCTGCTACAGAAATCACTAAAGGTGACTAGAAGGGTGTGCCTGCAGGGCATCACCCTAATGGGGAGGGATTAAAAGGGAAATTTTCCTTACTCTTTCTTACTTTTCTTCCCACAAAATCAGAAAAAAAGACAAAAATGGGTGCATCAACCCAAAATAATGCAAAATAAATCACAGTTAAAAGGGAAGTCTGATAATTCACATTGTTGAATCACAGTGTGCTCTAAGTTGGAAAGACAAGAACTGGATTTTTATGGTCAATTTTTCTTCTTCCATCACTAAACCCCATTTTGGAGCACTGATGGCAAGGACATGCTTTGCTCTGATTTATGATGCAATAAAACCTCTAATGTCAATTGGGATGGACCAGGAGTCACCTGGTACAGACAGAGGGAAGAAGGAGACATTTCAGTGGAAGTCCAAACCATGCCACCCCAAATCCCTGCCTGACCCAACAGATTTCCCTGGATCTAGGAAGGACCATTTGAGTTTTCATGGCACTGTGGCCCTGTCCTAGGATGGTCCAAGTGGGTGTTTCTCACTTCCACTTCCCCAGGAGGTCCTGATTCCGCTTCACAGCACCTTCAGAACACTTTAGAGAAACTGATTTAAGGATGGGAAATGTGGGATCATCCACACCTGGAGCTGGAGCTGCCCTAAAACACAGGGGAGAGGAGCCCCAGGTCTCTCCTCATGGACCAAAGCATCAAAAAGCAGCACTGTGACTGTGACTGTGACTTTCTGGGTTTCAACACCTAAATCCTGCTGCAAAATCAGCTTCAACCCACGAGAAGAGTTTGATGATTATAAAGATGCTGCTTGCAAAGGCAAGACAGATTCTGAGAGCTGCAGCCTACCATTCTTGCGGACAATAAATATTCCACTTAAATCATGGCTTGTACATATTTGAAAGGATAAACCTGCTACTAATAACCACGAATCAAAAGAGAAGATTCCAATTTTTATGCCAGAAAGCTAACAAAAATCTTCAGTGTGTTATAAACAAGTATCCATCATTATAAACTAAGCTCAGCATGTAAAAATCCAAAGATGGAGTTTATTGTCTTTAATGGCTGAGAAATGACAAGAGTGTTTGGTTGAAAAGGAATTTAGCAAGAAGTAGTTCTGTACAAGAACCAAAATCTGTCTTTAAACAAGAAAATCACTGCTGACAGTTTTAAAGTAGAATTAAGCTGTGGTGAACTCTCAGAAGTGGGGCTAATCACAAGTTTCTGGGGAATTTAATGTGGAAAAGAAAGCTGATTATTAGGTAGACTGATATAATTCAGGTAGAAGCTGATCCCATACCTTTTCCAGATTAAAACAATGAGTAAAACCACTGATGTTTTGCAGAGGGAATTCTGCAGCCTGCAGAACCACCTCCTTTGGGGAGCATCTGAGATCCCACTGGATCCAGTGCTGCTGCAGCTCCAACCATCCTCCCAGCAGCTCAAGGCTTCATCAGGAAAAACTGACTTCAAACCAGAGAGGAGCAAATCCAAGGAGGCAAGGGAGCTAATGAAGATATGAGAGGGATGCAGCACTCGTGATGATGTGGCTGTGTAAATTCAAGGGGA
Organism: Geospiza fortis; assembly: GCF_000277835.1. NCBI lineage: Eukaryota > Metazoa > Chordata > Aves > Passeriformes > Thraupidae > Geospiza > Geospiza fortis. Next base: position 2,142,982 of record NW_005054368.1, on the reverse strand, counting down.
AGTATTTCCTCCAGTGGGCAAGCTCAGAGGTGGAAGTTGTCCAAGGGGAATCTCTCAAAAGCCCTGGACAGCAGCAAAAAACACGACAAAAAAACTCTGCCAAATGTTTTAGTGCCGTGCTGAAAGATCAAGGTGAAAGGAGCCTCTGCGCTGGCAGCCTCGGAACAAAGACAGAATTTCCTGGAACAGAGTGTGGAGCTGCGCAAACCCATCATCCCAGCTGTGAACTGAAGAAATAACAATAATAACTTTATAGAGAGAGAAGGAAAAGGGAAGGGGGAGAAATGAAGTAAAATCTTTTGCCAGATCTAGGTAACACCGGCGTCCCAATCTGCAGATTAATTTAAATCAAGGAATGAGAAAAAACAATGATGAAGGAAAGGAAATATTTCTAAGCACATTAAGTGACCAGATTGGGAATGTATCTTGGGAGAAGTCACTTTTGCTAAGCACAATTATTACCTTTGATACATTAAAAACTCAACAGAGGCACAAGGAGTTTCCTACATGGAGAAGAGATTCCGAAAGTCTGTGAGGGCACGTTCAAAGCACCGGGGGAACAGCGGGGCAGCTCTGGTGTCTATCAAGCCATGTTTATTGATGTTCTTGCTAGCTGAGGCAAGGTTTGGGAACATGGATCATAACACCATTTTTATACCCTATAAAATACACTGTGAAGTGATGAGAAATGGGAATTGCTGAGCTGCACCAGGCAGGTCCTTTAGAAAGGAGTGAGCTCTTTCGTGAGAGTTTTTACAGCGCAGAGAGCAATTCTCTTCTTGCTGTGAAAAAAAAATTGGGAAGCCTCCAAGGCATATGTTTCACAAATCTCCAAAAAGTGGAAAACAAGATTCCAAGAGGAGAAGTGTGAGAACAGAAGTTCAGGGCGAGCTTCCTGTGTGTCCCGCACTGGGGACAGATGGGGCAGGGACCAGCCCAGGACATGTGCAGCCTTCCCAGTGTTAGGCTGACATTTGGGATTGCACTGGAAGCTGGTTATTCTCCCTGTAATCACAGCAGATTTTATTTAATTGCATTCAAAACAGAAGGCAAAAAATGGAGATGTTTAAGCCCACCTGCATTTTCTGCTCAACTGAGCAGAGAACTGCCTTCCCATTCCAGGGGAGAATTAGCATCTTAGCACCTTGTTTCTCCAGGACATTTGACCTTTGCAGCTCCACAAACCAAGACACTGGCTAATTTTCATCTAGTTGGACACTGCTAGGAAGCTACTGAGGAAGTGGGAGACCTTGGAGGTGTTTTGGTGAAATATTTAAACTGGAGAGTTGCCACTGAGCTGGAGGCACCTTGTCCCCAGAGCCCCTGAAGCCCTGCCAGGTCTGGAGATGATAATGACCTTCATGGGCGTAATTCCATCTTTTCCAAAAGTCAGAACCAAATCTGTGCCCAAAGCTCATCAGGTGGGACAAGGGAGAGCATCACCTGAGAATGTTAATACCAATACGATCTTTTCTGGGGAGATGCAATAAGGATTTCCTTATTGGAAATGTTTCCAACACACTCGGAATACTGTGGGCACCAGAGTAAAGTAACTTTGCAGCTTTATGTCCAAGTCTTGTTGATACTGCTCTGCCCAGCCCAGGGAAGTCACCTGTCCATCCTATGGCTCAATTTCCCCATCTGTCTAATAGACAGCAGCTACCTGACTTCAGTTTTCCAAAAACAGATATCTGGGAATGCTCTGAGGGCCCAGCAGTAAGTCAGTGCATGCTGCTGCTCACAGAAGACCCCCTGTAGTCAACAATATGGCTCTGGAACACCTTGAAAATCCAAACCAGATGAGTACTGTGCCCATCTACATCAAAAAGCTGCCTTTTTCCAGACTGTGCTGTTGTTAGGTCAGAGAGCTGCAAGGCCCTGGCTTCTGAGGGATGAGCATCAAAAGCTTTCAGCAGGTTCAGAGCCCCCATCCTAATTCTCCCAGCAGCAGAGACAAACAGCCTTAAGCTGAACTGGAAATCTCACTGCTCACACAGAATGCACTTCACCTCTGTGCTGAGAAGGCCAATATAACATTTAAGACTCATTTTCAGGGCTTAGCAAGACTTAAGTGGTGCACAGACCTAAGGGCAGCCTTTGGCACAGGAGGGGATTTTATTCCCAATAAACTACCAAGAGCCCACAGTGCAAATTTCTGCAGGACCCTTGACAGGATGACAGCTACAGAAACATAATAATCCAAGAGACTTGTAACCACCAATCCACCTACCCTTCTCCTATAAATAATAGGTCCAAGACAAAGGAAGTGGGAATTAGATGCTTGTGGTGAATTGCAGAGAGCCAAAGACCTTAAATGATACCCAGTACTTACATCTACACAATTAGGAGTGAAACTGCAGACATGAGACCTCAACATGTGGTATTCACATGTGGGCTCAAAAACACTGTCAAAGGCACTTTTCTTAGGGTTGAAACATCGAGGGGATGGTGCAGAGGGGAGGCCTGGAGATGCCTGCTGGACATCCCTGGCTGCCTGGGTAACACCCTGTGCCCAGCAGCTCCTGCTCTGCCCCCACAGCCCCTGCAAACCACACAGCTCCAGACAGGTCCTGAGGTGTCTGTTGGAAGCACTGACTGAGCAGCTCAACCTAAACAAGACAGAATCTGAAATTCAGATGTCAGTGTCAGAACTAATGGGAAACAGGAGGCAGTTACAGCACAGCTCCAGTGGTCCAAACTCTGCTCTCAGTTATGACCTGGCCAGCCCAGCAAGAGCTCGGGGAATCTGCATTCTGTTGTGCTTTAATGACTTTGTCTTGTAGACTCAAAAATAAACTTGTAACTTTTTTTTGACCCTTCATAAAACCCCAGCTTGATTTTCTCCAGGAATAGACACAGGTTTGCTTGTTATCCTGAAACTACTTCAGAGATGCCTGTGACAAAGTCAGGGCTCTACTGCTGAAATCCCAGTTCCACCAAAACCAACAGGAGTTTTGCCAAGGCATTCAGAGAAGGCAGGGTTTCAAAGTAAAAAAATACATCAAAACACAAACAAAAGCTTTTCTACAGATATTTTAAATAGATTTGAAAGAAGGTATTCTGAGAGTGCAACTCTGTGGATGTCACCATCACATTGTGGATGAACAATTCATCATTTCTACAACACTGTAGTGAGTTGGACAAGCTCTCTGCCAACAAAACCAGAGACATCTGCAAATCGGATTTAAAACCTTTTTTTTTTTAAACAAAATGATTAAAAGTTGAAGAAACACTTCCATATGGAAGAATCTTACCCCAACAGGTCACCACAAAGACACTTCAAACACAATAAAACAGGAAGTGCTAAAAAAAGCATAGCAGCTCACAAAAAGCCCCACAACCTTTTCCACAGAAAAAAATATATGTCACCCTGTGCAGAAAAACCATTTGGCAGCATAATGTGTCTTTAATCTGCTCAATTTGCTTATTATAGTAAAGGGTTAGAGGAATTTTCAAGCAGTGGCCAAAAATACTACAATGATATCCTCCCCTTGCAAAGTAAACTTACTTAAAGTGAATTAACTTCTTCAACTTAAATATTTCAAAGCTGAAACTGCCCCCACTGAGAAAAAAAGCAAAGCTCCTGGCCACAAAGGATGGTTTAACTGCCCAAAGCCAGGACCAGCAGTGTCTGCCCAAGCTGGGCTGTGCCAGGCTTTGCTCCTGGGCAGCCCTGCAGAACTTGAGGTAGGGGAGCAGCAAACACCCAGCTGAGCTTTTCATGTGCCTCTTACTGGACTTTAGGAAGGCAGAAGCACTTTGAGGCAGCAGGAGAATGTAATACCCCAATATTTCTCAACCCTAATCCTGATGGTTGCATGCACAGGGCTGGGAGCGGAGCCCTGCTGGCAGCAGAGCCAAACTCAGGATTACCCCATGTCAGAAACAAATTGATTCTGAGCCTATTGATCTGCCAAATTGCTTATCAGGTTTGAGACCTTTAAAAGTCAAGATAATAGTTAGAGGGGATGGAGATTACCCAGGGAAATCTGTTCCTTTAGTGCCTGCCCTGACACAAACGGGGCACAGGGCATTTCAGTGACCATCGCTCCTGATCTCTGCTCTCCTGACCCAAGTGCTTGGTCATGTTAAAGCTGATGATTTATACAAGTGCTGTGGCAATTTCCCATCTTATCTACAGTTAGGAAACTGTGCATGTGACCAACTTGCAACTGCCTGTGGCACAGCTGGGCCAGCACTGACCCAGGGCAAAGCAGCATCCCCTGTCCTGGCACTACAGAGATGCCTGGAGGAGGCCAACAGAGATAATAACAGGAAAAATTAAGGAAATCAAGGCTGCCTGCTCTTGATATTTAATATCCATGGGCTAAATACACAAAGGTGCAAAAAGCTTAATAGTATTTGTGGCTGAAATTAAAACTTTAGAAGAAACTTATAGTGAGCAGTAATGTATGCAATGACATCTGGGGCTGTAATCAGCAAACTGCTTTCAAGAGCTGCCAAAGCAAACAGCCAAATAACAAATCCACTTTACAGATCATCAATCTGGTCGGGCACTTGCCAAGGTAAATAGTACAAGGCTGAAGTTTGCTTTGCAAACCAGTGAGCTGGGAGCTTAGCAAGGCCTGCTTCCAGGACAGCCAGGCTGGGGCAGGGTCCTTGAGGGAGAAGTTCAACAATCTGAATGCAGCCAGTGATCAGGAGGGGTAGAAAGATGAAATATAATAACATCAGGGATTAAAAAAATGATAAAAGGTACTCAGGTTATGCTCATAACTCAGTTCACAATGGTGATTATTACTGCTGGTACAACTCAAACCCAAAGCCTCAGCTAAAGCAGAGTTTATTGTAACGCTGCTTTGCAGATTGGGCAACACTTCATGGGAACTCCAACCCTAAGACTGAAAAAAATTAGTAGGAAATGAACCTCCTTTTATTTTCAAATGAGATAAAATCTGGCTCCAACTACCATATTTTACATTTTAGTGAAGAGGATATAAAACATCAAACAGTGATTTTCTTTTTTCATTATGAATGCAAGAAAGATAATTTATGGCGGCTGCAAAACATTTATTTAAGAAGTAAAGGCTTTATGTTCTGTATACAATTTATAGGGCTGTAAAAGAAAGAAGTGAAACAACTGCAGCCATAACATGTGCATTTATGAATAATAAGTGTAAGTCCATTTTGCTAAATACAACTTCTGCTGCAGAGTTCATTCCTCAGTTGATGGGGAAGTCCTCGAGTGTAACCTCAAATTTTTTAAGCTTATACTCTTGGCTAAAAAGGGAGCTCAAGACAAAATTGCTCAGCAGTTTATGTCAAGAACTGGACAGAATAATAGCACAATGAATGCATAGTATTGTTCAAGTGGTGAGAGATGGCATATTCCTGGTGGAAATTGCCTCAGCTCTGTCTTCGAGCACAAAGATTTGATTTTTGCTGCAGTCAGAGGGTTGCAACACAGACTGAGGAGCCTCCAAGCCAGGACACCCCACGCATGGCTCCTCATCCCTCACCTCAGGGTGAGACAGGGATGGACTCATTCCTTCCCTGCAACCAAAACCCCATTGCTGAAGTGCTGTGTTGATAAACATGAGCCAAATGTGATGAAATTGGCCCAATATTGACTGCAGGAAAGGTGACCATTAGCACAGCTGGAACATGATGGGGACTCAGGGGTCAGGGCTATGCCTGCATGCTTGTGTGGGCAGTTAATGCACAGTTAGCCTGGATTTTGGGCATTTATTTGCCATTTCTCCTGGGGAACAGCACACAGCATGGTGAAAGCTGCAGGTGGTTTGTCCTTCAGTGCTCAGGAACCTGTACAGGGGTTACCTCCAACCCCATCCTACCCCAAAGCTCCAGCAGCTCCTTCTCCCCACCCTAAATCCCCAAGAGTTCCCACTCCACACCCTCTGGTTTGATCACTGTCACCTGTTTTTTTTTTGTCACGGTGAGAGCCTCAAACAGTCACAGCAAAATTTTAGCTAATCAAAGCACGATGCAGCATGGGAACAATTTAGAGCTGTAGTTGGAAATAACTAAGTGGATCCCCCACAGGCACAAAACACAATTCTGATGACGAATCTTTCACAGTAATCAAGAGGTCCTGGACCCGTAATGAGTCGAGTCTCACGAACTTCCAGTGGGTTTTTATGACACTGCCTGCTTTGAAGGGCTCAGAAGAGGCATTTTCCTCTCTTTATCCCACAGATTGTTCTGACCCCAAAGAGCTCCCTGCCTTCTGCCCAGTGGTCATCTCTCCATCCCTGCCTTAAGCTCCAGCTCTACCAAGCTTAAGCTGACCCTCACCTTCCCTGGGTTTTACTGTCAGGGCTATTTTCTATTTTGGGAATTTTCCCCTTCTACTTCTGTTACACTGAAGAAAGCCAGCATCTGCTATGACAAGACAAACAGATATGGCTGCCCCAAGCCCTGAGCTTTCAGAGGCTTGGCAGGAGCCCCACGAGGAGCTGCCGGTGGCCAAAAACCCTGATAAAAAGGATGTGTAACTCCTCAACACTATCCATGATGGAAACAACTGCAGCTCTCACTGGAGGTCAGGATGCACACAAAAACAAGGCTACATGTGTAGCAGATTACAACAAACACATGGCTGAGATGGACTCGACAGATCAAATGTTGGACCCGGACGATGACACATGGAAAAGTGGAGTTTAGCAGGGGGGAAAAAGCAAGGGAGAGCCCATATGTTCAATTAGTGAGATACAAAGCTTTTGTTGTATACCAAAAATAGCAAATAAAAGTCTGTTGTCATTTTGGGATAGCCAGATGTGTTTCATTTCCAGCTTCACATCTGAACGTGTGGACCTGCCTGGAGATGAAAGGGAGGAAAGTGTGGCAATGGCTGAAGGGTATAATTACATCAAAACTCTTCCTTCCAAACAATGCCTGATCACGCTCCCCCGCACCTTGCGCGGCCCAGCGCCTCCTGCTCGGCATCCAGCAGGATTCTACAGGATTCTACAGGAGTTTACAGGGCTTTACCTGCTTCTCAGAGCAGGGACTGCTCCTTCCAGACCCTTCCTCACCAACAGGACCCCTCCTCATGCCAGCAGCTGCCTCTCATGTGCTGCCAGCCCAGCTCCTTGGCTCCTGTGCTGCTGCAATGACATCCCATAGGAGGCACAGGCTGCAAGGGGGAATGCTCAGTGGCCAATTCAGTCTCCTTCTTGACGGTTACTTGGAAAGATCCCACCTTTCCAGAGAACAGGACCAGGATTTGTACCTCCTGAGCAGACTCCCAAAGGGCAGAAGTGGGTGCCAAGTCACGAGCAGAACAAGAGCTACCTGGCCTGGGAGTGTATAAAGCAAACACAAGTCTATAACCAATAAACACAACTCACTTAGGTAGCACTCAACCAAAACCAGATGGGCTCATCCACTGCAGGTTTCCCTTCCCTTTCCTCATTATTCCCCCCTCACTGCTTTTGAATTTAAATTACGTTCAGACAAGGAACGCTTGCCAAGGATGTGACTTCCCGGAGTTCAGGTGTGTTCCCTGGTTTGACATGCTAATTTAGGCAGGAGTTTATTCATCCAGCTTTTGGAGAAGGAGAGGAGAAACTGAATCCCAGTGGCAGTGGAGCAGTGTGTGTCCTCAGCAGAGCACCTGGTCAGATTTTCCTGGTGGCCACCAGCACCATCTCCCAGCCCACACCTCCCACGCAGCAACGTGCTTCCCCTCCCAGCTTGGGGCAGTGGTATTATCTCTCATTCCCAAATGGAAAAACTGAAATATGCAGGGATTCAGTTACATGCCCAGGATCACCCAAGAAGCCTGTGGCTGAGCTGGGATTAGACCTTGGAGCTCCCCAGCCCTTGCCCAGCTCTTAACCACAACACCATCCTTCCTGAGTGCTTTTATGTAGTTATATTTATCTTTATGTAGGGTCATCTTGGCTCCCATCATGAAAAGCACATATGGTTTCCAGTCCTCAAATTGCCTGGGTAAGGGTTAAATATTCAAATATAATGTTATTCCTGGCATTTATGGAAAAGTTTCTCAGTGCTGATTCCAAAATCCCGTGGCATTTTTGGAGCTGCTGCTCTGTATCACTGATAGTTATAAACAGGCTTGTCACTTCCAAGCCTGTGAATTGATAAAAACAAAGTACTTCATCCAAAGAATTAAAATGAGGGTAAATGATGAGAATGTGGCCACACATTTGCATTTGCTAATGTTCTAATATTAATTTTATGATCACAACTGGGATCCACAGAATTACAGGAAGAAGAAAAGCAGTGAACACTGCTGCAATTACCTATGGACCCAGCTTAATCCTGATCAAATTCCTTGTGTTAGAGCACTTTACCATAAATTCTCAACTCATAAACCCCCTCTGGATTGCAGTGAACAGCTGAAGTACACAAAAGGTTAATCAAAAAAGAAATCACACAAACACCAAATGCAGACAGACCCCTCTAACCACTCTGATCTCATTGGCGCTGCTGCAAAAAATGATTACTAAAGAAATCCAAATGGCAAAGCCACTGGTCCCAATCTGTACTTAGGGGATATTCAGGGCATTGCCTCCACCTGGGGCTGTGGTTAAGCACTTTATTCCTGATTCAGCTAAACCAGAACTGCTACACTTCACCTCACAGCCCCTTTGGTTTAATCCAGACCATTCCAGTGCCCACCCTGCTGTGCACCCAAACAACTTAATTCTTCTCATGTTCCTACTGCTGTGTGCAAAGCCCAGAAAGAAGAAGACAAAAGGAAGATTTACTATCACAGTCTATCTTCTGGGTTAGCAATGATTGATGGACTCTGTGTTTCTATCTGATTTTTGTTTCCACTCAGTGTAATGTATAAAGGAATAAGAGGAGGGAGCAATAGATCTTGTCCCAGGGAGCAGCAGACAAGCAAAGCCACGCTGGGCATTATTGCCAACACCGTGCTGGGCACTCCAAGGGACAGGAGCTCCCCAGCAAATGCCAAAATGCCACCCAGGGAGGTGGCACTATGTGTCCTCATGTTTTTCAGCTCTTTTAGAAAGGCTGTGGAATGCTATCAGCAGCAGGATTTGGGGAGCACTGATAACCACACCACAGATGAAGGAAGCTCTGTGTTTCCACCTCATCTGCACCGCGTGCAGGTCTCAGATATCACCACCTTGTGCTGCTGCTGCAACTGTTCACTCCAGTATTTTTAAACAGATCAGCCACAAGAGCCATCCAGTCAAAACAAGGGGAAAACACATTCCACATACCGAAGGCAGTTGGATAAAAACCCTTCCTGCACTCATTAAATACTGTGTCAGACACTCACCAGGCACCACACTTTTCAAAGAGCTGTCTGTTTACTCCATCATTGCTAATATTCAAGATACATTTAAAGTAAATAGGTTAGGAAAGCATTTGATCTCATTGCTGCCTGGTGCAGAGGCTGGGCAGGCTGGGTTTCCTGGTAGAGTGAAACATTCTGAGATTCCTTGAAATCTCCACTGGTTCTCCTCTATTCCAGCACTAACACCAGTGCTGCTCTGGGGAAAGGAAACTGCTGTGGAGAACAGAAAATCTGTGTGATTCACTTTACAACTCATAGCTCAGCAGAGCTCCAGGAACTGTAACTGCTCCAGCTGACCCAAAGGCTCAGCCCACATCTCAGGATGCCCAAGGAGCTGGAAGGTGCCCCATCCCTGGAAATGTCAGCCTGGATGAGGCTCTGAGCAGCCTGGTCATGCAGGAGCCTTTAGAAGTCCCTTCCACACCAACCTTTCAGTGATTCTGGTGGGGTGTGAGCTCCCACCCCTGCCCCAGGCAGGGCCAGCAGTGCCCACTGAGCTGCTCACCTGCCTGGCTCTTCAAAATGAGCCTCAAAGATCACTTGGGTTCAGTGGCAGCTGCAGGAACACCCATTCTGGCACCACAGTTCATTTGAAAAACTGCCTCTGCTGCATCCCTTCCATCCCTTCCCCTCATGGCCTTCCCTCTGCTGCACCACCCCATGTGCTCCATCTCCTGCTTGATCACTGAAACAATGCAAGAAACATGAAAAAAACCCAACCCAAAGCCACAAACACCAAAAAGTTGCAGCAGCAAAGCTGAGGGGAAATGAAGTGTGGGGTTGGAAGGAGAAGGCAGGGTCAGGGAAGGGCTGGGAGCCTCTTAAACTGGCTTTGCTGCGGGATAAGATGCTCATGTAACTACACCCTTATTAGTGTTATTTTTTTAAAGCTGGATCATTTCACAGATCTGCTTTAAAAACATGTCATAAATGAGATCTGCTGCAATGGAGCAGTAATATGTGCCTACAGCTGGAGTCTGAGCAGAGCTGGGCTAATTTAGCCCAGCTGAAGACCTGAGCCTGCACTACCCCAAACTTTGCTTCACCACTCTGAAGGGGGGAAAAGTCCTAATTGCCCATGCACTGCTCTTCTCTCCAATGTAACCCCTGTCTGGAAGATTAATTTTCTTGGTACTAAAGATTAAAAAAAAAAAATTAAACCACCCCTCCAAGCCATCGATTTAATTTAGGGTTTTGTTTCGAAACAGTTGGACAATTTCCAGATCTTCAAAGTTTTGACCAAAAATAGAAAGCATATTCTGCAACTGATTTTAAAGATCTGTTCTGTTTATTTACTGATTCTAATATTACCACAACTGCTCTTTAAAAAAAAAAAAAAGAATCCCAAGGGATTCCTTGCCATTCAGCCCTGACAGGGAGGCACCTGTACTCCTCATCCTCGTGCAGGTGGTGATGTGCTGGCAGGGAAATGCCCCTAACTACATAAAGGGATTACCTGGCACTCTTTAATGGGGTGGACGAGAGCCCTTTGGCTTTTTAAGTACCTCAATGCCTGAGAAGAAGTCCTGGCATCCCTGCAATCCCAGCTTCCCACTGGACACAGGCAGGGAGGCAGAAGGGTGGGAGCTGGAGCTGCGTGCTGCAAGGCTCAGCGTGACCACACAGCCCAGGGCACTGCTGCTGTGGGACCAGACAGGTCCCTTCCCACACACAGACCCCTGCAGAGGGGGAAGAGAAGAAAAACAACCCACCCAGACAGACTGTCCTGTCAAAGCCTCTGTGTTTGCTCCCTGGAAGAGGCACAAGCACAGCTCCCTCCTCGCCGCAGCATCCCGAGCGCAGCCTGGGCCAGGTCAGTGCAGCTCTGAAGCTGTTCCCCAGCTGTCCCAGCTGCACAGACAGTCAATCCCTCCTTGCAGTGCAGAGCAGGACTCACTAATGCCTATAAAACAGTTGGTGCTTTCCACATGCAAGTGTGAGGAGGAGGAGGGGTGCTGCTGCTCTTTCAAGGAAATGTTCTGCGGCAATTACACCGCGAGAGACACCCCGGCCCTGCCAAGTGACAGTGTTAGGAAACTATGTAGACAAAAGCCAAAAGACAAAACCTTTTTAATTATAATTTTGGCACTTGAGCAAGGATTCATATTTACAAGCCTCTATGGGAGTGACTGGTGCTGCTGCTGAGGGATGCACGTGGCTTCAATGGGGTTTGCACGGGGCTGGGACCCTCACCAGTTTCCCAGGAACTTCCTGCTGCACAGAAGGAGGAAAAGGGGATGGGGAGGGCAGAAAATGTCCTGTCACTCCTGTAGGATGGCTGGCAAGTGGATTATGGAGCCAGGATCCAGGGATGCTCAGCAGGACCCTCCCTTCCCCATCAAGGTGAAAACTGCTCCTTAAATATTTATGACCCTTGTTTTTTCCCGACCTTCTTGTTCATACCCTGGTAGCTGCTGCTCTAACACTCCACAGGTTTTTAAAGCCATTCTAGTGTTTATAGGTGTTCTGGTACTTCGGAGGGATTGAGTTCCACCGGGACACTCCCATCAGCTGCCAAGGGA
>NW_005054368.1:2122515-2131113 GCF_000277835.1 Geospiza fortis | reverse complement strand
GAATGTGACCAGAGAGGGGAGCCTGGCTGCCAGCTGGGGGCTGTGCCACCCTCCTGGGCAGCACCAGGGCCTCCCTGCCTTCACCCACCACAGCAGCAACCCCTGCTCTGCCACATCTGCCTTTCTGACACGTTCTGCATCAATAATTTACTGTGGAGGCAGGCTAAAGTTACAAGGCATTAAATCTTGCACTTCCAGCTTCACACAAGTTTTCAGGACTCCTGGGCCTGGGGCTTGTTTGGAGTAGCCCAGAGGGGGAAAAATCCACAGTGTTCCCATGATATATGTTAAAGTAAGCTGCTTTTTATTTCAATTTGGGGAAAGTTAAGTAAAGCAAACCCTCAGATCTAAGCTGCAGGATTGAAGGAACAGGTCACAAGGAAGCGAGGAAATTCAACCATATCCACATGAATGACTTAATTTTGGTTTCTAAACCCATATCTGATTAACCAAAGACCTCCATTTTCATCTAGTGACTACATTAAATATAAACAGACATCCATCACAGAGGAAAAAAACAATAATTACTATCTGTTGAAGCCATCACTTCCGTGCCATTTGGCAGAGACCTTTCCATGACATCCCCATAATTTGGCATTTTAGGGCAGTGAGAGACACTGCTCGACTCTGCTGCTGTGGCAGCTCACTCCACTCACAGGAAGAGCCAAAAGGCATCTATTTCTTTAAACCCCTGAGCATCAGCAGAGTGTAGTAAAAGCATAAAACTCTGGCCAGATGCTTTGAAAGCCACCAAGCCACTTCTTTTTTTCCCCCTTTCTTTCTGGAGCAGCTGCACCCAGAGAGTTCACAGCGCGCTCAAGAGTCAGGCAGAGAGCTTCAGTCTGACTGATGCAAAATATAAGGACTTGTCACCACAGCCATCCTCTGGGAAGTCTTTCAACACTTTTTGTGCCTATTAAGATCCTTTTCAGTATGGAGCAATGTTTCTCAGAGATCTTTAAAAAAGCAAAATCCAAGTGCGGAACCTCTAAGAGAGCAAAATGTCACTAATACAAATGTACTCCAAGGAACAATTTTACTGGGGTCACGTAATATTCTTTGGTTTTTCCTTCCAAAATGTTTTTCACAGTTGTCATTAGATGGCACTTTTGTTTGTTGGCTGAGCAGAGATACCAAAACCCCAAAGAAATTACACAGCAATAGGATTTCAGGCTATTTCTCCATCTAAACCTGGTCCCTGTACACTGGGATGGAGCCCTCCCCTTGTCCCTGTGCAGCCAAAGCCATCCTGTGCTCAGGGCTACCAACACAGTGCTCTCCTGACCTCCAAATTCACTTATTTTAATAAAACATGCTACTCCAGCCATCTGACATTTATTATGCTTAAGCAACATAAAATAGAAAAGAAACATCTATGACCAGGAACAACCCTTCAACTCCCTTTTATTGCCAAGGTTCTGAAATTCTTTTTTTCCCCTTTTCTCTCTGCTAATAACAGCCTCCCCTCTCCACCTTGGTGCTGCAATATTGCAGGAAATTCCCCCCAAAACCCCCTAATGTGGATGGCAGCTGTGCAGTTTAAAGCTGGTTTCATTTCAGGGGGTTGAGCTGGACTGTTCCTGTCCCCATTCCAAAGGTGCTGACACTTTTCCTGCTCCTCACAGAGTTTTCTGCATGGGAAGGGGGGTCAGGTATTGGAAGGTGGCGGAGTCCCCATCCCTGGAGGTGTCCAAGGAATGACAGGATGTGGCACTGAGGGTTGTGACAAGGTGATGATCAGTCACAGGTTGGATTCAAAAATCTTGGAGGGCTTTTCCAGCCTCATAATTCTGGGATTCAGAGCTGAATGAATGAATGAAAGAATGCACAGAGAGCCACTCTGGAAAACCCTGGAGCACCAAGGATGTTAAATCTCACTTTTCAGAGCCATCCTGCTCCAAATCTGGGAGCCAGGCAGGCGAGCAGACGAGCTGTGACTTTAAGATCCCAACCCTTTTCCCCGTGCCCATATATCACTGCTCCATGCTGTGGTGGCTTTCCTGCCTGCTGCTCAAATTTGTCCAATTAGACACGGCCCCACAGGGTGGAATTCAGTGTGAAATGTGCCTACTGATGTCTGCAAATGAACCAACACTGACCTGCTGCTTTAAGGCCTGCAAGTGACAGGCAGAAAAATGCCTGCCTGGGACAAAAGCAGGAGGGCTGGCTGTGCAAAAGCCCAGATCAGCCTGTTAAGGGATTGCCAGACTCAGCAAGGTAAAGTGTGTGAGCTGCTGTGGCACTTCGCACCTCAAGCTGTGCTGTCTCACACCCCTGACCCCTCCATGGCGACATAAGTCTCAAGAAGAAGCCAGGATTATCTGTCTAAGAGCCTTACATGTGTCATGTAAGGTCAGGTGCCAACTGCAATGTAAATTAGTAGTTAAGAGTATTGGTAGCTAGACAGATGCTGGGAGCCTCAATTAGAAAGAAAAGTCAGATTATAAGTAATTAAGAGATACAAAAAATGCTTCAGGAGCTAAATACCTAAACTGCCTCCAGTGTTGGTTTTTTTTTTAAATAAAGCATGCATTCCTGAGCTCTCCCTGGTTCTGCTTGGAACATCTCTGTAGACTCCAAAGCTGGTCTCCATGCAGACAAAAATCCCTGTGTGCTGGGGCCAGAAGGAGCAGGAGGGGAATTTTGGATGCAGGTGTCTTTACTGGGCACAGCTCACCACCAGCCATGGCTTTTGCTGCCCAGCTGCTGGAAAAGGGGGAGCTATTCATCCTCTGCCACCAATGGGTCAAACAGCTTTCCAAATACATGTGTAACTTAATAATTTAACAATTTAATAATTTCTGGTGTGAATATTGTTAAACATCTCTATCTCACTCCTTCTCCTGCTGTCCCTCCCAGATCCAGCTAAAGATGGGCACATGCACTTACAAATTGCTGATGGCCTGGTGACCTGAATCCATTTTATAAAGACCTACAATATCTGCAGCACAGGAAGAAAATAAAATCATGAATCTCCTTTTAGAGACAGGAAAACCAGTGTGGAAAGTCTGCATGCCACATCCAGGTGAGTTTGTGGATGAGCTGGGAAAGCTCCTTCAGCACTCCACCTCCCTGCTTCAGCTACACAATATTTGTTTTAAGAACTGTGCTCAAATGCTTTCCTCGGCCTGGAAGAAGCCAAGCAGGCACTTAAGGACGTTCTGGATGTGGGGGCAGAGCCATGACCCCGTGGGATGGGGGCTGAGGGGAGCACTGGCCCCGTGGGGTGTGTGTTACACTGCAGAGAGCGTTAGGACACATGGCAACCACACACTTGGGCTCCTTATCAGGGAGCTCCAGCTTTGAAGAAGCCACTCACCATTTTAAAGTGTTTTTTCTTTTCTTTTTTTTTTTCCAAGCCAAAAGACTGTAATGGGCTCCTGAGAGCTCTGTGACACTACAGTAGCACCTGCAAAGGACTAAGGAACACTTAATGTCAACAGGGAGTTCAAGGCTAATGCAAGCACTTCAAAATCCTGAGAAAATTCTTCCAGAATTTCAGTGTTTCAGTTTGCTTTGTTTTCAAAACACCCCATTTGCAGGGGGAGATGCTCCTTGTTATTTCACAAACCACTCTGTATTTCCCCAGCCATAAATCATGGAAGGAATTGACAACCTCCTGACGTTGATTAAATGGCAGCTGATCCCCCAAATTGTATTACCACTGTCTGTACAACACCTAAGGTTCCCAAATGCTGTTAGCCCTGGACAAGACCTATAAAAATCTTCTGGCCATGGACCTCACTCATATTTTCTAGCACAGCAAATGATTAGGAAAAAATAAGCTCAGGCAGAAGAACGTGGAACTGAAAATGCTGTTGCTGCCGTGCAGATATAACATGTGAATGGGGTAAAAGAGAATCATATAAAATATATGGTGTGTCAAAGGATAACTGCATTTTTTTTCTTCCAAAAAAAGCATATTTATGGTAAAAGTATTACAATGCTACTGTATGACCTTCCCACCAGAGGCAAAGGCCCTGAACTGCCCTGGGATGTCGAAGGATGCCTAAGACAGAAGCATCAATCACTCAGATAAATGGAACTATCTCTGTGTTTTTACTTTTTTTCCTGTTATTTAGAATCACAGAATAGTTTGGGCTGGAAGGAACATTTAAAGGTGATTTAATCCAGATCAGGGCAGGGACACCTTGCACTAGACCAGGCTGCTCCAAGCTCTGTCCAGCCTGGCCTCGAACACTTTCAGGAACGGCACCAATTTTTCACCAATTTCTTGGTGAAAAGGCCGTTTTTCTCATTCAGTTAAAGCTTTTCTCCCTCAGTTAAAGCTCTGGAAAAGTTCTCCACCAGCCTG
Organism: Geospiza fortis; assembly: GCF_000277835.1. Classification (NCBI taxonomy): domain Eukaryota; kingdom Metazoa; phylum Chordata; class Aves; order Passeriformes; family Thraupidae; genus Geospiza; species Geospiza fortis. Next base: position 2,126,798 of record NW_005054368.1, on the reverse strand, counting down.
GACAGGGAGCAGGGAAGAGGAGACTGGGAGGAAAATCCCTTTGGGAGGTGGTGGGGAGAAGGAGGCGCTGGCAGGGGCGCCGAGCCCCTTCCTGCAGGAACAAGGAGCTCTTGGTTATCAGCAGGGACAGGGCTAACTGCAGAGCCCATCTTATGCTCACAAGTTTTGCCATAGGACACAGAGCACAACAAACTCCTTTGTAATTTAGATCACAAGTTACAGAGATATCATCCTGTGACGATAAAACTTCCCTTCTGTGACAAGCCAGGCCTGAATGAAGGCAGGGCAAAGACTGGGGAAGTATTGTTAACATGGACCTTTGGAAGGGTTTCTGCATTTTTTTGTCACCCTTTTGTCCTTTCAGAAGCTGTGTGGATGGTTATGGCAGGGCTGCCTATGTTATCTTATGCACTAAATCCGCCTAGATCTGTAGATGATGTCTTAGGGGGTGAAAAAGATTAATAAGGAATCACTCCAATGGCTTTAGGACAGCTAAGAATCTTAACCCATTTAACCTCCCCTAAAACACACAATCAGATCAGAGGAAGTTGCAGGAAACTCATTTCAAAGACTCCAGGCGACACTTTTTAGGTCAGATTTACAAAGCTCATTAGAATGAAGGTCTGTTACTTTAGATTTTAATACTAAGACACACTAAGAAACCCTCTTGCCCCATTTAGGAAACACACAAAGCAAAGAATGCAAATTTTAAAAAGAAACTTAATCTTAATGCATGTGTTCTGCCACCAAATCTGTGTAAAACCCTCCTAGCTTATGTTCTTATGGAAAATGGGAGGAAACACATCAAAAAGGGACAACAAATGCCTATTTATTGACATTTTTATCCTTTCAAGTAGGATGTACAGAGAATGTGATTCTTTGCAAATTATATTTGTTTGGGAAGGAACTGTGCTATTGAAGTACTGATTTTTCTGGTCCCTGTCACCTTCCTAAAAATCTGTTTTTCCTAAAGGGATGAGTGTGGAGGAGCTGGAAAGATGTTAATTGATCTATGGCCACCTAATTGGACCCTGACTGGGGTTGGGTCCAAACCCAGCCACAAAAAGAGGGGAAAAATGGGGGTGGCCAAAGCTCCTGCTCTGTTTTGTGCAGAAAGCACAAGAACTGGAGGTGAGCTCTTCCTGATCTTCTTTGTGATAAGACAGTGCCTCTTAAGTAGAGGAATTAGGACAGAAAAATGGGAAAAAATACAGGAGGAGCCTGCCATTTCATAGCTTAATATAATTGTACTTATCTGGCCAGATTCTGGTATCCTGAAGCTGAAATAAAAAGGAAGAGATCACTTTGTGCAGTATCAGAACGACAAGCCATCAAAATTCTGTGGTTAATTAGGAGGAAAAAGCCCCGTGTAGAACGAGTTAGATGGCTTGGCAAACTTTAATTTTAATCTTGTGATATCTCCTAATAACAAAAGGCCTCCATGATATATCAAACAAATTTATAAATGTATGATCAATGCCTTTGACATGTTATTTAATTAGGATTCTTCGTGACAGAGACAATATGAAAAACTAGTGTCAACATTCTGACAGTGGAATAAATAAATAGATGTAATTATTTCTCATACTGATCCCTGATGAATTGTAATGTATCAGCCCAGAGTTCTAAGGTTTCCCTAATATGATAGAGTTTGATGTAAGGGGTGTCATGTATCCAATATTTTGCTGCTTTATTAGAATAAAAAGCTCTCTGGGGATTTCAAGTTCAAATGGTCACAAGTCTCCCCCCTCCATTCCTATTGTGCCTAATGCAAGGATAAGCACTGAAATATGTTTAGAAAAATGCTAGTGCAGCTGGAAAAAGCCAAACATCAGCCTGCATGAATCTGAGAAAAACCCAAAACACCCTGGGCTAGCTCCAAATTTACCCCTAAATGTGATATTTTGGTAGTTTTTCTCTACCTTAAGCCCAGTCTTGGAAGAGAGGTTTGTCCATACAAGATAAGGTACGTGTAAGGACAGCTCTCAGGGCTAAGCTGAGTTTTTTTGCAGGACAAACCCACTCTCTGCAGCAGAGCTGGGCCTGGAAATTCCTTCTGGAGGAGACTGAGGATCCGGAGCGGCGGGAAGGCCGGGGGGCAGCCAGCACAAGTGTGGCCATTATCACACAGACAGGAAAGAATGCACTATCTGTTCCCTTGGCCAAGAGAAATTAGAGTTAACATTTAACATGAGGGAAAGGACTTCAAAGGGAGAGCCAGCTGGATTTGAATAATGGCAGATGAAAATGCTAACACCAGCACAAACTCGCAGGTGGTCGTGTTTGGCTGGAGAGAACACATCCGCCACCGAGGAGCCTGACGGAGCAGCCCTGAGAGAGCCCTGCTGGAGAGCAGAGCAGAGAGGAGCAGAGCAGAGGGCTCTGGGGAGCTGCCCTGGCCTGGGACATGAGGCTTGGAATCCCAGCACATGGAATGGTTTGGCTTGGAAAGACCTCAGAGATCCATGGGCAGGGATACCTTGCACTAGAGCAGGTTGCTGCAAGACCTGCAGATAATCAATATTTCCACAGAATTCCCCACTAACTCCTGCAGAACCACATCCCAAATCCAACTCTCTGCATAGCATCAGATTTGGAAGAAGGCCTGACCCTTTTTAATTTGGAAAAAGCTGGAGCTGGTTCCTCTGGATTTATTTCTGAAGCTGAACTACCCCGGAGATCCTTTCAAGCCTCTTGATACAAAACCATGGATGTGCCACCTCCTTTCCCTGTCAGCTGCTGCTTCATACACAAGAACATTTTAGACAAATACTCACATTGCCACAAATTACATCAATTAACTCTGCTCAATTTAACACAGGTATTATAATGATATGATTATTACCAGGAGAAGGTGCCAGAAGCAGAGAGATTATGTAGAAATCATCCTCTCAAGCGAGTTTTGCTGGATTTTTCATTACTTTTAAAGGCAGCTGAATGTTCTGATATCTCTGTTCATATTGACCTTACCAGAGAATTTATAAACAAATAACACCTGTAAACCTGGGATAAAACTAACTACTTGCTGCCCTTTATGGCAGAAAAACTCTTCAAATTTTAATGATTTTGTTTCTCTTCTTCAACTTCAGCCTGAATACAAGGGGCAAAAGGCAAATACAGGGTGGCACCAGTCCCTGAGGGAACATTTCATTCTCAGCCTGTATCAGAAGCCAAACAGATCTAAAATATTGGCTTACAGAAGCTCCTGATGGTGGGAAGAACCTGCACACTCAGTACCTGAATTTACCTGTGCATTGTGAGCCAGTCCTGCCCTCAGCTCCCTTCAAAGCAGCTGGGATGCAGATAAATAAATCCTTGACCTGCTGTATGGACACAGCAAGGGCAGAAATATCTTCAAGGTAAGGGAAGGAAAGTGCCACAGTGCTGTGTGGCAGGAATTTAAAACGGAATATGAAGAAGGAATATGAAGAAGAACTAATATTGCTGCAAAGTGAGTTTTAGACAACCCTGCACAAGGCAGCAGGGCAAGATTTGCTGCAGTTCCTGTTTTGAAGTGTTCCCAGTGTTCCCTTAGTCCCTAAGCAGATGATGCTAGTTTTAACAAATGAAGCTGGATTAATTTAAAGTATTTAAAGTGATCAGCAGTCCTTAGGTTAACAAACATATGTCATTTTCTTTTTTGATGAAAATATCCTGCCAATCTGGGCTCCTTGGCCAGGGAGCTACCTGAATCCTTGGCTACCTGCCTTGGTACCACCTCGAGAGGCTGCAGCAGCAGCTGCTGCTGTGGGATTAATGGACAGCAGCCTTCAGGGAGATGGATTGGGGAGGTCAGGGAGCTGCAAACGGCCGTGCCACGTGCCATGGATCACTGTCTGCCCTGCCCAAATGGCACAGCCAGCCCACCGCAGAGGGCTAATGGGTAAATGCATAAAACTATTAAATGCATAAGGATCCTCTTCACCAAATGGCAAAATAGAAGGAAAGTTTAAACTGTTAATTGAATAAACCTCTTAAAGACAGAGTGCATCAGTGCGTGCTGTTTCACTGCTTCCCTGGGAGGTGCTGTGGGATTCCTGAGCATGGAGAGTGCCTGGATCACTCTCCCTTCCCAAAAATCAAGCTCAGCACCATAATTAGCACTGTGAGCTGCCTCCCTCCACTTGCTTTTAAATGCAGAAAGGCCTAAAATAGTTATTTTATTTACACCATATTATTAATCGTTATTCAATTATATCATAATTAAATAACGATTAATAATATGATATAAATAATCGTTATTTATTTATATCATATTAACGTTTAGGTAAAGGCAATGAGCT
>NW_005054368.1:2043677-2122505 GCF_000277835.1 Geospiza fortis | reverse complement strand
GCTGCATCAGGCAGGAAATCCTCCTCCTGCAGCCTGAGTTAAAGACACCTGGAAGGAGATCAGAAACCAGGAATTCTCGGCTGGATTTCAGGAGGATGGGTTGTCCTGGTCCTGGCTGGTTTTGGTGGTGCTGGTGCCTGAGGATGCTCTGTGAGCAGAGCTGCACGTGCAGCCCTGAGGAACAGCCCAGGATTTTGGCCTTTGCTAATCAAACACACTTATTTCAGGAGCCTGGGAACTAATTGCAAAAGCATCCCCCCAATACTGCATTTGGGTTTCATTTTGGAATATTTTGGACACAAAACCCTCATTGCTGTTGTTTCAGAGGGGTGGAACCTGTGATAATTGATGTTTTGTAGAGATTTCCTGGGCAGTAACTGGCTTCTCCAGAGATAAGCACTGCCTTTGGCCTCACGCTTTATCCTCACAGCAACAAGATTACTGCCTCATAAAACAATTGCAAAGCTACAGCACCATTATCCTATAAACAGTAAAAGAAGAAGGGGGAAAAAAATGATTTATGAAAAATACCATGATCCTCCCTAACCTGGGCAGAACGACAGCAATTCCAGCAACAGTAACTAATCTAATGGTGCATTAGGAGAGCACAGAGAAGTAGATTTGGCCACTGAACCCAAGTCATTAAAGATTAGAGCAGCTGGTTTCACAGTTAGGAAGTGCTTTTGCCTATCTGGGCCCAGGATACAATGGGAGTTGTTTTATGATTTAATGTGCGTGCTGTAAACAACACAACTCCTCGGATAAATCAATGGCTGACATCGACGGGACACAAAACTTCTGGAGCTGAGAGAGCCTTTGAAATGCAGCTGTCCAAAGCTCTGCTGAGAAAAACACTCAGATTCCAGCTCAAAATAAATCTGCATTCATGTATTCTATAATAAATGTATGCAATAGGAGCCCATAGCAATGCTTTTTTTTAAAATTGATGTAAATGCTGTATTTATTTATATGGAAGGAGAGTGTGCCTGGCCACCTTTTATGCCAACAAATTAAAGGGAAAAAAAGAAGGGAAAGAAAAAGGAAATTAAGGGGAAAATAGGGAGAGAAGGAAAAGAAAAAAGATGAAAATAAGGAAAAAAAAGGAGAAAAAAGAAAATAGAAAAGGAGAAATAAAGAAAGGGAAAGAAGGAAAATAAGGGGAAAAGGAAAAGAAGAAAAAAGGAAAACAAGGGGAAAAAGAAAAGAAGAAAAAAGGAAAAATAAGGGAAAAAGGAAAAGAAAAATAAAAAAAAGAAAGGGAAAAGAAAAATAAAGGGAAAAACAGGAAAAGAAGTGAAACAGAGAATCTAATCTCTATCTATATATTGCTACAAAGGAGAGCAGCCTTGAATGAAAGGCACAACACCATGATTCTTTTTCGCTATGAAAAGCTTTTGCCCTTTGAGAGCCACATAAAGTTCCCAGTATATTCAAATAGTGCACATGTAATAAATCTCTGCTTGGTGGTCAGAACACCACCAAAATGTGAGCTCCTGGAAGTGTGGCAGAGTCACAGGACAGCAGATAAAATCTGTTCCTACTCCTGATAATTATCCTTAGTTCAGACTCGCTGTAAGAGGAGCTCCCCACTGAGTAAAAAATTGGAAAAAAGGACAGGAAACGATTCCAGTGCCCAAAAAACAGTGCCTCTGGGATGGAAGGGCACTAAATAAGACTGATTAGTTTGTGGCACTTAAGTGACCAAAGGGGAATCCAGGAAAACAGTGCTGGATGTGGATCAAGATGCTCTGGTGCCAGGAGTACACTGGGATATTGTTGATGGGACACAGGGAACTCAAACATAAATAGTGAGTGGGATTTTCCTTGCCTTGGCTACAATACATATGTTTGTCCAAGAAAGAAATAGCTGGAGCAAGAAGACATGCACGTCTGGTGTCAAAGAAAAGCCTGTCTGTGTCACATACAGTGGAGAAATTGTTCCAGAATAGCTCATCTTTGAAGGAAGATCCCCCAGCGATGCTGCCAAGGTCCCTGGCACTTGGGCTTTTGGCTGTGGAAGGGCTGCAGCACGAGGAAAATCCGCCCTGGTCGGGGCTTTAAATGTGGATATCTGACATTTCACTGCCTTTTCAAGGCTTGGGTCAAGTCCTCTCTTTGTCACCAGTGGTGCCATTGAGCCTTGTGCCCCCTCAGATCCCTTGGGCCTGGCTGGGGCCTCCTGCCCAGGGACAGTGACCATGGTACCAGTGATGCCAGGTGAGAACCAGGACACCAATCCCTGCTCCATAAAGAGTTTGGAAAGAGCAGCATTTATTTGTCAGATGTTCAGAATTGAGTTCAGGGTCATAATCAGTGAATAGAATTAGGAACGAGCTAAAATGTTTCCCATCTTCATCCTACGCTGACCATGAATCCTCTTGTTCCCCCAAGTGTCTCTCCCATCACTGACAGTGACATCCTCGGGGCACTGCAGCCCCTAAACCCCTGAACTCCCTGCCACACTCACACTGCTCCAACACCTCTGGAAATAAAGGGAAAGACTCCCTTCAAAAGCCCAAGTTTTGGTCTTCATGAGACCAGAAATGCCTGTAATTCACTGCCAACATTTTTCACTTGTGACCTCTTTATTTGGAGTTCCTGATTTTCTTCATTATGTGTTTCTAATTTATCATAAACTCAAGTGCTTCAAAAGCCTTGCACATTCTGACACAACCATGGGCAAGGTATTCCAATGAAATCTCAGAGCTGATTCATTTTCCCTCCCCTCTGACACCAGAGGTTTAGTTAATTTAGGAATAACAGAGCTGCTAAAATTAATGGCTGAAGGGCAAGGCATTCTCCTTGTCACATTATATATAATGCTCTGGTTCAGCAAAAGAGTAGCTGGATTATTTTGATTCTTTACTCCTAGTTAATTACAATTAAAAGTAAGACTATAATTACCTTTCTTGTAAACTTTGGCCTGAACTGCTGAGCACAGCAAAACAGAAGGAGGCTTGGTTAACCTCAGTGGAAAAAAAAAGAAAGGTTTTCTTCTGAAATAGCTGGAGCTGGGCATTCAGGGGGAACGTTCCTGGGAGGGTGAGACAAAAGGCAAACCAAGAGCCAGCATCAGACAGATCATTTATAAACCAGCCCAGCTTCAGGTGGGAGGGGGCACCAAGGACTCTCTGACCCCTCGTGGGGACACAGCAGCCACTGGAGCTCCCAAGAGCTGCATTTCCAACCCAGGGAGTTCAGCACAAAACCTGCCCTCCTTCTGCTTCTCACTTTTTATTTATTTGCACAGTTCTCCACTGTGCTGCCTGGGGAAAGCAGCAGCTCCCTGTGCCTCTGCATGGATCTCCCAGGGACTCCCTGTTCCCCCCTGCTGCAGCCTCGACAAACCCCACACTCTGTCCTGACTTTGCTGCCACAAGAATTCCACCATCCCCATTCCCCTTATGTGCCCATACAATCCCTTATTTCTCTCCCTAAACACAGAAGGGGCACCTCAAGGTGTTTTCTAACACCAGCAAAAGGATTTTCCTGTGCACATGGAGGAGCCTTCTAGAAAAACAGACATGTCCATGCTGGGCTGCTCTGAGCAGACCCACAGAGAGGCTGAACTGGTCAGCCAGGACACAACAATCCATAGGGAAAGGAGACTATTTTATTCCATTTTATTCCATTTTATTCCATGTTATTTATGTCTGTGCCAGGCCCTACCCAGCCTGGGTGCCAGAGCCAAGAGCTGGCACTGGAGGCCAGGCAGGGGAAGGCTCAGGGGCTGCCATGAACTCCCAGCCATGGTGACAAATGTGCCATTGTGGCTCCATCGCCTTGAGACACAGTGCAGACAGCAGGGAGGAAGGAGGGAAGGAAGGAAGGAGCTCTGCAAGACAAAAGTTGTTCTTTGGACAGCAATTATGGATATTTAGAGCTTTGAATGGCCAGTCATAGGATGAACTTTTGATTTCACAGTGTGTAAACACTTCCCCATCTATGATTCAACACTGAGGATTCTGGGGAACACAGTTAAGCCTTGGAATAGCCTCAGTCTTAAGCACCATTATTTTTTATTATTATTGAGAGAATATCTAAAATGTATGCACATTAAAAACTCAGTTTCTCCAGAATTAATTAATTTTTCAAGCATTCCATCTTCTCCAGGTTATTTTATTTGGTGTCTTTTTTAAGTCTTTACAAGCATTTGTATATAGATTTAGTAATAAGAAGTGTGGGAGGAAAGAAACATAAAATAACCCAAATCCCTGCCCAACAAATGCTGCTAGTACATAAACTTTATAAATACAATGTTGGCAGATTCCTGTATATAAAAAGGTAGCTAAAAAAAAGTAAGAGCCATAAATAATGCCAAGTAATAAAGGAGGTGAATGTTTTTGTTATTAGATTCTTTCATTGTATAAATCTGTTTAATAAGCTGGCTAGGAATCATTGATAGAAAACAGACTGCTCGTGGTGTTACAGATCAACCTGTTCTAAATGTTCTTTCCTATGCTCCATGCCAAGCAATACTTTTTACAAATACAATTTAAACATTGAATTTTCTTTCATCATGCAAAGGGAGCAAATAGCACTAAAAGTCAGAATGCACCTTTTGAAGAAGGCATGACACGTGTCTGTACCAGCAAAGCAGAAAATCTTTCTTTTCTAAGTGTTTAAGTCTGCTCTGCTGTGATTCAGGGTAATTAATTCCATACATCTGATTCGTCAAATGTGATCACTGGATGTGTAAAACTCTTGATTTAGAAGTCTTATTTCCCAACATGTGTGTATTTTTGGAAAGCCCTATCATATATTTTTCTTCAGAAGTTCATGTAAAAAAGCCTGCAGTAACATTGCACTGTAATGAAAACTAAATGTTGTGAAATGTTATTGAGGTCAGTGATGGGTTGGTGACGTTAATCTTTGTACACCATTGGTTCTCATTACTGTGGGGTATTTTTGGTTTTCATTACTCCTCCAGGAAAGGACAGAAAAAACCGAGATGCTGTAGCAAGGAAAAGAATAAACACTCAAATGCAAAAATGAAGATGATAATAATAGTGAAAAAAAGAAGAACCCTTAAGGATGTTATTGGTTAATAAATTGCTAAACTTAAAAAAATCACCCACATTAAAATGTTAAAATGCAAGACAGGCTGTTGTGTATTATTATCCCACAGACATCCTTATTTCTGCTTTACATTTTTTTATTGCTGCCTCAACTTCTAGAGCAGGTGGTTCAAGTGTGCAGCTCTCAATATCCTCATAATCATTTCAGGTTCTGACCCCAGCCCTGATCTGAGGGAATGGGACCCAAACAGCTCCAGTTCCCCTGGAGCTTTGGGAACTTCATCCAGTGATTCACCAAGTGCTGCTCAGGAAGACACTGAGGTCTCCAGCAGGGAGCCCATTCTTGGAGTACATCAGAGAAAATACAGAGAAAATGAAATTAAAAGAGAAATTACATCACCAGAAACAGAAACATCAGAAACAGAAATTGTATCATCAGAAACAGAAATTCAGCCAGGACATGATCATTACCTGAATTTATGGGGAGTAGATTTGCTCCCAGTGGTGAAAACTCAGCTGAACTGAGGGCAGGAGAGCCTCTGTCTGTGCAGCCACTCCCTGAAACCCCTGGCACACCCAGGATTCCCTGAGCATCACATCCAGGCTGGCAGGAGCTCCCTGGAACCGCTGGCATGCCCAGGATTCCCTGAGCATCACATCCAGGGATGCTCCCAGTCCCTCCCCAGCAGCATCCTCACACCCTGTGGGGACACACACCCCACTGGGGCCCAGTGAGAAACAGATTTAAAAACTGGAATAAAGCCTTTTCCAATGAACCTGTCCTCTAATGGGATGAGATTGATCAGAGGCAGCCCTGGGAGGAACCAAACGGGACAAAAAGAGCAGAAATCAGCAAAGACCAGGGACCAAACCCATCTCTGCCCTTCTCACTAATGAGCTGTGCCCAAGCACAAGCTGGCATGCTGAGGGGTCAGGACACAGAGACTGCAGCTCTGCATCACTGCTTTAAACCAGCCCAGGTGGCTGTGACTGGGAGCAGCCACCACCTGTGGCCACTGTGCCACCCTGGCATCCCCACCCTGGGCAGGGCTGGCACGGATGCAAGGGGAGCAGGGGTGGATCAGGGGCTGATCCCAAAGCTCCAGGAAGGGAGGACAGCTCCTTTCACCCTCCCCCAGCGCCCCATGGGGGCACAGAGACCTCAGGGTGGCCCAGGTGCCACTGTCACAGCTGCCACTGAGCTGCTGTCCCCGTGTCAATGAGCACTGTTTGTAATACTCCCAGGAATGCAGAGATTCCCTCAAGTGTTGTGCACAAACATCAGAATATAATCCTCAGGGCTTCAAAGCCAATCCCAACCACTAATCCCACAGATAAACAAAGCTAAATCTCCATTTGCCTGCAAAAATAATGAGCAAACATTAGGGCTATCAGTGCATTGGAGGTCCTCAACCTTGTGAGGGAAGGTCTCAACTTTCACCCAATTTGTACAGTGACACCCTAACCGACTACAAGTTGCAAAATCAAATTAAAATCAGGGAAATTGAGGTAGGGAAACCTTTCAGAGCAGCTCTGCTAAGATTCATAGCTGTGCTCCTCTTCATTTTGGAGAGCTGTTTGCAAACCTTGTACTCCTGGCGTGGCACTTCATCCCTCTGCCTGGTCTAAGTGTATAAAATAGATTTATAGCTTGAATCCCTACTTAGGGTAGAACATTATTGGTCAGGCTGCCTATGACATGCTCAGGCTCTCTCTAAAATAACAGCATTAAACTTCCTTCAGTCCCAAGAGACACTGAGATGGGTTTAAGCTCTGCTGCAAAGAACTCCTTCACACAGACACCAACCCATAGATTTACTATGAGTTTAAGGCAGTAACAGGAAACAAGAGCCACACTTGTGTGACACCAAAGCCATAAAGAATGGACATTTCTAGGGGAAAAGGAACTAATCTGCATAGGTGTCACTCCAACAAGTGATGATCACAGCTGCTACAGCAGCAAGGCAAGGAGATAAATCAGGTGGTTGCCAGAGGTCTGCTGAATAATTAAAGGAAGTAACACACTGCAAAATAAACAAAGTTTTCATCTCTTTCCAGATACTTGCAGTGCAAGATAGCTTAAATCCTAAACCAAGGCACTTGAGCAACTCCAAGCTTAAATCCTAAACCAAGGCACTTGAACAACTTTGTGCATCCCCTTAGGACTCCTTGTGTGGATAATGCTCCTCAGCAGAGACACCAGCACTGAATCTGCTGTATTTGTTTCAAGATTTTTCCAGCTGATGAGACTAAGAGCCTGTCAGAAATCCAGCCAGGACAGGACTCACCAAAGCATTTCTGCACCACTCCCTGGCTGTGAGCTCAATCCTTTTCCTACACTGCTCCCTGCTCTTACCAGGATCATTCCATCCTCAGATTTCATTTTTAAATTAACCTCAAATTCCAATGGCAACAATAAATATCAGTCCAGCTGCAGCATCAGGGCCAGAAAACCATGACAGCAAAGCTCACCCCCACCTGGGTAACAGCACAGGAGCTCTTCCATCCCCACCATCAGCTCTGGGTGGGTTTCTGCAAGCATCCCTTCAAACCACCCCTTTTTTGAGGAAGATTCCTAGAAAACAGCAGTTCCCACTGTCCTTCCCAAGGCAGCTCTTGGAGGATCCATGCAAACCCAGCTCTGGCAGCTCCTCCTTGCACTGACAAACCCTGGGGTGTGAGCAAACCCTGGGAGCTGCTGACGCGGCAGATTTATGAGTGTTTTCTTTCTCAGGAAATGTTTGCTGGCTGGCACTCCTCTGAGTTGGGGTTTCCTCTTTTTTTTTTTTTCTCCTTCAGATTTATTGATCAGAGCTGATAATGGCAACTCAACTGTTTTTCCATCACCGGAGACCAAAATCAAAGGAAAAATTCAGCGAACAAGGTAAAAAATTGGTGCTGGTGGAGCAAGGTTTGCCTTAAGAATGTGAGGCAAAGTGGAAAGTGCCAGTGTGTTCAGGAAACTACTGTCAAAACCAGTAAAAACATGTTGAAGTGGATATTAATGGATGCTTAAATCACCCTGAAATTCTTAAAGAAATACAAATCTGTGTTACCATGAAAATGTAAACACACTTGGAGAATAAAGCAGTAAGGAAACTATTCTTGACTTCCTACTATTAAAGGAAGCCTAAATATTCAGTAAAATTAGATATTGAATTATTCTAAGCCCAAGGAAATAATGGAAGGGAAATAATGGCTCTGAATAACTCGGTCTAGTGGGAGCTGTCCCTGCCCAATCCTGCTGGAATGAGATGATCTTTAAGGTGCCTTTCAAGCTAAAACATTCTATGATTCTATGACTGAAAAGCCTCTATTTTAATTTGAAAAGCTAGTAAATGAAAATCTAGGATTTCCAGCATATTCTAATTATTTACAAAAAAATCCCCTCAAAACCCCTAAATAATAAATGCTTTTTCTGAATCCAAATGGAACCATTGAGCTTTAGGTAAAAGAAGGGCTATTTGTGGGATCAGTGATGGCAGGATCTCATCTGCATTGAAAAGGCACGTGGGTTTGGCAATTACAGATGGGTTTAGAGATCAAATGGAAGGAGTTTTGTTGCTGAGATTCAAGTTCAAGGCTCTGGGAGCTGTGTACAACACAGAGTTTTACTTATCTATTCCAGGAACAGCACAGTAGAAGGGAAGCATGAAATAAATCCCCATTTGCTAATCTGGTAAATGTTGTAAAAAAGGAAAAAAAAAGGAAAAAAAATCCTGATATTTGTCTGGTTTATCTCACTTCTAAGATCATGGAGCAGGAGAAGGGATTCTGGAGATGCAAGGAGAAGCTATTTTTAAAAGCAGTCACAGGACTGTGAAATAAGATGTAGATTTCATGGAAAAAGACTTACAGAGTTCTTGGCCGCCCTGCATCTCCAGACTTGATTATTTCAAAGAATTCTTAAGGAGAATTAATGGGAAGTGACCACGAGACTTTGACCAGGATCTGATTAGGAAATGAGACAGAAAAGTTTGGCACAAAATGGGTGTTGAGGCTTCAGCCACCGTCAGGACTGGCTGGTGACCCCAGGGTTTGTCAGCCACCTCTGCCTGGGGCACAGAAGGAAGCAAGGGAGAAGGAAAGAGAGGAAAGGAGAGATTCAGAAATGGAAAGGCAGAAGTGGTTTTACCAAGTGGCCCCTGAAATGAGAGCACCCACTCCTGACAGAGGCTCAATCCCTTTTGCTGGGCTCCAGGAGCTGAGCACGGTGCTCGGGAAGCGCCGGCGTCTGCTGGGCCTGGCTTCCAACAAACCAACAGCAAAGCTCCCTGACTTCAAAGGGAACTTTCCAAAGACTCATCCTTAAATCCTTCGTGCTCATAACTCTTCCTGAGGGAAAGCAGAGTCAGGGCTGCGTGTCCACACAGGCACCGGAGCCCTCGTAAAGGGGCTGGACCTGGGTGAGCCCCACACGTGAATTTACCCTCTGAATAAACTTAATCTCGCCCAATTTTTAATACTGAGCAGGTTTAGAGTGAGAGAAGAACCTGGAAACACAGAAACCCATGAGGAGAGGCTGCTCAGGGAGAGCAATGTCCAGCAGAGCTGGGTAAGGGTCCCTCAGGTCTTTCAGGTGCAGCCTCCAGTCCCCTGCCTTCCCTGGAGAAGAAACCCATGGAACAAAAAAGTTACAGGGAAAAGTCTTTAAAACCCAGTCTCTCTTTGGAAGATTTGCTGCAATTTAATTCCTGCTAAAGGCCCTTCCCCAGTGCTGGACACACACCTGTCCCTGGGCAGCTCTCTGTGGCACATCCAGGGGTGGGTGAAATCCAGCCCCGCTCTGTGAACGGCAGCAGGGAGGCTCCGGGGTCCAGTGAGGAGGCTGCACACATCTGGCCTTTCAGTTCGAATCAAATTGATTTTCTTTAATGTAAAAATCTACATTAAAGCCAAATCAGACATGTAAACATCTGACTAAAAACCCCTCCTGGCTGGAGAGGCAATTTGCAGAGAACAAGGCTCTGCAAACAGCTCTGAGCAGCAGCAATGAAACCACAGCACCTCCTTCCTCTGTGAGCCACCTGAGCAGCACCACCAGCTCTGAATTCACCCATTTATCTCACAAACCTCTCTGTCCTCAGCCTGCCAGGGCTGCCAGGCACTCCTCACCCTGCAGCAGAGCAGTGCTTAAGTCACAGGTTCAACTTGAGAACGAGGGCATTTGTTTTCTTGTCTGATCAAGGTCAAAACTATTAAAATACCCTTAGGTTCTCAGTCTAGTGAAATGAACTGGTAATACATTTGGCAAGTTAATCTGTGGATTGCCTTCTCACATGAGACCAGCTGTTGTGTTTCTAAGTACAAGCAGTATTTACCTCCAATAATGAAATGACTGAATATAATATGAAAAAATGGAAAAAAAAAAACAAACCAACCAAAACAGTGTTCCCTTGCCTACTGCACAGCCCTGGGTTACACTTACAGTCCTAATAAACTGATTTGTCAAACCCATCAGAAGCGAGGATGATCATCTGGATACCAGATGAACTGAAATCCGTGTAATTATAAGTTGCCCATTTGTTCTCTTTTATCTCCCACATATCTCTGCTTTGCTCTCAGCTCCGTGTGCATGTTTATGTGTAACCAAGCATTTAGCTACAGGCCTAAAATCCAGCCTTTTATTACCACTTTTACTGTAGTCTAACACGAGAGAGCTCTTACTTCATGGCACACTCAGGCAAAATAAAAATCTGGTGACGGTGCTTTTGTATTTTAATGCACAGCACGTGCACATGGACACACTGTGCATATAGGAACAAATAAAAATACAGCTACAGTCAGATAGAACATGTTTCCAATCCCAAATACACACTCAGCTTGTCAATTAAACATGTCCATAGCTGAAAATTATAGAATCAAATGTGATTTGATTCTACTTCAACTAATTTCCTAAACAGTACTATTATAATTACTATTATAATATTTAATAAGACCCCACTGCTATGCAGGAACTGATGTTTAATTCTACCCTTTGAATTAGGATGGCATAAAGCACCAGAGGTGTATTGGTGAATATTTATAAAGGCAGAATATTATCTTTTTTTAATGTATTATATGAACAATACTTCATAGCATGTATTTAAAAAATATATATGATAAGGAACAATCTGAACAGGCACACTCACAAAAAGTCTGACAGGAAAACAGAGAACAGGACAGAGGAGAAATGATAAAGAAGGAAGCAGGAGAGATTATAAGTGACAGTGGAGGAGGATGAATTTCCTGGAAGATGTTAGTTTTAAGGAGGGATTTGAATGAGCAGACAGAGAGCTGCTGGAAGAGTGGTGGGAGACCTGCAAACCTAAGGAAATGATACCTGAGGGTGAGTAAGGAGTGCCAAGGAGAGCACAAACAAAGAGAGATTTGGAAATAAAATCAGGCATGGAAATCAGTCTGGGAACAGACACCAGGACATGACAAATGAGCTCCAATTCTGAGGGACTCAGCCCCTCTCTAATGAGGGATTGCCACAATATCCAGAATTTCCTGCAGCCTGCCCTGGAGAAAGGGGAGGGCTGAAATACTGAGCCCAGTATTTCAGTAATTTTGCAGTAATGAAGGGCTTTTGCTGAACTCCTCAGTCAAAAAAAGCCATTTTCCATGAACTTGGGGTACAAAGCTCACTCTGAGCCTACCTGAAGCAAATTCAGACCAAATCAACCCCAAATACTTCTGTGCAGGTGGGTTATTACTTCCACTAAAAAAATCAGAACTCTTTCCATGCTGGAACTGTTTCAGACTACTTCTAAAAGCACTGGCTTCACAGAACTCCTTTTTAATTTTTTTTCTTTTTTTTCCTGATAAAGAAGATGTCTCTATACAGCATCTGCACACAGTCACCAGGGGTATCCAGCTGCTTTAGAACATCCTGCTCAGATGAGCCATAAAGATTTCAGTGGCCACTGCAAAACAGCATCTCCTTCAAGATATTGAAGATATTCCTGCTTATGAAGCTGTCAGAATTGCTCTGTGCCCCGAATTTAAACCAGAAGTTTTTGATCTCCTCTACTGAGCTGCATCCAGGTGCTCCAAAAGCAGGAAGGAGTTTGGCCACAGGAGGAAGCTGGCATTTTGGACACTGGAATTACACACCAACTTATCTGAAAAAGAAATGCCCACTGCTAACAGACCAAAAAAAAAAAAAAAAAGAATTTATTTTGCCTAGCTTGTTTGAGGCGCAGAACTGGTGACCAAATTATGGACACAGTTCCTGTAAGTTCCTCTTAAAAAGTCAGTGGAGGAGATAAACCAATTCAAGCTCTTTTTCTCAGGTGCTAAATCCCAGCTGGGATGGATCCCAGCCTTGGGGCATTCATAAACACCCACAATTTTTTCCAGATATAATAACAGTTCACACTTATTGCCTTCCATATGGTCATTTAAAAACGCTGAATGGAAATAGTCTTGCTCTGAGTTTTTAAGGGGAGAGGGAATTCAACCCTGTACCATGAGAAATAGTGGAAGAATCACAAACAAAACTCCTGTCTTCTGCATCTCCCTTCTGCCCTCTAGTTCCCACTTCTTCCCCCACGTCTCTGAATTTTAAACACCCACACACCAATGAACAGCCTCAAAATCCAGATTTTTGTCCATCTCCCTCCTCCCAGTAGTGAAAAATCCCCGTGTTTGTATACAGGCTTGGGAAGGTAGTTTTGCAGCCAGAAGAAATTCTCTCTCTCTCTCTCTCTCAACATGCTGAGGGGGAAGATGGAAGCAATGCCAAGAGGAAATCTGCCCAGGGAGCTGGGAGCAGGGCAGGGACTGGACACAGCCTCTAAATCTGCCTCCAGTGCAGCTCCTACAGGCCTTCTCTAAATAGATCTTTTCCATGCAGGAATCCCAAGTTTCTCCCTACACCTTTCTATATATTTAGCTCGTTAGAAATCCCCTCTGCAGAGGTGCTAGAACAGAAAAGCAGGATGGAATACTTCAGCCCTGGCAGATAAACGGCGAGGCTGAGCTCCCCAAACTTCTCCAGACTTCAAAGCCCTGCAGATATTGTTTAATCAATGAGAGAGCTGCAAGGCCAGCTGTGTTCTTCTGTTTGTTCTTACATGCTAATCCAAGTTTACCAAAACTCAGGGATTTTGCATCTGGGATATTTGGATCCAGGCCCACTCCTCTGCTAACCTGTCCTTGGCCTCTCCTTCCGTCTCCGTGGCACGTTCCACCCTCTCTCTGCTGTCCCTGGTGCCTTTTCAGGGCTGCTTTCCCTGTCTGGGAGATCAATAATTGCTTTGTCATGCTTCAGGACAAGACCTCTGTGCTCCTGGGTTCCTGTGTGAGCCCACTGTGGGTTGGGGCAGGGCTGACATTTATAAACAGCATCTGAAAGCTCTGTGAGCCCTTCCTTCATAAATCTCCCCCCAGATCTCAGCTCTCTGCAGCTTCCTGCTCTGTTTGAGGCTTGGAAAAAACAATCAAGTGCTTCTAAGCTAATTATATGCAAAGCTGAAATACATAAAAACTGAAGTTTTCAGGTTTCAGGGTCCCTTGCAGGCGTCACCTCTGTCCCCACAGCAGCATCAATCTTCTCCCTGCTCTGCTTTGCCCTCTGCTTCTTTGTGTTTTACCATTTCCTATTTTATTTGGGAGAGCCTGAACAGACACCAAGTGCCACCAGAAGAAAAATAAAGCACAAATGGATGTCAGGTAAACAAGGCACGGGGGTCCAGTGTTGTTTGGGGTTGGCACTCCCAAGAACAATGCAGTTTGGCTGGGTGCCCGTGGGGCAGGAAATAACCTCTGCGAGCCTGTGACCCCACTGCTGCCACGGGGAAAAACAACCTGGTGAAACCAGCTTTCTGCAATGATCTGCCCCAACAAGGAGCTCAGGGCTCTGGTGAGGGCAGGCAAGCTCTGCTCAGAGCCTTCAGCAGAAGTGTGATCACCAGTTCTGGCTTTTGTCCTGCGGGGTTTTTTATCTTTTCTACAGAACTAGTCTAGCAGAGGGCAGCTTTTCCTCTGAGCGTTTCACATTTTTCAAGTTTCAGTCAATTTTGTTTCTAAATCTTCTCAAGATCACCATTCTGGGAGCACAGGTTGCCTCTGCAAAGAGGATTCTTTGCCATAAAACTGCTGTTACCATTAAGGTGTAAAAAAAACCCCAATTTCATGGCTTCAGGAGTCAAGACTGATCTGTCCCTATCCCACCTGATGTCCTGGCAGAGGAGAGGGAGCAGGGACAGGATGCAGCCTCTGCTGAGCAGGGAGAGCACTGGGGGCTCCTCTGGAACAGATGCCACCACCACAGCCCTTTCTCAGGGTGCTCCACCTGAGAGGAAGGAAATTGAGATTCCACCCCAAATCCCAGCAGGCAGTTTTGAGAATTCCCACATCTTCCAAGGATTAAATCACCACATGTACAGCTGAAGTGCCTCGAGGTCTACAGCAAGGCCCCATTTTTGGAAGGCTCTGTGGGAGGAGCTGCTAAGAGGTTAAAATCCTTTGTGTTTGCCCCAAAAACATTCACAAAGGGATTGCAAGAGCAGAAATGAGAGCCAGCTCTGAGGTGGGGTGAAAGAAGGACCCAAATGAGCCAAAAAGAGCACATCCTTTCCCTGACAACCAAGGGGGCTCAGTAGAAGAGATTTTTATGGAATTTGTTTTAAATTTTGACACCAGGTCTGCTATCTACACTGCCCACAGAGAAAATATTCTGCCCCCTGCACAAACACAAAAAAATATTCTGCCCCCTGCACAGTTTGGATCCCCCTGATACAAACTGGATCCCCTTCAGCAGAAGGGAAGAGCAGGAAGGTCCATGCCCACTACACCATGACTCAAAGCTCTATGTGGCCTCTAAAAAAAATTATTTTCTAAATAATTTTCAAGCCTTGGGATTATTTAAATCACCTCCAAGAAAGCAGGAGACAAAAGCACAGAAGAGCACGGCGTCGTTTTAACAGCGGTCAAAACACATCCCTGATTTCAAATCTATGTTTTAAAGGCAGGGATGAAGTTCTGAGCATTCCTAGCCCATCCTGCCATACTTTTCCAGGCAGCCAGCCACGAGGGGATGTGCAGGGCACACCAGGAGTCCCTGCCAGGCTGGGCACAGAGGGGAGAAGCCCAGGGGAAGCAGTCGGTGCTACCCCAGCAGGATCACGCTCGTAATCCCAACGAGATAATCACAGATGTTGTGACCCACTTAAAAAATGAGTTCATTTTCCACAGATCCAATTTCAGTGGCTTTTTAGGACATTACCCCCCTGTAGGTTTACGGGCAAATGAGTGCTCAGCTTATTCTCCATCATTTTCTGCACCAGTAATGCTATGCCATGGGAAGTGTGAAATTAGTCCATAATCTTTAAGCCCCTTGTTTTCTGGATGACAGATACTTGCTTTGCTAACAACCCCAACCTCCTTGCAGAGCTGCCTTCCCTGGGCAAAACAGCACATGGAATTTTATGTTACCTTGCCAGGCATAAATATGGGGGAAGACAACAGCAGCAAATAGCCCCAAACTTTTCACACCCCACAAAAAATGGTTTTTTTTAGATCAACCATTCCTACTCAATTCCTCTTTGCATCTTAGAGAAATTAGGGAATTCCAAAAGGAGGGGAAACAAAAGAATCAAGTGGCACAAGGAGCACAGAACATGTTTTTTCATCAAGCTGTCCTTGCACTCTGTGCTCAAACCATGCCAACTCCAGTGCTCAGAAGATGCCACGGAGGGCAGGAAACCTTTCCCCACCCCAGAGCTCATTTTTCACCTCTCTGTGTCAGTGTCACCAGGTGCCCAATTTAAAGTCAATTCCATGCAATGCTGAGGCTGATGGGGTAGCCTGGATTTCCTAATTCTACCTGTGCCTCTGGTTTTTTCAACAAATACAATCGGTATGGAATTTTTTAATAAAAAAAGGAATCCCAAACACTTACTGTAACTATTTTGATTCTGCTTCTAATACAGGTAAATTAAAAATGAAATATTCACTTGTTTGAGGGATTTTTTTTTCAGTGCTGGCTACTTTTTCCCTGTGTATGGAAGCAGCACAGACCTATGTGTTAATTATGAAATTTTCTTTACACAGTATTTGTGTTGCCCTTGTAGAAGAGAACACGCAGAAATTCCTTGTAATTACTCAGAAAACCCAGTGATATTTGTTTTAATTGTGCTTCTCTTTGAGCTCCTTTCCATGCAATGCATTTTTGTGTGACAGAACCCTCTATAAGAACAACTAAAAAAAAAAAAAAAAAAAAAGCTGTTTATTCCTAAATTAGCATTACCTTCTACCAGGGAGAAGATGACCTTTTCTTACATAAATTGACATGCTACTTCCAGCCAAAATATCAGTTAATTTTGATTTGGATCATAGCTGAGTAGAAATTTGGCCAACTTCTCTCTAGATACAGACACCACCCTTGCTGATATTGCTGCCCTTGGAAAATCCATCCTTGGGAAGTCCATCCAGCTGTCAGTCACTTCCCAGTAAAGCCATGGCCACATGAGAGCAGATTTCTTTTAAAAATGCAAATTCAACAATCTTTAGAAGTACATTCTTAGGCTGGACACACTAAAGTATCCTATTTCCAAAGTGTTCCAGTTCACCAATTACTTGGGTTTCAGCAGTCTCAAACCAAACCAGTTCTGGCAAAGCAAGGTTTATACTTTTAAATGTTCCAGTCTTTGCCTTAGATTTAGAAGGGCTTTGCACCTCTCAGGACTTGGCTCATGAGTTTCAGAGGAAGAGAGATGAAAGACAGTCAGTGCTGGTCATGGAATCACAGAATTATTGAGGTTGGAAAAGACCTCCAAGATCATCAAATCCAACCTTTGGCCTAACACCCCCATGCCCACTAAACCACACTTGGAAGTACCACATCTACTGATTTTTTTGGACACTTCCAAGGACAGTGACTCCACCACCTCCCTGGGGAATGTTCCATCCAGCAGAGGTGACCCAAAAAACAGTCACTTACTGAACTGCCAGACAGCAGAAAGAATTAAGGGGAAGAAAATAGTATTTTTTAAAATTTTATTTTAAATTGCATTTCACTTCTCCATGTGTTGTTAAAAAATCCCTAATTGGAGCACTTTTCCTTTCCAAAATGGCCCTTCTTGGAAGCATCTGCTACACCAGCAAAGCCCTCCAGAAGAACACGCTCCGCCACCTCGCAGCCAACGCTTCGCTCCCTCTCTTTCCAACCCAAACCACCAGACTGGTCATTGCTTCCCTCTTCTCCCCAAACCACTTTCATCAGGAAACACACACACAAACACGGGGTGAGAGATCTTTCCCAGCCCTGCCTGTGGGTGGTAAGGAGGGCCCAGCCCAGCCCAGCCTTTCCGTGCGAGGCGACGGCTCCGCTCGGGAACGCGAATCCGCAGGGCTGTGGCAGGTTCTGCTTTTTTCCAAAACGCTCTCCCCAGCTGCAGCACATTACTTGTGGCAACTTTTCTTGGATCTTAAATGGGTTTTGAAGCCATGCTGTCAGCTGCCTTCATGTCACCCCGCTATATTATGATTGAATCTCCTGTTCCTTTTATAGAGTTGTTCTCTCCTAATAAAACACCAACTGCCGGTCGGAACGTCGGCATCGCTGCTCTGGGATGTGATAACCTCCTGCTCTGCTCCACCGTGCTCCTGGCATCCTCCAGTGCATCCAGCCAGCCCCAGAAACTCACCCTGTTTATACAAAATCCTGACCCCACCCCCATTTCCAGTTATTTTAAGAGCTCATACTTTGGAACTGGGCAATATTCCTGAGCACATGAAAGAACACACGGAGTACAAACAGCTATAAATGAATATCTGCAGTTCATTGCGGCAGCCGCCTACAAAGGTGATACCTTCAAGCTGTTTGTCAGAGCAGAGCAGCAAAAAAGCTGTTACTTGTCAACTTTTGGATAAGATGCATTGCAAAACAATATTCATTTTCCCTGGCAAAGGCAAAACCGCATTTTATAGGTGTGAACTATTTCCAAACTTCAAAACTGTATCGTAAATGAACTGTGAACGGGTAGAAAAACACGCCGGCTACGGTGGCAAGGAAGCAAATGACTTCAAATGTAGAGAATTAAAATAATCACAGTTTATTTTTAATACGTTTAAAGACTAAAAATATTTTCACCTTCCATCCTACTGCATTTGAACAGAATCCATCAACAAGAGCTTATAAATCTGTTATTCTTAATGGGTTTCATGCCAATGTTGTGTTTAAAGTCATGAGACTAAAAGAAAAACTACATTCCTGGGGCATAATGCTGCACAGTGAAACAGAAATGCTTCGCTGAAATCTAACTTGACAACATTTGTTGTTAGGATTTCCAGGACTTTCATCAGGGATGTTTCTCAAAGAATCCTGTCTCTCAGAAATTGTTTTTGTCATGGTAAGAGACTCGACTATTAATGAGAAAACAGTAAGAAGCTTTAGTGTCCTAATGGATACTAAATGACCTGGAGGATCTGAAACACTTATGTGCAGAAAAAATACATATGTGCAATTCCTCTGGCTTGGGAGATTTGTTAGGTGGGATGCAAAGCACTAAAGGAGGTAACTAAATACATGTGGAAAAACAACAGTGTTTTACATAAAAACAATCCCATTAACCTCACACTTGAAAAAAAAAATCATATCCTGCCTAATGTGACTTTCACAAATCAGAAGAAATCAGGTCATAATAGCAGATAAATATGCAGTGCCTGGAAGCCTCTCAATGTCCTCAAGACAGCGAGGCTACGGGTAAACACTGACATTTGACACAGATACAGCTGTTTAAAATATGTCTTCATCGTACTCAGATGGAGATAGAGACAGAATAAAATTCCTCCAGAATAAACCCAGAGGTTAAAAAAAAGTAATCTAAAACCAGATGCTGCAGGACGTGCAAAAATGAAGATGCAAATTTAATTTTGCAGACCTGGAGGGAAATCCCCGCCGGTGTTCACGCTCAGTCCACCTTTACTGAGGAGCCCACAAAAGCTCCTCAAAATCAACAGCAATAAATATTTTGAAGGAGGAAAACTCTGTAAAGTCTATTCATTTTACTTTCTGAAATGGTGCAAAAATGTTACCTACTCCCTGTGCAGTTATTAGTCTCCGTAATGTAACATAACAGATACTTTCTAAATCCTTTTAGACCTTCTCCCCCTCACTGGAAAGATCATCATTTTTTTTATTTCAAAGTGGATTTAATAAAGAAAAGGAGTGCTGTTAAAGTAATACGTGAGGCTTTGACATTAAGCAGTGCAACCCTGCAGAGTCGGCAAGAACAGGGTCTCTAATCTCCAGTGATTTATAGAGGGCTCTTCCTTCATCTCTGCACTCAGGGAGGGCCAAAAAGTTTAGAGACAGGCTGGCGTCCCCCCTGCTCCACACCGCCAGCTCCTGCTGGCCAGGCTGCCGGCACAAACCTTTAACCACTTCACTGCTGGCTTCCCCTCACCCATTAAAGGGCCTTTTATTTATTTGTATTTATAGAACAAAGTGATCTCAGAGTTAAGTAATGCCCACGGAGGTAAATGTTTATGTCTGTCATCAGAAATTTATAAGCAGAAGGGGAGAAGCTAATAGGCAGAGAGGAAAGAGCAAAACTGTGGAGTGTTTGATGCTCCTCTGAGTAAGCTCTGAAAAGCTCCGAGTAGAAACACATCTTAATTACAAACTTACAAATATATACAGTTAATTTTAAAGCTAAATAACTGAATTACAGACACCAGACAGCCTATTACCAGCTGAAGAAGAATGTTTGCCTTATACTGGCTGAACGTTACACAAAAGTTCAAAGAATACGTTTCCAAACACAAATGCAAGAAGCTATTAAGCTCTTGTCACAAGACAGAAATATCTCATTTGAATGGATTTCAAATCCATCATTTTTTAAGGAAATGACCAGTTCCTTCTGCACTGTAAAACCACAGAAGCCTCTGCTGCTCATCCAAAAATTAAGCCCGAGTCTAACATGAACTCAGTGCTGGGAGATTTGCATCACCAGAGGGAATTCCATTGGGTCAAGAGGATCAGATGTGCAAGGAATAAAACTTCAGGCACTGCTGAGGTCATGCCTGGGAACTCAGGCACCTTTCCCAGCACAGGTGACCCCTCTGAGAGCAGGGCAGCTCACAGCCAGGTGCCCACAAAGCCCAGCAATGCCCTTCCCGGTCTCCGTGCCCGTATCTCTTCAAGCTCTCCCTCCCAAAATCTCAGCAATCCCAACACAGCAGGACTCCACACAAGAACACAAAAATTAAACTGAAATTCACCACAACGTTGATAGGATTTGATGTTCCCATTTGCAGGAACACACAGAGAAGCCACAGAACACGTGCAGAACCACCCTGCACCACTTTCCCAGGCCCGCAGGGGTGACAGTGGCATCTTTCAGCTGCCACTGCTTGGACTGAAACTTTCTGGCCAGATCAAGCTGCCCTTGAAAACTGAATCCTGCACAAACATCTGCTGGATGTTTTAGGACTTTTTTTTTTTTTTAATATTCATGTGAAATTCCCCTAAAAGGTTGGAGAATGGGAATATTGACATCCTAATTCAACATTCATTAACCAGCATCTTGCAACCTATACAACATATTGGCATTCAAGATGCATTATCTGAAAAGTTTGCTGAATTTTCCTTTGAGTGACTGAGCTCATTCCTTACCCCTCCTCTTCTCATTGAGGCTGAAATTCCTCTGTGGAGCTGTCTTGGGGATAACCTTGGGGAATAAAATTACTCCTAAATGGATGTTCTGCTCACAGGGCACTTTTCCTGTGTTTCCAGCTTGGATTTCAGATCATCGCAGGCTATTTCTTTATCACCAAGGTTTTCTGGTATTTCTTTATCACCAAGGTTTTCTGCAGGTTGTATCACAACTCTATATATTGTATTTTTGAGGTATCATGGATGCTCATGTGGGGTTGTTCAAGGGTGTGAAAGAACACCCAGAATGTTCAAAATCCATGCCATGATGCTGCTTTTCTTCCAATTTAGGGAAAAAACAGCAATCTGAGCCTGCTGGGCACAACCAACTCTTCTCATACATGTATGAGATGGGTTGAAAGCTTTGGTTAAGATTTGT
Organism: Geospiza fortis; assembly: GCF_000277835.1. Classification (NCBI taxonomy): domain Eukaryota; kingdom Metazoa; phylum Chordata; class Aves; order Passeriformes; family Thraupidae; genus Geospiza; species Geospiza fortis. Next base: position 2,101,462 of record NW_005054368.1, on the reverse strand, counting down.
TTTCACACAAGGAATGGTTTAGGAGCATCCCTCACCCTCTGCAAAGGTGTTTCATGAGAATTTATTTTAAGGTTTCTTGGTGTTGCTGCAGACAGCACGAGGGCAGTGACAAGCTGAGGAAGATGGAAGAGAAAAGCACCAAGGAAAGAAAAACCCCCTGTGGGGACAAGGGGAAGGGGATGCACTCCCAGGCTGTGCCCCACACCCCCTGCACAAGATATATTTGTGGAGGCTCATCCTTCCCTTCATGCGTGAGCCTTCCAGGGAAGGAAGGGTGCTGGAGCTGCCCTGGATGCTGCCCTGTCCCTCCCACCCCCAGGCACCAGCGTGTGCCTACAAAAGGAGTGGAAACTTGGCAGGCTGGGAGCGAGGAGCGCAGTCCAGGGTGGGAGCTGCTCCCGTGGGAATCACACCACAAAGGTACCAGGGCATGGGGAATGGGCTTGGCTTTTCCTTGGAGCCTCCAGCAGCACCCCTCACAGCTGGACAGGCAGCAGTGGCATCTTCACAGGGATGGGCCCCACAGTCTGGGCACTCTGCTCCACAGAATGCCCAAATTCCCTGGGATGGGCATGGTCACTCCATGCAGGCACCAGCTTCAGCCCCTCATTAGGCTCAAAAATGCTGTTTATAGTAAAGAATTCTCCTAAATATGCATTTTCAGATGAGTTAATCCTTTAACACTTTGGCTCCCTGAGAGTGTCTGCAGAGAAGAGCCTGAAATGGGAATTTCAGTCCTGAGCAGGCTGGAGATGATGGCATTTTGATTTCTCCTGCATGAACCCTTGCAGCAGTAAGCAGAATAGGTAATCAAGCCTTCAATCAGGCCGTGCTGATGCTCAGCAGGCCTGGGACAAGCTGATGTGGCAGTAAACAAGTCTTATCAGGGCACCTACAATTAACTGCTGTAACCAGGGGATGTAAATCACTCCACTCCAGAACGTGTGATCCCAATTTGCACCTCATCCACCCCACATTATTTACACAGCCTCGGATCTCAGCTCTACCTGCTGGGGAATGAATGTCTGTACTTAACATAAGTGTCAAAAATTTTAAAAAATTGAAGTAGGGGGGGAAAAAATTCCTAGGATGACTTTTAGGGGGACCTACTCAGTTTTGATCATGACACACCTTCCAAGTCTATTCTCAAAGTAATTTTTACTGGCCAGCAGTGAAGGGACAAGGTCTCACATGAAATACACTTTTATTCCCAGATACAACTTGGGAAGCCACAACTTTCCTCAAGGCTCCTGAAGCAGCAATAATCTTGTTTTCTCTGTACAGCTCTTGGCACATGTGAACCCAGTGTACAGCTGGTGCCTAAAGACACCACTCCAAAATAAATCTGAAATGCAAATAACTTATTTAAACTATAATACAATCACATTTCTTTTTATAGCAATCATAAATCTCCTTCCTTATTATAATCACATCTTATCACATATAAAGTAATTTAATACAAGTCCTACCTTCCTACATATTATTGCATTAAAGAGAGCAAACTTTTTCATTGTTATTTATTTCCAGGAGAATTTTCAGGAGGCACTGTGGCTCTGGAAGGATTGTGGCCTAACTTATATTGTAGAGTAAATTCTTTAGCCTGAATTAGGTTGAGTTGTTGAGTTAGTTAGAGATTTTTGTAAGGGAGAAAGTTCCTGAGCACCCAGAGCAATGTGGGAGACGACACATGGGAGACACCCTGAAACCACACAGAGGATGGAAACAGACTCCCAAAATCCATCTGGAAAATCAGCTGGAATCCTGGTGAGTGCTCACACAACTGCTCTGACCCGGCTACAGAGCAGCTCCAAGGCAAGCAGAGGTTACAGGGTGAGGAGAACTCCCCAGACCTTTCCCCACCAGCTCCCCCAAACCATCTGCCAAGAGAAGAGCACCACGAGCTGCCCTGGCACTGCTGGCGCTGCAACCCCAGTCCCTGGAGCTGCTGCAATTTGCTCTCAGTTCTGAGGAGGGGAGGCTCTGGGCACTGGAGGAGGCTGCAGCAGAGGCTGCCAGGACCCTTGAGAGCCTGCCAGGAGCCTCCAGCCCAGCCAAGCCAAGCCAAGGGAGCGGGGAGGGAGTGGAAAGCCCAGCCCTGCCCTGCCACAGCTCCCCAAGGGTGGCCAAGGCTGCCTTGTGGTTACCTGCCCCACTCTCTGTTGCACAACAGGAGATCCCAACATTCCCCCAGTCTCTGTGGCACCACGGGTTAGGTCACCATTAGGAACATATTTTGCAAGCCACATAATAAACACTTTATCCAACTTACTAAAACAAGCCCGGAGGCAAAATGAGTGTAAACACAGGCACAAAACTACTGATATGTGGACAAATACTTGACAAAGTGAGGAGCAAAATTTGCCAAGCGTCATTCTGCAAAGCCCATGGCTTTCTAAAACAAGCTTTGCTTTTTATCTTTGGTTTACCAAAGATTATGTGCAGCAGCCAATACAGTATCAAAGCTTAAACCTCAAGTCCCTGCAATCTCCTAGCCATCAAAACATTTCCCATGGTTTTATTAGCACTAACAATGAAGTCAATGGGAGAAGAATCTGGCCAAAGCCAAAACAAAAACCTCACACGCCATTATTTTGCACAAAATGAGCAAAAGACTTGTGAGAAAGACAGTATCACCTAGCAGGGAACCACAGATGTAACATTATATATTACCAGTTCCATCCCCAAGGAAAGGATAATAAAAAAGGATTAAAAAAAAATAAATGCAAGAGAAGAAACAATCCCACCCCTCCTGATGCCAGAAAAACCAACATGGGCAGGTAAACGCACTGAAACTCAGCGTGTCTGCAACAGGTACCAAGGAGAGAGATTTAATAAAGGTTGGAAAACCAGCTGGTGATCTGTCAGCAAAACCTCAGCACCTTTCTCCTGAAAATCAGTTTTGAACTGAATAAAGGAAGGAGATTCTCCTCCCCACCCTTCTTTTGATGGTGAGGGATTTGTAGAAGCATTTTTGTGTGTTTTGTGGCAGCAGCCACATTAAGTTCTAGCTGGGCTTTGGTTGCTCTTGTTTTCTCCCTTCCAAAATCCTTCATCCTCATCCTGAGATGAGCTGAACCAGCACAAGATTTACTTTCTTTTGTAAGCACTCCAGTGTTTGGAGATTGAATTCCTGCCTCTGAATGGGTGTGTGTATGTTATCCACACACATGAGTAAGTGCATCGTACACTTTTATATAATTGATTTAAACAACATGAATCAGGAATTCTCCAGCTCAGATTCCTCAGCATCCAGGGTAGCTAAAGGCTGTCTCAGCCACTGCTAAAATGCAGGGAAACAGCTGTGGATTGGGATGCTATGAGAAGTTTGAATTTTCAGCAATGTTTGCAGCTTTGCTTCTCCTGGCGATCCCCACGGCCCGAGCTGCCGTGTTTATGGATCCATAGCCAGGAGCTGCTTGATGAGCTCAAACTTGTCTAATTACAGCTTAGCAGCCATAAGCAGAAACCCAGAGTATAAAATCAAACATTCTGGTCAGCTACAAAGTGGAGCTGAGCACTGAATCAAGCAGTGAAGTGCCTTGGAGTCTCCTCCAGCAACTTCGTACTGTCACACGCGGTGCCACTGATGAGAGCAGTGCCACCAGCAGCAGGTCCAAAATACCAACTTGTCATCCCAAACTCTATTTACAAACTCAGCCATGGAGTTTATTCATGGCAAGAAGTGCTCTGGACTTCTAAATGGCCAAGCTGGACAAAATGGTGGGAGTTTTCCCTTTGAATTTCTAAGGAGTTTACAGGCTGCTGGGTTTAGAAATCATCTTCATGAGAAGAAGACGAGAGGCTGCCTGAGGACATTGTTTATTAAAGCCTTTTGTTCAATTTACAAATTGAAACAAATAATTGTGGAGACATTTGCAGCTATGGAAAAAACGTGTTTACAAAGTGGAATAAAATACAGACTAAATACATTTGGATTATAGTGGATCAAAACATCTGAGTTTCGAACACAGCATAAAGGGCTCGACACTACGGGGACAGGAGGAAAGGCGCCACTGACTCATGGATTTTATAACAATCTGGTCCCTTGAAAGACTTTGGAGGGTTTTACTCTCAGAGTCCTTAACATGCAAGAAACTCAGAGCCACTCTCAGCAGTGAGCAGCCCTTGAGATCACAGACAATCCACCCTAGGGACACCCACCTGCTCCTCACACATGACAGGAGCTTCCTCAGAGGTGAGAGAGCTCCCTGAATATTCCCCTGGAATATTTCTCAATCTTTACTTGGGTTTGGGTTCAGCCTTCCTCATTTGGTCTGCCATGTAAACCCCAAGTGCATTCAGAGCTTGCAAAGCCATCTCATCTCCTCCTCCCTCACACACAGCATTGCTCTCTCCACACACATCTGTCTCACTTTAAATGTCTTACACAGTGAGGCTGTCACCTCTTGGGAGATTATTCTGTAGTTTACTCTCATGCTCTTAAGAAAATATATTCTGGATATTGGATAAATAATACTGATTGATAATATATGGAAGAATTTCCTCCCTGTGAGGGTGTTGGGGCCCTGGCACAGGTACCCAGAGCAGCTGGGGCTGCCCCTGGATCCCTGGCAGTGCCCAAGGCCAGGCTGGGCAGAGTTTGGGCACCCTGGGACAGGGGAAGGTGTCCCTGCCATGGCAGGGGTGGCACTGGGTGAGCCTGGAGGTCCCTTCCAACCCAAACCATTCTGGGATCCTGTGATTTGGCATGGAGTAAAGGGAATTGTATCAGAAATAAATCTCAAAGAGCCCAAAGGAGGCAGGGGAATTAGATCAGTGGAAAAATGGCACAAGAGGGATGAAGTGCTGCTCCTAACTGTGAGCTCTCAAAAGCTTATGTAAACAGCAATTTCCTCTAATATCTTAATTAATAGCACAATGACAGAATCAGGGGCTGTCTGTAACTCTGATGGGAATTTCCAATAGAAGAAATCTATCACCATTAAAAGAAGGGACAGAATTAATCAACCAAATTGTTCTCCAGCTTACAAACTCCAAGCAAAGGAAAAGAGCCATTGCTGCCAGTGGAATACCATGGCTAAGGAGCTCTTAGTAGCACAGAAGTATTTTCTTAACATCAGTAAAGTATGTTAACTAATATTATATTTAGTTAGCTGAACTCCTCCGGGGATTAAAGGCCCACTGTGCCTAACAAAACTTTGTCTTGAAACAGCCTAGGAAATGTTATTTTAGCACAGAGTATTTGATAGCTAATCGTGCTATAAAACTATAAAATAAAATTGTGTTTATTGGTACAATTAATCCCTCCATAGCCCACAGGGCTAGGAAAAAAAATGGGGGGATGAGGGAGATCAGATCAGGGGGGTGAGGGGAGAAAGGAGGGGTAGGGAAGGACCAGGAGTCAGCAGTGGTGTGACTTCAGGGAATTATTATTATTATCATTATCATTATTATTCCATTTGTAATCAAGAACACCATCTCCATCTGGGAGCGACTGAGAGAGAAAAAAGGTGAATTTCAAAAAATTTGCCCCCCCAACCCCAGCTAAATGTGTCACTGCACAGCAGAACATCCCCACCCCATTCCAACAAATAGATTCCCTAAAATAATGCAAATCACAATTCCTCCCCACTGCCTGAATTTGTTCACAGCTTTTCCAACTAGGAACAATCTGAAGAGAAGCACCAGAGGAAAAAAAACCAAAACCATTCTGTAATAGAGGAAACATATGCTTGAAATCTAGAGAGCAGGTTAATTGTGGTTAATATGTGATTTAAATTAGGAATGTACACAACACTAACACTCAGAGCCCACGCAGTGACTTCCTATTTTCATTTTTACAGCTTTGGCATTAATAACCAGCAATTGCTTACAGTTGCCAAAGGCCTCTCCTGCACTTCCAGCAGAGGTTACTGGATACTAATGGAGAGCAAATGTTTCTAAGCCAGAATGTGCAGTGCCTTCATCTTGGATAAAATAAATAAATAAAGCACCTAAGGACAACAAGGAGAAAACTGCAGATTTTGATAAAATATAATATAATAAAATACAATTTTATACCTCTTTGAATTGTCTATGTAGGACACGATGAGGGAGGAGAGCCAGAAGTTTCCTGTGAATGCCTTTGGGATGGGCAGTTTAAGCACAAACAGCTTTAGATCTCCAGTTCTGATGCAGTTCTGATGCACAGAACCCAGAATCACCTGTGGGGTAAGGATCTGTCCCCAGAGTCCAAAGGAATTCAGCCCCCAGAGCCCTGCTTGGTTCTGCTAAAGCCACATCAGCACCAAGGCTGGCAGCACAGCCACTGTCACAGGGGAGAGCATTTCTCCTCCCGTGATTTTTCCAGGAAAAAACTCTCCTCCACAGATTTTGCAACAGATACCACTTGAATTTTTAAGGGTGATTAGCCACATACACATAATTTTCTCATCTGTAGGAAATGTCCACTGGTACAATGAGAAAAAGGGGAAATTAATGATAAATAGCACACGGTGTGTTTGTGGATCTCTTACCCTAAATTCCAAGCTGGATTAAACACAGGAGAGCTCTGCTAACCCCACCTCATGTCACTGTGTGGAATTTGGGATCACACTGACTATTCCCATGGCACAGGCACCTGATGGTCCCAGCCCAAGCAAATATTTTAGACATTTTATTAATACAGACCAAAAATCAGCCAGACCCCAAATACCCTGCTATGAAACTGGGAGCAGGAACTACAGGTGGCAAAAATATCACACAGACCTGCCCAAAACATGAGATAAGAGCGAGATAAGCTCGATTATCACCCTGGAAGATGACAATCACAGACATTTCAGCATCCTCAGACAGTTGTTAGACTGGCCACGGGCTCAGGTTAATATTTGTATTAAAGAAAAGCTCTTTGGTTCAGTTTGGATTAGACAAATGTTGTGTGAGGTTCTCTGCAAGCAAGCAGGGGACAAAAAGCTCTTCTCAGGAGAGCATCCTCCTAAATTACAGTATTTGTATTATTATGACAAGAAATTGAAATTACAAACAGTATTCCCAGCACAGCATCTCTGAACTCACCAGCAGCTTCTCAAGGCTGTTGGTGGTGTCAGCCTGTGGACAAAGTCAGTGCTAGAAACAGCTAATATACAGGAAAAAATGATGGATGGTGATTTTTCTAAAATAAATCATGGTTTGATGGAGTTGTTGCATTAATTCAAAAGATAAAAAAATAAACTCTCGGCATGGAAATAAACACAGCTCTTTCAATGAACCTAATAACATGAAAGTAATGAGTTTGGAAAACAGATGTGGGAAAAGGCAAGGCAAGGCTACAATGCACTCCACGCAATCTGGGAAGGGATGATAAAAAAATTTACAAGCTGTTTTGAGTCCTGAATAAAAGGGGTAATCAAGGCAGGCTGGGCTCAGAGCGGGACGGGCACAGCATCCTGCAGCAGAGACTAAGCAGAACACCTCACCCTCCTGGCCTGTGTGCCCATGCTGCCACAGCTCCAGTTCCTGCCTAATTCCTGCCTTTGCAGCCCATAACTCACAGCACTTACTGTAAGGCCTTGTCACCCACTCCTTCCCCCTTGTTTGTTTGATTTTTGGCTTTCTGCTGGGGCAGGAGAGAAAACTGTGAGAAAAACAGAAATCAACCCAAAAAGCAACGTAACATCCTAAAGAAAGACATCTCACTGCAAGAGAAAGCACCCATAGAGATGCTTTCCATGCTGCCCAGTTGCCTCTGTTGCTAACCATGATTTATGAAAACATTTAGGCAAGAGAGCCGTCGGTTCACGGAGGACGTTCCTGTGCACAGAGTGCTTCTCAAAATGGCACTGTGAGAAAACTCCCCTCTGCAGTTGTTTTACTTTTGCCTCTGAAAAAGCTTTCAAATTGAACTGCTAAAGTTCAGCCAGCATCTAATTTTAACCGTGAGTTCCAGGAGAGAGTAAAGCTGGTGGGAAGATTACAGAGTTCCTTGAAGCTCTGACCTACAACAGGAAGAGAGTTGTCAGCCTTCATGTCTCTCACTCTAAATCCCAAGGGAAACAACACTGGCAGAATGTTTTATAACACGTTCCCACTGTAAAAATTCTGTATTTGAGAAATATGATGCTTGCTCACTCCTTCTCCTAGACCTTTGGTGTGTCAGTAAAAACAGATGACCTTAAATGAGTAATTTTAGTTTTGCCTTTACACCGCAGTTCGGGTACTCAGGGTTCACAGGGCTCTGTTTACAAAATCAGAGAGAACTGATACTACACAAGAGCAACACATGCACCCACACCTTTAAAATATTAGTGAGGAGCTGGCAGCTTGTAGCAAAGTAATAAGGCTCTTTTTCTGCCTTCTCAGGTTAACTCTATAACTCAAGAAATACCCCCACGGAAGGCTGCAATCTGGGATTTTCATAAGCAAGGCTGAAAGGCTTCTGTCAAAGGGCCAGAAAGCAGCATCTGCAAAAGAGCTCAGGAAAGAGAAATTAAAAATAAAATAATTGGATTATGATCTCTCAGCTAATGAAATCAGATCTACTGGTTTTCTCCGAGTCAGGGGTTTTAGACAATGCACAATGGTACGGGTCTGGATCTCTCCCCACTGCCCAAAGGCTCAGGGTTTCAGGTGCTGCACAACATCAGGAAGCAAAGCAGGAGTACAGCAAAGAAACTGAAAATGTTTTCATCCTGATGGTAATGAAGGTGTGGTGACAAATAACCAGGAACTGGGCAGGATATGAATAATAACTACGGGAAAACTGCTATTCCAGGAGCAGGTCTTGGACTGCACGGACAGCCGAGGGAATCCAGTCACCCTGGAGCAGCTGAAAAACCAGAATTTCCCTGTTCCTTCCCATTCCTCAGCTTTTCAGCTGCTGGGAATGATGCCCTGAGCAAAGCCACATTCCCTGGCTCCTGGCACTCGGGCTCTGAGCGTGGCTGGGTGGGAGCAGAGGCAGGAGCAGCTCCTGAACTTTCTCCTCCTCTCCATTCCTGCAGATAATGAAATCCAGAAACACCATTCTGGGACACAGTTGTTCCAGACCTCACGTTATCTGCTGCTGACCCTCAATTGAGACATCTCTTAGTCAGGGATGATGATTTTTGCGCTCATGAATAATTAGTTTTGCTGGTTTTAAGGGAAAAAAAAAACCCCCACCGAGCGTATCTTTTAATCAGAATCTAAATGAAAAAATGCTAAAAGCTATTCCCCAACATCTGCCAGTCCAGCATAGATTTAGAAATAAAAATCAAGAGGTATAGACTCATCTCAGGGAATTATGTGTTCAAATCCTCATTTATGGAGATGAGAATGGAAGTGTTAACGTTCCCAGTCTTCTGCTGCATATCCAGGCATTAGGGTGGCTTAATGAGGCACTGTCTGAGACCAAGAACAAGCTGAAGTTCCTCCCTCACATGCACACTGAATTTTGTGTGTAATTACTCAGTTCTGAGTAACAGCAATTTATTAGATTTTCCCATCAAACAGATGAGTTGCTAATGTACAACATCTTACAAATACCCAGGGCTCTTTCCAAGGAAAGGCTGGAGTTTTTAGGAACCCAAGCACTGAATGGAACCACACACTTTATCCACTCCTTTTCTCTATAAAAATGTTTTTGAGGTGAACTTAGTGGCTGTGAAAAGCAGATTTTTCTAACCAGGGGATCAATTTCTAAGGGCAGAAGGGTGGCTGCAAACAGCCTGTACAAATGATCAGCATTTACTTCTACAGGGAAATGAAGCACAGCCAAAGGACAACTCTCAGGAAGGAGTGACTGGAGAAAAATTGTGTTCCCTCTGCATTTAATATAAATTATACCATTGCAGCATTGAAGAAAAATAAAGTTTCTCTGTTGTATTACTCTTCTTAACACAGAGCTGGTTGCCAGGGAAAAAGGGAAATGTGGACAGCAGAGATCCTGAAGAAGGACACCCCGTGCTAGGTCAGCAGTGTGTCCCATTTTTACCTTTTCCCAATAGAGAACAGCAATGAAAAAGTCCCCAGGAGTGGCAGAAGTCATGATACCATGAACTAAACTAACTCCAGGCCAATGCTGCTTTCCCCCATTCCTGTGATGACAAAAATCAGGAAGACAGTGCATGGAGGAAACACTTTGGGATGAGAATGGGAATTTGTAGGATTATGTGGAGAAGTTCTTGTGTGGACAAACTACAATGAGGGTAGGAGAGGAGCTCAGGCACCTGCTCACCCTCTCCACACCTTCCACTACCCCAGAGGGATAATTCAGACAGAGGGATGGACACCAGAGATGAAGTGTGAAGTTGTGGGTTCACCATCATGCACCCAAGTTTGAATGGTTTTTTACAGCTGAACATCCAGACAAGCTTGCAGGGGGAGTAAAAAGCAGGGTTTGATTCCAGTGATGGCTTCAAGGCTCCAGCCTGGCCTTGGGCACTGCCAGGGCTCCAGGGGCTCTGGGCACCTGTGCCAGGCCCTCACAGGGAACAATTCCCGCCGGGTATCCAACCCAAACCCACCCTCCCTCAGCTCCAGGCCATTCCCCTCGTCCTGTCACCGCCTGCCCCATTTCACACAGACCTGGGGACAATGTCCTGCTGCTCCTGCACCCCTGCAGAGAGAGGCACAGCTGGCACAGGCCCGGGGAGGGCAGAGGATGAGGATGAGGATGAGGAGGAGCAGCAGGCCGAGGGCCCTCAGCAGCGGGACCGAGGCCCTGCTCCATTCCCAGGCCTGTTTTATTTATCCATTTCTATTTTAATAAGCTGCCTCCCTCCCCCTGGAGCCCTGGGTTATGTGAAAATGCTGGTGCCAAGGGCGGGGGCGTGGTGGGGCTCCTGCTCCTGACGTACTGTGTGGTCAAGGAGCCGGGACTGGGGGGCCTGAACCAGGGCCAAGCCTTGCACTTCAGCTTCCTGACCTGGCAGCCATTCAGAGAGACCCTGCTAAGTGCTATTTCCTAAATACACCAGCTTTTCATAACAATCTTACCGCATTGCTTTCCTTTACAAGCTCTCTTAAAAGAGAACTGGACTCCTTCTGGTTAATCTACACAGACTGCATTTGGAAGCCATCAGAAACTGAACTGTAAACAAAACGTTATTAATGTGTTGTAATCTGCCCTCAATGTTCCAGATGAAAAGAAAATGTTTTATAGTTTTGGAGTATACATTTTAATTGCCTTTTAAGAGTGCATATACTTTTAGTGCTCTCTGTTATAAAATTGCAGTATCTGTTTCTTGATAACTGTTGAATGATCTCAGCTATTTTTATTAGGTTTTCTCCCCCACCCTGGTCCCCTTCCTTAAGCTACCACCACTGGAAGGGCTTCTCCAGACTGTTCCTGATACTAGGCTGGCAAAAAGTTCCATGCCTGAGATAAACTCCATTATAAACAACTCCTTTACAACATCCCCTCGCTATAAAAACACTCGGATCTAGAAAATTAGTTCTTTAAATGAACTTAGGATCCAGTTACTTTCAGTAAAAATCTGAACTAAATAAGGGCTAAACTGAATTTTCCAGACTTTGAGCTCTTTCATGCTTGGTTTGCTCTTGTGCCTTGCTGGAAGAGCTTGGCTTGGGAGGAGATAGAGGAATTCAGCCCTGGAGATGTCACAGCTGTCCCCAGGGCTGGCAGAAGGTGCCTGGCAGGGTCCCAGCCCATCAAATGAAGGCTGCTTCATGGTAAGATCCTGCCTGAGCTCTAAGTCCCAAATTCCTCCCAAAGCAAATCCCCCCTGAAGTGCTGAGCAGAGCTCAGGAGGTTTTGTTTTGCTGTCTCCCCTCGAAGCAGACACTGCCTCACACAAAAAGGGCTTTCAGTGCTTCTGGGATAAATGGGAAATGATCACAAAGTTACCTGGCAGCCTTTCGAGGTATCTCCTTACTAGAGAAGTTCTTGGGAAAATAAATAGAAATCCAGGGTCATAAAACTAACTGTGGGGTTTGTTGTTCATGAAGCTGCAGTTCCAGAAGGTGAAGGGAACCCTTCAAATGCTGCATTTCAGGAAATATCAGGCATCTGGACATCACTGTTACCCTGTTTGTACCAACAAAAGTGCCAGGAAAAACAAGCTCAGCTCTCCAGCTCTAGGTGTGCACTCCTAAATCCCAAATCCTCCTCTCCTGGCACTTGGCTCTTACACACCTCCACTATTAATTTCTTGTCAGGGTAATTAAATTTCTCAGCAGCCCAAACTTCACCTCCAGCTCCTCCTGTGATGTCTCTAACACTTCCCTAATACCTTTTTTGACTTGCAAGATACTATTACTTGATGCAACACAGGCCAGAGTATTTCACAGTGGGAACTGCTTGGAGAACAACCACTTTTCAATGTTTTCCTCTTATTCAATTAAAATATTTGAAGTGACAAAGCCTCTCTCTCACGTTGGGTTGGGATTCACATCCTGCAAGTGAACTGCAGTTTATTGTCACTCTTTTAAGTTCTTCTTATCTTCAAAATTATCAGCGCCTGTAATTTCTTTTTTTTTTTTCTAATGTTGTTTTTAAAAACATTTTTCAGTATGCAGATGTGCTTGTGAAGATTAATGGACTGGGAACACTGAAATCTTGTATTAATCAACTTCAAGGGAAGGCAACTGCTGAGTAAAATTTTCCATAGTGCAGCACACAGGAGTTTATCCAGAGAGCTCCTTGTCTTGGAGGAGCCTTCTGTGAGTTCTGCACTGGGACCAGCCTTGGGTGACTCTTCCTGAATTATTCCCTGAGCACTGAACAAGCCCCACTATGGGGAACCCTGTCCAGTGTTTATCACAGTCCCTGTTATCAAAAATAGCTGATTTCTTCCATGTGCCAGTTAATCCTTGGGCTTTGTGATGGGAACCATCCCTCCCTGGAGGATCAACCCTCCAAAAATGCAGCTGCACACGACCTCAGGGTGCAGAGCCACGAGAAGCCCACGGACCAGCAAAGTTCTCCTCAAGAGGAGACCCCATCCCATCACCTGGCACTGAGAGCTCATCCCAGAGGGAAAAGGAGCTGGGGAAGGGGCTGGAGCTCCAGGAGAGGCTCAGGGAGCTGGGGGGGATCACCCTGGAGAGAAGGATGCTCAGGGGGGACCTTTTCACTCTCCAGCTCAATGTGAGGAGGTTTGGAGCAAGGTGGGGTTCACCTCCCAGGGAACAAGCAGTGGGATGAGAGGAAATGGCCTCAAGTTGCCCCTCAAGGTTGGGTATTTGGGAAAATTCCTTCACACCAAGGGTTGTCCAGCCTTGGCACAGCTGCCCATGGCAGTGGTGGAGTCCCCAGCCCTGGAGGGATTTAGATGTGAATGTGGCACTTGGGGACATGGGTTAGTGGTGGCCTTGGCAGTGCTGGGGAATGCTTGAACTCCATGATCTTGGAGTATTTTCCAATTTAAATTATTTTATGGCTCTAAATGCTTTAAATATAGATTACATGGAGCTAAATCTGCTTTGTGTAGCAGGGTAATGACAAGAACCCCAGCCCAAAGCAGGGGCTGAGGGCAGCCTGCGTGCACACATTTCATTAACTGATAGGTTAATTACCCCAATTTCGTTACTAATTGGATCAGTTTAAACCTGCTGCATTGGAAGTCTCTTGGCAGACACAAACATCCCCATAATTACAAAAACAACTGGTTTCTCCAGTTACATAATGCTGCCAATTAAGTAATTCCTCCACATGTAAAGCAAACCCAACCAAAGCCATTTGGGCAGTTTTGCCTCAATTTTCAGCAACGTGCTCCTTCCCAGTGCTGATGCCTACAAAATCCAGCAGCATTCCTCATGGCAATCCTTTCCAAGGGCAGACCCATTCCTGATGGGGGAAAGGACTCAATGGAATTTGCCACAGTGATGGGAAAGCAAGTTCTGTGAGAAGGAAAAGCCACCTCAGCTTTCAAGTGCAGCTTTTGGTAGAAATCTTTGAGGTTTGGAAGGTCTGATCCCAGCCTGAGGGATACCACCACCCTTGCTTTGAGCCTTTCTCCTGGGCTTGCTACAAAGCAAAACTTCCCTGCAGCAGCACAAGGCTCCAAATAGTTTGGGATTTGCCAAAACCAGAGAGAGTTGGATATCTCACAAGAAAAGCTGGGTTTTACTGATCATGTTAAACAGTTTGTCAAGGCAGACTGTGGTGAGTGATAAAGCTGCTGGCCTGTGACCAGTTCTCCTCTCACCAGCAGGTACTACCCAGGTCAACTGAAATTATTACATCAACAGAAATTACTAAAAGGAATAAATGTGAGTAAATTGTTTCTGATTCTATGAAAACAAAAGGTAAAAGGAATTTTGTGGTTTTCTTTTTTTTTTTTTTAGCTTCCTAAACTAAATAGAAATTCTGTAATTCTTTACAAAATTAAAAAACACAAATAAATCTCTGTTTTTCATGACTGACATTTGCAATTTAAAGCCCAGGGAGCTCCAGAGTGAGTATTTCCAAGGATTGTGCTCCTGACAAGTTGCTGTTAATACTGATTGAACAGTTCCTATAGGCAGCAGGAGTTTCAAGTACTTCCTTCTAGAAAGAAATTGCAGAGCTCAATATGAAACCAGAAAACCCACAGAAATTATATTTAGCTGCTCCCTATATCACACAGCTTTATCTCCAGGGAGTTTCTGCCATCACATCTCTAAAAGGAGATTTCATGGGAAGTTCTGGAAGTCAAATAATGTCCCACCTACCAATGCATTAACAGAGATCAGAATTAAGAGTCTCCCTTCCCCTACATATAATAATAGGGAATGTTCATCTGCTGAAAAAAGCAGATAAATTAAAAAGCACTGCAGTTAGTAAAAGAACACTGCTTGGGAAATAACCTTTGGAGGCACTGGAAAAACTCAGAGTTCAATCAACTTTATTTCCAGTACAAAAGCAATTAGATTTTTCCCATCAGAAATCAGATGAAGTAGTAAATTAGGATTTGCTGGTGATGGGAATTCTTAACTTGTGGCATAAATAGAATTTCCTTATTATTATTTTCAGCTATGGCCATCTATCTAAACCCCCATTCCAAGCAAAATTTGTGAGAAAAAAACTGCATTACAGAGTTATCACAGATATCTACATTTAATTTGAGTTTTCCTCCTCCTTTTAAAGCAGAAGTTACTTTAATTAAGCTTTAAACAACAAACAATCAACCCACAAGAACCAACAAATTTGGCTCCTGTTCCATTCACCAGAAACTCTGACTGTACTGAGAAATCTGATTTAAACAACTCCCAAACCATTTGCAGCCCTGCTACCCTCAGAAGGCTACAAATACTTTTGTGTTCCACCAGTCTGAGAAATCAAAACACAGACAAAAGTGCAAATTTTGAACTGTTTTTTGTGTTTGCATGGAAAATATTTTACATCTAATATTAATTAAAAATAAGTAAGTTCAAAATAATTTTGCTTGTTGTGACACATTTGGAGCATCAAGAGTGGCTCCTGTAGCAACAATTTCAGTGAGAAAACAGCTCAAAATCTTTTCTGTTTCCTAACACAGGGGGCATTTTGAATACAGAGAAATACATTTCCTTTGTAATGAGAATACATTTCCTTTCCCTTTACATGAGATACATTTTCTTTCCCAAGCACAGCTCTGATTGCCTGGTAACATTTTACTGAGGACCCTTCTCACTTTGACTCCTTCACTGTGAACTTTCTTCTTTTTTCCTCTGCGATTTAATCTGAACTGGTTTAAGGTTTAAGTGAATATTAATTCCCAATAAGTCCATGAAATAAAAAGGGTGAGAAGTGTAATTCCCAGAGAGCTCTGGAATGGCACCCAAGTCCTGCCCTGCTTCCTCTCCTTCCCTCCCTGCTGATCCAGGAATAAATCTACCAAACAGAGCAAGAGGGAGAAAGAGGAGATGAATTCAGGCCAGAGATGAGAAAAATCAAGACTGGGAATAATTTCTGAATACAGTATTGGCCACCTAAAATCCAGGATTGTTTCCTAATTAGCATTACAGGAAATATTTGAAGAGCAAAGCTGCTGAACTGTGTCCTGCACACAGAGCTCCTTGCTCCCATTCATCCATGGATCATTCCTGTTGATTCCTCCTTGGCAGCTGAAGTTTATTCCAACTGTCTGAAGAGTCTAAAACCCGAGATTCCCTCTGTCAGCACCTCTCTGATCAATCCCAATCCCGTGGATTCCTGTTCTGTTGAAATCCAAGGATATTTCCTTGATGGATAGACAGGCCTGCACTTGGATCCAGGTTGGAAACGTGGATCAGCCAGGAAAGCAGCACTTCAGCCATCTCACTGTGCCTTCAGATGAGTCTGCTCAGCACAGATAGCAAGCAAGGAGAGCAGATGGAATAAACAGAGATTTCTTCTAGCCAGAAAGCAAATGCTGGTGCTTGAAATGAAATATTGCCATGGAAAAGACTCATGGGGGCATCCCTGCTGCTCCTCAGCTCTGGCTGAGAACTGAGCAGAGAGCAAACTGGGGAACACGGAGCAAGAACCAAATTCCTCCCCAAAACTGGGAAAGAAGCTCTTGATGGCCTCCTTGGCACACAGCAGGAAATCTCAAAAAATCCAAATATTCACCCTCAGACTGCAGGTTTGGGCTCCTCCTCCTGCAGGCCCCATGGTACCCAACAGAAAGTCAGGAGTTTTATGGGAAGTGGCCCAAAGTTGCCCAATGTCCTGGTTCCAGGGGGAGAAGTTCTCCCTTGAGCCATGAGCATGGGAAATGCTGAGTATTGGATCCATAACCAAGAGCTCCTGGAGCCCAGGGTGCCCAAATCCCCCTTCTAAAGCAGCCACCACTGGGAAGGTCACGTTGAAAAGCCACTCCATTAAAACAGTAATTAAAGAGTAAACATTAACCAGCAATTTTTCCTTAGGTCTTTCTTACTTGCAGTTGGTATCATTCCTCCCAGAGCGAGCTGTTCCTTATGGATCTGCACCTTTATCTTGATGAAAAATCTTTAACTTCTTGGTGTTCAAGGCAACAAAAAACATGTCCTTCCATTGAGAGAAACCTTGCTCCCTGCTCTCCCAGCTGCAGCAATCCTGTTATCCAGATTATTTATCCCTGACAAAAGTACACTGGGACATGGTAAAACTGCCATGAGAAAGGAAATCAACTTCTCCTTCTCTTCTTCAACTTTAGTAAATGAGAACTTTTATTCTGTGTGAAGAAGACCAAAGATAAAGCTCCAGGTAGAGCCTGCTAAACATAATCTAGCAGGTGGGCTCTTGCAAACACTCTGGATAGTCCTGACTGCTTGAATTTCAATCCTTGTTCCTCACTAAGGTTTTCAGAAAATGTAAACAACAGACACTTTCTTAAAAAAGAAGCTGAGCTAAGTCCATGCACAGAGCTCCATCAGGAGAAGCTGTCAACTGGCCCCACTCCATGGGAATTAATGCAAAGGCATTGATTTGTTCTAGGCTAATGATAAGGGCTCTTGGTTTAATTTTAGGAGAAGAACTTTCATTTTCTGACTGGCAACCAGAGCTATTTATTACACAACCAGAAAGCCAAAGTTCAGCTTTGCAAGTGACTAATCAAAGCCAAGCCCTCCCCGTAGGAAAGGAGGGAAAACAAGTCTGGAATGGTCAACAGCAATTTGCTAAAACAAAATCCAACTTCTGCCTCTCACCCCCTGCCTCCTGCCCATCCTGCAGCAGCTCCACCAGGATTTCAGGCCAGTATTGAAGGCAATTTTCCAGAGGGATGAAAATCACAGCAATTCCAGGGATCACCCAGATCCTTCAAGGACACAAACCTCTTTCACAGCAACAGGAAACACACACAAAAAAAAGAGAGAAATTCAAACAAAACCACAACAACGCTGTCAAAAAGACAACAGGAAGACAAGGGAGTTGAACAAGCTGCTGCTGCTGTTCTTGCTCCTTATTTCAGAGGAATCCTGGATAATGAACATCACTGCAAGTGCCACAGCACCCACCCCGTGCTGGCATGGACACAACTGCTCATCCCTGTCGTGGCCAGCAGTTCTGTGTCAGCACTGACTGCAATTTCTGGCACTCTGCGTTCAAAGAGTTAAGCTGTGTCCTGTAAAGATAAAAATCTCCACTTTTATTACTTTGTAGGGCTCCTACCAAATGAGGATCCAGCTGTAATTGTAACATTCCAAGCTCTGGAGGTGCCAAGTTTTACTAACTATAATTTAACTGGGCCAGCTGATGCAGTCCAAATTCTTGTTTGGATAATCAGCCTTTGTTTAAATATGGACTTTCAAAAAAAAAAAAATTAAAAAAAAAATAGAAAGAAAGAAAGAAAGCCCAGGCCAGCATTAGCCTCCAGGCATGTCATGTGAGCTGATTACCCTGCAGCAGTAGCAGACACTCATGCACAAGAGGAGGATTATTGTGCCAGAATTACTGTTACGGTAACACAGAATCAGAGCTTCTCTCCCCCCAGACCCCACCATTCTTCTTTTCTTTCTTTCTTTTTTTTTTTTTTTCCTCCCCCCTCCACAATTCACAAGTCTTCTTTCCAAGTTCAAATGAAGTTTAAAGGTGAAAAGGGCAAGAAAGTTTCATGACTGGCTGTTGAAAGAGGGAGAAATAACCAGGGTCTCCAAGTTTGCGTTTACTAAAAGCTCAACAATTTTGTATTTTGCTGCAATTCATAACTGCACAAATCCCTTTTGTTGGGTCTGTTTGGACTGAAATTAAACACTTGTTAATAATTTATAACTTAATATCATTAGAAAATAATAATAACTGTCAAGCAACTACATTCAATACATAAAGCAAGTTGAGTGGCTCGTTAGATTATTTGTCAAAGCAACAATTTCTATATATTTTAGCTTATTTCTACTGGGAAGAATGGCTTAAAGAGCCACCCAGCTTGCTTGGAAATCATTTCTCCACCAGCTGGGAGCAATTCCCAAATTGCTGCACCTCAGCCACATCCAAGTGATGCTGGCTCACTTTAAAAGCACTCCAGCCTGACTCTAGGAGGTGCCTTGAAAGTGCTGCAGGAGGGATGGCCAAAGCCCTTTGCTGCTCCCTGCCCAAAAATGCATCCCACACTGCCCATGCTCTGCTCTACATTTGACATCTGAATGGAACTGAAACAGTGGCCAACAAACCAACTGTCAAAATGAGGCACTTAAGAAGAGAAAATTCTTAATTCAGTTTCTTGGTCAGGGACCTGAGCTGCACAAAGCCCAAGGGCCAGGCACAAAGCTGGGGCTGCCTTCCCCAGGGCTGAGTGCAAACAGAAGAAATACTTGTGTGAGTGTGTGTGTGAGAGAGAGGAATTTTGGGAGCAAACTCACTTGTAAAATGTCACAGGCTGTAGTTCTTCTTGGGAAGCCATGAGAGTGGCTTTTTGGAAAAACAGAAATGGAGAATCCCAGAATAATTTGGGTTGGAAGGGACCTTAAAGCTCATCCAGTGCCACCCCTGCCATGGCAGGGACACCTTCCACTGTCCCAGGTGCTCCCAGCTCTGCCCAGCCTGGCCTTGGGCACTGCCAGGGATCCAGGGGCAGCCACAGCTGCCAAGAACTCTTCCCAATATCCCATCCAACCCAGGCTCTTCCAGTTTGACATCAAAGCTCATCAGACATCTGAGCTATTTTATCACTTTTCTCTCCATGTGAGCACCTGTGGCAATTCTGTTTTTGTTGCACATTAATCTATGAAGCTGAAAACATAAAATTTAAGTATACTAAGCAAGGAAGTTGGAAATTCAGATTAAAAATTTTATCTGAGCCAGTCTGCCCCGACCCTGAGCTCATGTAAACCGATTTAAGTCAGTGGTGCCACAAGAACTGACATTAGTCAGGGGTCTGCTCTTGTTTCCATCTATTTACCTGTGATCATTTCTAATGTACTTACTGAATAAGCCTCCTCCTTTTATTCCTTCCAAACTGCTTCTCTTGATTTTGTCCCTTCTGCCCCTTTGCAGACTGAGAACTGCACACACACCCAGACAGAGCCTCCTCCTCCACTCTCAGCTCTTCCCTCCTCAGCCTGCCCTGTTTTCTTCCCATGGTTTCCTCTATTTCTCAAATTCCTGGAATATTTCAAGGAAGCAGAGGAAGGCTCCAAACACTGCAGATTATTTACAGCACAACAGCTCTCAAAATATTATTTAATTCACCTTGAAGCTGAGGAGCTGCTCAATGTCCTCATGCACAAACAGGCTCTGGGGTCCTTTAAAGTGACTATATAAGTAAGAAAGGCAATAAGAGAAATGGTATTTTATTGAATTGACTTTTAAAGTCTCCCATGCTTCTCTCAGAAATCAAATGGTGCCTACAGAGGAACCAGAAGATGCCACTCTGGTTAGTGACAGTAGATCCTTATAGGTTGTAATTAACTTAAATTTTAATTCTTCAATTTTTAGTTAGATCAAAGGCCTTTATCCTCTTAATTTTTTTTTTAAGAGAATGCTGTCAAACACATGGAAAAAATACAGGAATTGATAAAATTGATCTATAACATATTTTTACTTGACAAAGGATTACAAGTTTGAATCTTAACATTATATACTTAAAACCATTTCTTGTTCCACTGCCTTTACAGTTCCAAAAAAAATGTACATTTTGGAGACAAAGGCCTTTATCCTCTTAAGTGCTGTGGATTTCATGCCAATCTCCCAATATAAAGCAGACTTCAGACTCAGACCCCAGAGAAATGGTCTCGGAAAGATTAGATTTTCCACCACAAAATAAAACCCTTGTGTGGGGAACCACACCACTCCAACACCTCCTTCCTCCCGAGTTCTTGTCTGACAGGGAGAACACCCCAGCCCATCCCATGCCCCCTCCTCCACATGGAAGTGGTTGGATCATTCCTCTGCTCTTGTGCCAGCCAGTTTTTCCATGTGTAATATAGCCAGAATTGTTACATATCCCTGAAAATCAGGATTTTTCTAGGTTTTTTCCTTATTTTGCATCATTTCGCAACATGGAGTAAGTTTGCTCCTAATATTAGTGTACAAAGTGAATTCTGACTGGTGATGGAAAATAGACAAACTCAGTCTGAGGGGCACACAAAGAACATAATGATGAAAAATTCGTTTAAATCAGCAAGATATTTTTAGGAGTTGCCCATCAAAGGAGTGCACCTCTAATAGCAACATCATATTACATGAAATTAATGATGCCAAGTGTCTGGCAGCCCAATAAATACAAGAGGAAACTTTCTTAAACTTCTCATGAGGTGGAAAGGTATTTTTATCAATCATCCCCATATTAGAAAACACAGATTTTTCAGGGTATTTCAAACCCAATTGCCAGTAATAAAATAGGACAAGCAAGGAAAATAGAGAAATACAGATTCAATACAATGTAGCTCCTGAGGATTCAATTTTAACACCACCAAAGCCACCCAGAAAAGAATAAATTCAAGAATCAGAATGTAGTCAGCTCAGGATTGGTGAGCTGCAGATGGGAACTCTCTTGAGAGCACACAGTTTAAATTCTAGTTAGGATATTCTGTGATTAAATGCTCCTCCAATTTTTGAGTACATCACTTTTTTCCCTACCGGCTACTGTGATACAAAAGACATCTCCTGCAAACAGAACTGGTAAAAAAAAGAAAAGTGCAAGTAAAAGCCATTTAGGTTTCCAGCAAAGACATCAAAGCAAACGAGCTAATGGACATCCAGGGTAGTCAAATCACTCCTGCAAAATCCATTAGTTACTAAAAGTTCTGGAGGGCTCAGTTTTTACAGTAAAACCTGTAAAAACTCAGTATCCAGTTTCTCTGTTGGGACACTGAGGTGTGAAGATCCAAACGATGCTGGAACTGAACTTGTATATTTGAACCTTTTGAACTCCAGCTGCCCTTCATAAATTACTTTACCACCAGCTTTAACACGTTCCTAACCCACCGTGCAAGAAAAGGGAGGAACCGTTTAAAACCCCTGGAAATGGAACTGAACTTTCCAACACTTCCAGTGGAATTTGTCTTGGTTCAAAAGACAAGCACCTATGGCAGGGCTGGGGGAGGAGGAGGAGGAGGAGGAGGAGGAGGAGAAGCTTCCAGATAGAGCAGTGAAATTCCATCTGTGCTCAGGCTATGAAAACAGAGGGGCCAAGCCCCCTCCCCAGCCCAAACCCAGGGAGGGGACTGGGAATGGCCCCAGTCAGGAACAGGGAGCTGCTCCTTCCCATCTGGAAATGCTGTCACATGGAAGCAAACCCCAGAAATTCCCCAGAACTTTGTTCTGCACCTCAGAATGGGATGTGCCTTGGATGGGTAGAATTTTGGGATGCAGAGGGTTCTCACCACACCTCATCCACAGGGAGACAGATTCACCCCTCCCCTGAGGGAACATCAAATATCCAACTCCAAGACAATGGCAATAAAGATTCTTAATTAATTTTAAGGTGAATTAAACTGTGGGACAGCAGCTCAGGAGCTCAAACACAACATTTCCTGCTTTCCATGGGAAATGAGGACAATCAGCAGGTCCCTCCTCATTATTTTTCAGACTCAGTGTGTTTATAGACAGTTAGTCACTGAGATGTTGGGGAAAAATTAAGGTTTTAAGTCCAAAAAAATGGAAAGGCCTTTCCCAAACAGGACAGCACATTATCCTATAACCAAATCAGATATTCCCTTCTCCTACACCTTTCCCTGCCTGCAGAGAGCTCAGCAGCCAAAGCAGCAACACAGAATCCAGACTTCCACAGGAACTCTTCAGCCCCAGTCCTGCTTGCAGAAGCTCAGGAGAGTCACCAATTTTTTTCCCCACCTGAGATTTGTCATTTACAAATGAGGAAACCGTCCATCTTAGAGGAATGTGCTTTCAATGGGCCAGCTAATACAAAAATACTGCTTTTCTCTTTGGATGATGATGTTATCACATTAAATCTGGACACTGCATTTCACTTTCTCTTTAAAATGATCTTGCTAAGCAGCAAAGGGACCCAGCAGCTCCCATTTACAGGTCACCTCAGGTCTCCTGAACAAACTGTGCCCCAGGGTTTCAGTGAAACTCAGGAATTCCAGAAGCAAAGCACATTGCCCTTAGCACACAAAATGCTTCTGATTCGCAGAATGACACAAATGTACAAGAAAAAAAAAAGGATGTCTGATTATTTTTTGTAATGGATGGCTTTTAGATGGGCAGAACACACTCAGGCATTTCTTAAAGCCCCAAACCACGGGTGATTTCCAACAAAGGCCTTGTGTGAAGTGCTGCTTGCTTATCACAAAGACTTGGAAAAAGAATTTTCAGGGGTTGAACTCTTGAGTTTTAACCCTGGACAAAGAATCAGATGCTGCACAAGTGTGTGCTCCTTAGTCCTGAGGTGCTGCCACACTGCTGATCTTGAATCCTTCGGATTGATAAATTTCTGTGAAATTATTTGACATTTCAAAAGAAAATAAATAAAAAAGGAAAATGACACAACTTTCTGAGTGAAGTCCATGGCACAGTTTGCCTGTTTAAGGAAGAAGATATATGAAATCTTATTAAATGTGGGCTTGCAATTTATGAAATTACCACCTCCATTAATTACAACACCTAATGAGACATTACAATGAACCACGTGGACAGCCCAATTCAGATGAATAACACAGATGTTTAAAAAAAACCCTCACATAATTTAACCTGTTTTACTTCCCACTTGCATGAAGAAACACTTGTGGTTTCTCCTTCCCTGTCCCCCAGCACAGACTGCCTTTCTTTCCCTGCCTTCCCCACCTGGAAATGAGCCAGGGATCATTTACAGGCTTCTGAGCTTTGCTGGGGCACTTTCTGAGGATCCCTTTGGAAAATGGGACCACATTTCAAACCAGAGGGACGCAGGTAGGAGCCTTGAAAAAACAGGCCAGCAGCCAGAGTGGTCATCAGTAATTTTTGTTTAAATGTATTAACAACATAATTTAGAGCATTCACATCATCCAAGCATCCCCCCACTGTGCAGGGGGATCTGCAGTCATCACATCTCATCAGCCAGAAAGGACCCACATTTCTGACATCAAACCAACAGCAGACAAGGTCCCAAACCCAAATGTCAGCAGTGACCCCTCTGCCCAAGGCTGTCCCACAGAAGTCAGGGAGCAGAGGCACATCCCAGCTCCGTGGTTTGGGACTCCCGAGCAGCAGCAGTGGGAAATGCCCAGGCTGATCTCCTCTAAGAGAGGCTTCATCTGCTGGGGGGCATTACAAAATAGCAGAGATCAGTCCTGCCTCATGCAAAGGTTAAGTGATAAGAATAACACTACATAATGTACAACCAAATGTTAATTTACAAGACTCAAACGGAGGCTGGGACACACCAGCCCCACGACGAGAGGGCACGGATGAACCAGAGAGGTCTCAGAACACTTCTGTCTCTTAGGCCATTTTTGGTTTATGTATTTTGTTTCAGTCGTTGATAATCTTACAGACAAGGGAATCCATGCTGCTGGGGAAGTACTAAATCACACCAAGAGAGCTAAGGTTTTTAGATGAAACAAGAAGCTGATTACACATGCACTGAGTATACCAGTCACTAAGCGTTTCTGGATTGCAGGGATAAGATACTCTCTTTGCTTATTACTGCCTCCTTGATCCAAAGAGATTTAAGCAACTGTTTTCAATTAGATGTTTTTAAGCTAGTAAAACTACATCCATAAAGACATATTTATAGAACAACTTAAAACGAGAAGAATTAAAACGACTGCAAAACTGATGAATTCCATTCCCCCACCAACCCTCCCCCCCCAGCCCGAATCATTTACTGACCATTAACGAGCAAAAAGCACTGCAATTTTAAGAATTAATCCAGTGTTGCAAAATTAAATCAGATACACTAGGAGGGATAATGACAAACTGGTGGCTCCAGCGTTGTCAGTTTGCGGGTGATACAAGTTCAAGCCGTCTGTGCTAGTGGTCACTCTGTTGGAACAAACATGAACATAAAAGGGAACATTAAAAGTGCAGCAGCACCAACTGAATCAATTCTGTCACTGAGGGTGCAGGCTCAGAAGTGGCACAGGGTGAATATTTTGTATTGTATTTTGGAAAGGAGCTGCCCAGTTCCACGACTGTGAGACCGCGGCACATGGAAATAAAGGAAGAGGCAGCAATGGAGGTAAATGAAGGGACAGGATTCTCATTTCCCTCTGAATTCCAGAGCACAAGAGCCTGGCAGCGTGGCTTTGCCACACATGACTGCTTTCAGCCCCAGGAACCCACGAGGAATATTCTGAGAGCTTCAGGAACAAAACTGAGCTTTGATAGTTCCCATCCAACAGCTGCTTCAACAGAATTTGCCTAAAACGCTCCGCAGCATGTGACTGGATCTGTCTGCAGGACGAGCTGCTCATCTCTGCCCCTGGAGAACACAGGGCCGTGGCAGAGGTTTGGGATGGTCACAGCCACAACAGGGACACCCTCACCTCTGCCACAGCCACCAGCTGCTCACTGACACCTCTCTTTTGTACCTGGCCCACGCTGCAGGTAAATAACGGGAAAGGAAAGCCCCACTCCAGTCCTGCCTCTCCTGCTGCCAAATCCATCTGAAAAAGCTCAAGGCATCCTACATTTTATCTTCCCAAAACTTCCCTACAAGCTCAGTTTGTTCCCACCTAAGCACATCATCATGCAAACAACAGTGGAGTGACTTGGAGATTCAAATACATCACTTAAACAGATATTTTATACATTTAACACCCTTCAGAATCTGGCCATAGATAGAAATGGGTGTTACAAAGCATGACCCAGAGTCTCAGTCTGTCCTTGTGGTCTTGGCCTGGGCACCTGGGGTGATGGGTGCTGTGCCCTGGACCTGAGAACCTCAGGGAGGCACAAGAGACATTTTTTTCCCTCTTTTTGTTTTTAAATTTGCAGTTTACATTTTCTCCATGGGCCACATAAGGAAATTTCAGCCATTATTTTGGGTGATTGACCCCAGAGTTACTCACAGGTTCTGTTTTTAAGGGAACTCTTCAACCCTGAAGGAAGGAAGTGCCCTTTGGCAATGCAGCACCTTGCCTGTCCCCAGACAGGTGGGATAAAAACTTCTTTGGGAATAAAGGGAAGGAGACAGGGAGCATTCAAGCAGTGACATAACCTGTGCAAATGCAGGCTGGTTTCTGTTCCACGGTGTTCAAGAAACAGCTGCAGTGATGAATTCATCCCTTAAATCTCTGTATTGATCCTGCACAGACCAAAGCTACAGGACAGGCAGATCCTCACACATCCCCTGGAACCACTTTGTGCATCCAGATGAGCCTTGGGATCATTTAGGTTGGGAAAGACCTCTAGGACCATGGAATCCAACATCAGAGGCATCATTACATCAGATTCCTCCTTCTGAATGAATGTGTCTCTGACCCTCTGACTTCTAATTGGCTTTGATCATGTTTAGAATGTGTTAAGAAACAAGATTAGAAATATTAATTTTTGTTTATGGGAAATTCAGGAACAGTCAGGCCAAACCAATGCTTTTCATTCCCCAAGGGTCTCTCTGCAGGGCAAAGGATGGCTGGTGTGAGCAAAAGCTCCAGGATAAAACCAAAAGCCAAGTTCCATACAATTACATCCAAATTGGCAGAGCCAATCTGTGAGATAGAAGTGAACATAAAAGCAAGTGAAATAACATGGACAGAGAGGCAGCAAACAACCTTGCCTAAGGCACAACACTAATGCCAGACTAACTTCAAAGCAGCCACTGAACCAGCACAGGTGACAAACAATCTGCATAAAAATAAGTCTAAAGCAGCACTGGCTCCTTTCCTTCCCTTAGTCCCTTCTGCTCTTGCTCATTTCAACTCTTTTTTTTTTTTCATTTTAGACATGGAACAATGTCTATAAATGAGAATGCAGAATTTTGGCTACAGGTTTCCTCAAATAAACTCAGCTAAGAGAAGCCCACCACGTCCAAAGCTTTACTCTGCCTATTTCTTTTTGTTTTGCTCATTGTAATTTATAATGAACCTCTTCCACAGTAAGCTGACTCAGGGAAAAACCACTCTGAAAGGCATCAGCTACTGATGAATTGTTTTTATTAATTAAGTTAGAGAAACAAAAACCACAGTGGTTTTCAGTGCTGCAACTTGCAGCAGAACCCACAGGCTTGGAGGCAGAAAGTGTGAAAATCCCAGCTCTGCTCTGAACATCTCCATTTCTCTACTGAGGGGCTGAAATTCCTGAGACAAGGGGGTTTTTCCTCTCTCTTAACCTAAAGATTTGGGCCTTTGAGCAGCAGCTTTGCACTTAAGAAAGCACCACAAAAGCCACTGCCTTTACTGCACTAAAAACTGAAATAATGGGTATTAAGCAGAAGTGGCTTTTATATACCCTGATATTTGAGAGGTTCAGCCTGCACAGGGCTTTGCTAGACAAGAGTGGATGGAAGAATAGAGTTAAGAAAAGCATTTAATCCTGCTGACTTCCAAAGACCTTTGGTTTTTCCTTTTAAGTTTTAACAGCCAAGAGATTCAAGTTTTATTTTCCCTCAGAGGCTGAGGACATTGAGGAGAATCTCTGGGTTTTGGACACCCCTTGGTCCTGGGACATCAAACCAAGGAAGCTGGAGTTCTCTTGCTGGGATTTCTTCCCTTAAACATGCAGTTGGTGAAGAAATTAATAATTTTCAATAATAAAACTTTGGGATTCCCTTCTTTAAGCTAGAATCGTCTTTGAATAGTGACATTTTATATCATGAGCCTCTACCTTTGGCCATCAGCTCTTCTTCTGCTCACCCACTCACCACTATTTTATCCAATCTCACACATCTCTCATGGAAAGAACAAAAATACCCTAAAATTTGCACATGCAATCAAAAGGAAGCTTATTCACACAGTTAGGACATGCTTTTTCATGCACTGCTGGTTACTGGAAAGTTTAACTTTTGTTAGAGGATAGAAATAAAACAAAACAGGAAAGTGGATATTTTTCTTACTTATTTCAAGTGTACGTATTTTGGGTAATTTTATTTTTTCCCTGTGACACAGAATAGAGACTCCTCTTGGAGACTGTAATAGCCCTCAGCGTGTTTTCCACCAAGAATGCAAAAAAGAAACACTTTTGCTGGAGAAGTCATGGAAACTGGTAAATTGAAGACACAAGCCCTCATTGAAAACCTATAATTTTTTAATTAAATTTACATGTCAGTGGATCTTTTGAGCTTGGCCCGTGTGTTTTTTATAATGTACATTTCTCGTGCTTTTTCCCATGGGTGTTTCTGCACTATTTCCAAACTGGGATTACTCAAGTTGAAGTGTGATAAAGGGCACATTATAGTTATATTAAGCAAAATAGGGAGGAGAAAGCTTTTCCATAGTGCAAAGAAAGCCTCTCCAAGCCTCATTTCTGGTAACAAGCAGAGCAAGGCAACCACTCAGCTAGAAACTGCTGCCATCAAACCAAGGCTTTGTCCTGAGCAAAGGGGGGATTGATTCCATCCTACCCTGTTTGCTGCTGAAAATTAAAGGTTGTTTGCTTCAGAATTGTTAAATCTCGCTCTGGGGTATCACGAAAAACATGTTGTGAGTAACAAAACCAGGGGAAGCTGTGTGTTGTCATTGGTGCAGATTGTGTGCTGCTGTTTGGGGAGCTGCAGAGGAGGGAGTTTGGGTTCCCTGCCCTGCCCAGAGGTTTCACAGCTCTGCTGCTCCTCTTCACAGCTCCCCTGGAAGATGCAGGGACTTGCTCAGGGCCTGGCCCACGTCAGGAGCACTTGTCAGCAGCGCTGCAGCCACAGAGACAGGCAGCAGCTGGATGGGGAAGGGAAAGGAAGGGAAGGAAAGGAGGGCATGTCAGCCCAGAGCTGCAGAAAAGGTTTTTCACAGCAGCTATTTGCAACCCTCCAAGGAGCTGCAGAGGCTGCCCATTAAAACCCTGTTAAAACACTTCTGATGTTGTCAGCAGAGGAGAGCTGAAATAGCACAGTGATCACTGAGATACTATCTGCCTCAAGCAGTTCAGTGGTACTGTCAATAATATGAGCAAGAAGGTACAAGATGAGCAACAACCTAATTCCTGCATCAAAATTTCATAAACTCCCTCAGCTGGCAAACACCAGAGATGTGGGCAAACACAGGCCAGCCAATAAACCACCCAGGAAAGATGACCTCAGGTCTGGAATCTTTCCCAAAAGCTTTGCAGCTTTAAGTTAATTTACACTTTGAAAGCAAAGCAGGGTGATGCTGAGGGGAAGGCAGCAGGGGTGAGGTGATGCCTCTCCCAGCAGTGCTCCCGAGCTGCTCCTCAGCTCCCACTCCTGACAGAGCCCAAGGAAAAAACACAGCACCACTTCTAGGTATTTACCCTTCCAAATATCCCAGGCTAGAGTATCTCCCCACTTTCTCCTGCTTTAATTTTTGATTTATTTTCAGTACTAATTCCCTGGGATAACTTCTGCAAGTGTAGTTTTAGCAGGCAGGAAAACTTGCCACTTCTTGAGGAAAGCTCCTTGTTTGAAAACAGAGCTCCTGATGTGCCAGGGTGCTAAAACTGTGAGTAAGGACAGCAGGATCATCTCCTGCTTTGCTACTCTGTGCTGGTAAGGGCTACTCACAGTGAGTAATGGCTGGAGAAGCAGGGCCAAGGTGAAGAGTTATTTATAATACAGTAGCCACTGAGTAAGAGCTCAGCTATGAATTCACTGCTCTGGCTACGATTTCGTGAGAAAACCAACAGAGCCAGCTTCTGGTTTTCCAGTTTTAAAAGTTATACACACACACTGTAAACTAGCAAAAATTACTCAGGAAGGATTGGGGTGGTTATTTATAAAGCAGCCATAGCAGAGATCAGGTGGATGTAGGACAAGCAGGGATGCTTTAGTTCCTTAGGTGCTCCCTCAGGGTGGCTGGGGCAGGCAGGGAAACTCCTAGACTTGACTTCAACCAGTCTTAGATGCTTCCCCCTCTTTATGCAATAAATTTCCACTGCAGAGAGACAGAGAAATCAAGCTGGAAATCAAGCAAAGACTCAGACTGTCACCTGCTCAGCAGAGCTGGGGTTAGGGGTCAGAAAAATCCTCAATTTTTTAATAGGAAGTGACTGTGCCAAGGGTCTCAGAACCAACTCCTGTCAGGTGCACCCTGCATCTGCACACATCCAGCATGCTCAGCAATATTTCTGAATTGTTTCTGTCAGCCCAGAATGAAGCAAAGGAATAGAAACATATTTGGGCATTAAAAAAAAAAAAAAAAAAAGGATTGGGAAAACACTGGGATAAAGGATCAAACTCAGCACTCCTGAATTTCCTACACAGGAACATGTGATTTCCCAGTGCACCCTGCAGAATAAATGGATATTTTCCAACTCCCACATTACAGGTCATGACTTCCTGGTGCTAATTTGGATTCTGCTGAGGAGCTTTTTAAGGACTGCAGCTGGGAGAGCCAGGCACAGCAGAGCCTTTGGGCTGGGCACTGTGCATTTGAAGGCTGCCCTACAGAAAACTCTGCTTTTCACCTCACAAGGACACGTGGCTCAGATTTGGGATGGAAGCAGACACTTGGAAAACCAGAAGGAGCAATTCCCCAGTTTAATTCTGAATTGTAGACACAAAAGGGATGCTTTCTTAGGGGATTTTTAAACCAACTGCCAGCTTTACTATCGGCTGTGCTTCCAGTTTGGAGTGTCCAAGGGGGATATTTTCACCTTGACACATGAGTTATACATCAAACTGAGCTCTCCCACCTTTTTGGCAGGGAGTTGGTTGTGCCACTGAGCCCTTTGCAAGTGGCCAAACCTCCCCCTGGACAAGCCCTGAGCTCAGACAGAGCCACCTGAAAAGCAGATTAAAAACCTACAAATCCTAAAACGAAGTATCTTGTACTTTTTACATGTCTTATGATTTTAACGAAGTTGTCTTTTCCCCTTCCCTTATCTAAAAGAAAATTAAAACCACTCAGAGTTAGGGAGAAGGAATACAAAGAGTAATGACAACCTCATTCTCTCACCAGCCTGAAGTTAAATACCTGCCTTTGTACAACTGTTCCCCTCCTTTTATTAGCTAAATATTGTGGCACCAGAGCACCAAGAATAAAATTACAACCATTTGAGATGAGTGTAACTTTTACAGGAGTCAGATATCCCCAACAAGCTGACGGTCAATAACCCAGCACAAATTAACTCTGGCAAATAATAGGTGTGTTGACCCTAAATTCATGAGGCAATAAAACCTACCAACAGCCTGTTGTTTTTAAAATACTCGGGCACTTCTCAAAGACAATATAGTTTTTGTTTGGGAGCAAGAAGATCATTAATTAGGAAAGCTTTTAAAGGAAGTTTTAGTATCATTAGCAAAAGCTAACGGGAAAATAAATTCAGTTACAACATCTGACAGCAAGTTTGGAAAAGAAAGGCACTAAAAACCCAAAGCTGCCTTACATGTCCCAAGAATGGCACCCCTCCCCACCTCCATAATCACAATAAAAAATTAAATTTCTTCCATTTCTTGTTGCATTTTGAGTTAGACACACATTGCTGCCAACACACTGCCGTCCCACAGATAAAATCTGAACCAATTTTTTCACCCCTCCAACTCCACCACACTGAAAATACACTTAGAAACACAATCTAACAATCTTTTCTTCCCAATTTGTTTTTTTTTTTCCCTTTCTGGAGAGCTTTTCAAGAATAATAAAACTCAGATAGAGTTGTCCTGTTGTGAGCTCCTGTGCACATTCTTATTCCATGCAGGAAAACAAATTTTCTAAATTTTTTGAGATTCTGTTAAAAAAATAATAATTAAATAATACACCATGAAAGGTGACCTGAAATATTTGATGGCTTGTAGGAAAGTTTTCTTTTCCCCTGCCCTGGATGCTTTGCTCAGAGACGCCACAATGTCTGTCAAACAATTGTTGCACACGAAGGAAGGCACATAATGCCATTGTCCATTATTTCAACCATGTCAGCTGAGGAATTATGAAAGATTTATACCTATTTCATATTAAAACTATTTAGTAAATGTCACAGAGCGCAGCAAAAAACCACGGGCACGTTACTGAGGGGGCAGCAGGCTCAGCACAGAGCTATCCAGGATGCCCAGCCAGAGCACTCTCTGCAAGCAAAGGGTTTGTGCGGCCATAAAACCCCTCAGTGACACCTTCTGCTGGTTTTCTAGCAAAACAGAAAGCTTCGAATTTAAATATTATGTAATTTTAAAAGGAAGGTGTGCAGAAAGTAAAATTAAATATGAATAACATTAAAAATATTGGAAAATTAACTGGGGCAATTAGAACTGCACCAACAGCTCAGGACATCATAGCCCTGTTCCTGGACAGGCTGCCTAATTTAGGCACAAGATGCATTTTCCTCTCCCCTTTTGCTTCAAGCTTTGGTTCCATGAGAAGTCAAGTAATTAACTTGCCAGGGGAAGAAATTTTCCTCTTCAATACCTTTACATTTGTGGAAAGCAAAATTATACAAATGCTGCTGCCAGCCCCAAAGGGAGGAATTTGTGTGGAGCCCACCCTGCCAAGGCCACCTCAAACCCAGCCCGAGCTGCTGCTGGCTCTGGCTGTCCCTGGGATGCACCAGGGCCCAGGTTCTCCTGCTGGGATGCAGTTTATGCACAGGAAATAAGAAGGGAAAATTCATGCTCAGCTGCTTAATGGGAACTGACGTGGCCTCTCCAGAGAGGGAGAAACTTTGGATGTCAGGCAGGTTAGCACAGGGCAAGCAGACGGTCAATAAAATATTCAATAAAGGACTCTGATATGATAGATCTAATATTGTGGAAAAAGCCAGAAGTCTTTTTTCTTTTCTTTTCTTTTTTGGTGATAAAACAAGTTTAAAATGGTGGTTAAAATGGTCTATACAATATTAACCTCCTAAAGCTTGAAAATAATTGTGGCTGGGTTTTGAACTTGTTAGAAAAGGTAAAAACAACTAAAAGCTTGTGTAGCACATGATGCATTTCTGGGCACAGGCAAAATGGGTAATTCAGAATAAGAGCACTGCAGTTTTCACAAAATCTGTTAAATATTATTTCAAAACCAATCTTTAATTAATAAAAATAAAAAGAAGAAGAGCATCTACTGATCACAAATCCACAGGATGCTCAGGAAAACAGGCACAAACCTCCCCCAGGATCCCAGCACAGATCCTGACCCCAGTCCCAGGGCTTGCTCCTCTCCTCCCCAGCAGATCCAACCTGCTGCTCGTTTTCCCAAGCAGGATTCCAACCAGATTTCCTCTCTGAGGAACTTTTCCAGCCCAGCTCTTCCATGCCCTGCAGCCTTGCCCCCTCAGCACCAGACTGGAGGGGTTGGTAGGAAAGCCCTGGAGGAATCAGGGAGCAGCCAGCCACGAGCAGGGAATCCCTGCAATCATTCTGATGAAGCTAAATCTTGGGAGTTTACATAAAAGGAAAATTAAATCAAGCACTGGAGTGGATTTGAATGCACCAGGAGATGGATAAAGTTAATCACGTTTAGAGGAGGCTGATGCTGACCTACTCAGCCCTGCCTTGGAGATCCCCTGCACTTGCTGAAGTTTCATTATTTGGGAACACAGAGCTCATGGGGCTGTGACAGCTGCCCTGAATTCCTGTAGTGCTTTCTGTGTGCAGGGAAATCCCACTCAGCCCTGCAGCATCACTGCTGGGAATGCAGGAAAGCAGGATTTTCATCTGGGGGCTCCCAAAGCCTGGCCCTGTCCTTTAAACCCTGCACTTAGGGGAAAAACTTCACCTCAGTAAAATAATGAGAGCAAAATTTCACTGTTACATTCCAGCAGGGAATCACTGAGGTTGGAAAAGCCCTCTAAGATCATCCAGCCCAACTGTCCCACTGCCAAAGCCACCAGGAACCCACGTCCCCAAGTGCCACATCCAGACATCCTTTCAATCCCTGCTGGGATGGGGACTCCACCACTGCCCTGGGCAGCTGGACCAGCGCTCTGACATATTCACAGCAAGCCCCAAACTCTCCTCAGTGGCCTGGCAGGAGCCAAAATTCTGGCCCACATGAGCTGCTGGGTGTTTTGGGGATGTACTCAGCCCATAGGGCCCCATGTTGACTATTGGAGTTCCAGCTGACATTTATAATTTTAGAAATCGAGTTGTATTCCTCAAAATGCAGTGCTGGAGCAAATGTATCCTTTTAGCTCCTGCTTTAACCAGCATCAGCTACACAAACCACACAGTCTCCTGATGAAGGAGCAAAAGATTAGGATATGAATCTGTCAAGTTTGGAATATTTTTTTCTGTATAGCTCTGTTAAGTCACTGAGGACAGTAACGCTTCAGTATGTTCTGAGAATAGCTCATTTGTTCTTTATTTCAGTGTCACAGAAAAGATTATTTGCAACTATTCACTTCCTTACAAAATATTCAGATTCTTCAATGAAAAGCGTTTCCCACATTGTGGAGCCACCCACACAGCTCCATTTGAACGTGAATGAAAAGCTCTGCTTGATGCTGCTGAATATGTTAACCTCTCCTGGATCCCCAGCCCTGCTGAGCCACTCTGCTCCTGCATCTGCACAAGGAACAGCCTGGCAAACAAGCTGGATTCTGTTGATTTCAGACAAATAAAGACAACAAAGGCATCAGATGATTATGACTGAAAGATCCTAATCTGTGCCCCAAGTTGTTTCATTTCTGGCAAACTGAATTTTGGCTTGCTAAGAATTAATTTTAATGTGCAACAGATCATAATTAGTAATGGGATATGAAACATTTTCTCTTCTACTTTGGGCTGCTGGTGTCAGCTTTGCCCAGCTCTAACTCAATCAGAAACCATCACCATTTCATGACCAGTTGGTGGTCAGTGTGAAGCAGCCTGGTGGTTGAAGTCCTTTCCCAATCACACTGTCACAATTAGCACTCATAGAGCAGCCTAAACCAAATTTTTGAGGGAACATCTGTTCCAATCCTTGTGTCTTTGTTAGAAAAGTGCGGTTTGCACTGTAGTGCTGCTGTTTGAAATGTCACCTTGGCTTGTCACCACCCTGACAGCCCATTGAGCTCGTGTGTGATGCCCAGGGAGGGCAGGGCAGGACACTGCTGGGTACAACTACAAATCCCAACTCCCACAGCAGCTCCTTCTAAACCAGCAAAACCTCCTGTGTGCTCCCTGCCATTCAATAAATGGCTTTAAACCAGAACTCCACCTCTGCTTTAGGCCTCCCCTGCACGAGCTTCTCCCTGTGGGCACACCAGAGTCACCTGCCCCTGGTGCTGTCCCCTCACACCCTCCAACACTGAGCTCCTCCATGTGCAGCCACCAGCCTGGCACCTCCCCAGCAAACATGGGCATGGATGGCCAGGATGAACCACCCAGAGTGTCCAAACAACACCAAACCACCCCTGGAATTTGAGCAAACCTTCTGCAGTCTCTTGTTCTCCTGAGCGCAGCCTGACCCGGGCATCAGCTCTTTCCAACCTCCATTTCCTCCCTGTTTTCCTGATTTCCCTACTCACACATCCCTGAATGTGAATCCCAAGGAGGTGCACGAGGCTTAGGTACCACTTTTCCCTTCCATCATCCCATTTCACTGGGAAATCTGACCCTCCCATCTGTCCCTCCCCTGCTGACGCTGCAGCACCCGCCCGGCTCCTTTAAGGGATCACTAAAAGAGATGGCAGAGCTCTGAAGAAATTCAGAGGGGAAAAAAAAATAAAAAGAAAAAAAAAAAAAGGAAAGAGAAAGAAAGAAAGAGTTGCTCTTCTTTGAGAGCTGGCTGGAGTGCAGAGCTATCTTCATAAATAGACAGGAAACAGAAAAGACTAATGTTGGGCAGATGACAGATCCCTGAATTCAGTTAACTGGCCTTCAAGATATGAACTGTTCTATTAAACATAGAGGCATTATGTTGGTCATCCACTTTAAGCCCAAGAGTGATTAAAATGCTGGCAGAAAATAAAAACTGGCTATTGAAGAGCTTGCCCCGAGGTCCTAATTTCAAATCAAATTTTACAGCGCCGCACAGGAACAATGGCAGCCCAGTACTCCAAGTCTTCTTTTTGTCACTTTGTACAAAGAAACCCCCTCAAACTCTCTCAAAGAACAATGGCCCCTCTAGATTCACAACTACGCCAAGAATGGGCTCAAACCATACAAAAACACATTTTAAAAATACATTTTACACTGCCCTTGACATTTGAGATAAATAGAAGCCAATGCATTGCAATTCCAAGTATTTTTTATATCCTTTCACAAAGTGAATTTTTTATTTTCTCCAGTCTACTTGATCTTTGACATTCTGGCCTCTGCAAGTGAAGGACACAGCAGAGCAGTCAAAGAAATTAATTATGCAGATAATTGCATTTTATTAAAATGATTACTGTAGCAGGGAACACCACAAACGACAGCGACACGGCCCTGGCCCCCTGAAGAAATCGAGAGGACACAAACAGTTCACTTTTAATTGAAAAACTTCTCCGCTATTAACATTTAATTATCTGTTACCGATATATGGCACTAAGTTTAATTAGCATTTTTCCTCACATCAGGTTGGCTCCTCAGTTAAAAACCTCCTCTTTTCTCCTCTGAGCTGTTGCAGATTCCCCTTCCTACAGCCCAAGTTTATTTGAATTTGGCAGCCTGGAAACAGCCAGTTGTTTCTTAGTGAACAGCACACAAGACCATATGTTTCAACATTTAAGCAATTTAGTATCAGAGGTATAATTCTGAGTGTCCTTAGCAGAAATTGTACATTAAATACCCAAAGGATGGGAGCTCTACAAGACATCCAGCCTTTTTTAGCACTTTTCCCATAGCAACAAAACCACTCCACACTACTTATATCATCCCCTGGAACCACAAGCATGTGCAGAGCAGTGTGAGCAGTGCTCTCAGCAGCAAGGGACAAGCAACTGGATCATTTTCCTTTTCTCCTTCCTGCACTTCTCTGCCATCAGGATTCCTCCCACATTCCCTCTGAATCACACCTGTGGTCAGCACTTGTACCTGCTTCCTTGATGTGGGGACATCTACTTGTTAAGAAGTCATTAATCAGAAATTTCTTTTGCTGAACACCTGCCTTGGGTTGTTCTCTTCGTTTCTGGGGTGATGGACATGAGCCGAACTATGGATTTAAATCCAGATATAGCACAGCCAGCAGGATGGTGCTGGTTTGTCTGCTCTGCTTCTCCTGGTGCCAGGTCCCACAGCCTCCAAACTGCACAGGAATATTTTAAAAGCGTATTCAGAGAGAGAAAAAAACTCAACAAATCCTGAGAGGGCTCACACCACTGAATCCATCAGAAAATATTCATTGTTCTAACCACAACAACTGGAAAAAAGAAGGAAAATTACAATCCAAGATGACAATTCAGTGATATTTCCCACATATAGCTGGGAACTGAAGTAAATGTTCACTTTCTTGAATTTATGTAATTTACATCAAGTAAATAAACATTTACTTCAGTATTCAAACCCATTTCCTCCTAGCTTTCAACATAACACTGGCATTAAATAACAGACATTACCTTAATAATTATAAAGTATTATAAGGTATTATAAAATACTAAAAAGTATTTTCCAAGTATTTTTCATCAGTATCTAAAGCTTGTTTTCTTTTGGTGAAGGTTCTTTCTCCTATTTTAACTTGGTAGCCTGACACAGAAAATTTCCTTTGAATGCCTGAGTGATTCTGAGTGATTAAAACAAGCAAACAAACCCTCCAGAAATAATTCCATTTGTGGGTATTTCCTTTAACAGCATTAATAATCTAATGCATTTAAAAGGAAGATTTAGAATTCTAATTCACTTGTATTTCACAGGATTAAAAATGCAATATATGTAATATAGCCACGGGACAGAAACAGAACCAGATCAAGGAGGTATTTCAGCAAAATCCATTCCTGTTGTGCAGGAGCTCAATGTCAACACCTCTGCAGGTCATTGAAATTTTACTTTACCAATCTGTAAAGAAAACATTTCTTTTTCATCTAGGCCTGAAAATATGCATTCAGTGGGATGCAGCTCAAAGAACAAACTGATCAAAAACTAAGTTCTCATTTGGAACGAGATTTAAATCTAATACTCAGTCCTGAGTGACCTGCACAGAGGACACGACCTGCCCTTAATGTCTTTACCTTTTGCACCATCAATTGCCAATTTACAAAAAAATATTCCATTTATGAGCTCTTTTTATTTCCTTACTCTGAAACACCGGAGAGAAACGATATTTCAGAATGAAGAGCACTGAAAGGGACTTTCTGTAGGCCAGGTTGTCTGTCCTGCTGCTGAAACCAGCAGCATTTGCAATAGAAATGACAAATATGGTAAATAAATGTAGGTTTTAAAAGGAAAAGAGGGAACAGAGGGAAATTCCCACTCCTGGGAGCATGTGGCTACCTGGGCACGAGGAGCCCTGCGTGCCCTCCCCAGGCAGCCCAGGTTATTCTTGTCTCCTTTTTCCCTAGAAATTCCACCCTGACCCTGAGAAACTGTCATCACAACAAGGCCATTTCCATGAAACATATGTCCACTGTGAAAACATTTCATAAAAACATTCCCATCCCATTCTAATTTTAATTTGCGCTAAGTTTCAACGCAAAGACCAGGCACAGCTGCCTGATTTCCTTCTCCAAAGCATCCCGTTTCAAGTTCCCTGCCCAAAATATGAAATTAAATCTGTGGGACTTCAAGGCACATGAGGCAAATTAGCATTTAGGAAAATTAAGCTTTTAATGAAATAAAAATGCCACTCCAATATTACTGGACTCTTTGGGTATATCTAATAGCGAGGGTACTAAATAAAGCCTTTATAAGAAAAAAAAAAAAAAAGCACACTGAGGGAAAATAGGACTGTTATTTTTAACACTGATAATTTTGTTTAAAAGAAGATTCCTTCCTGTGTTTCATCATTTTACGTTATGCTCTATTATAGAAACTAATGTGGGAAAAAAAGCTCAGAAAAATCCAGGCTCAGAATATTATGGAAAAAAGAACCACCAAATGTAAAGGTCCTGTAATATTTGGTATCTTCAGATTTTTCTGCACTGGTTCACATGACCCCCAATTTATTTTTAGAAAGGCAGCAATTCCCACTTGGACACGGTGCAATACCTTGTACCCAAATGTTGCTTTGCACAAATAAACCATAGAAAGTGTTGACTTAAAAATAAAACATTGGAAAAGGAGAAAGTTTTTTTCTCTGCGAAAATTTCCGGCAAAGCTGTAAACAAAGGCAGGTTTGGCTCGGTGGTTGAGTGGCTCTGCTGAGCTGTCGAGGATGGGGAACATATCAAACCTCACAGAGTGAGGAAATGTTTGTAAAACAGTTAGTAAATCACAGGCAGCGAGGTCACCGTGTTTAACAGCGGGGGTGACACTCTGCCAAAACCCCAGCTGGGAAAGGGCGGGGACACTCAGCTCCTTCAGCGCTCTGCACATCCCAAACCTCACTTCAAAATCAACCCAAACTCTTGGAAAGCAGGGAAAACCTGCAGGGTTTCCAACTGGGGAGCTGTGCCAGGATGACACACTCGTCCATTGGATCATTTCAACACCTGGGTCTGTTTCACCAAACGGAGCCTGAGCTGTGAAATCAGCAAGAAATTCTCTGCAAGTTGATGCTGCCTGACCTTTTATCACAGGGATGGAGCTCTGAGTTCCTGCTCTAA
Organism: Geospiza fortis; assembly: GCF_000277835.1. Classification (NCBI taxonomy): domain Eukaryota; kingdom Metazoa; phylum Chordata; class Aves; order Passeriformes; family Thraupidae; genus Geospiza; species Geospiza fortis. The sequence goes on along the minus strand of NW_005054368.1, from coordinate 2,062,089 downwards.
ATTCCCACACTGAAACAGCCCCAAAAAACCTGAGAACTGGCACAGCCAGGAGGTGAAATCACACATTTCAAACACGGACACTGCAAACCCATGTACGAACAGCAAGAGTTTAATTCATGTGGTGCCAAAGAAGCCAGGAACGGTTATTTGGAGCTGAAAAGTTGTCATGCAATCACTTCATAATATGGAGAGATTTATGGAATGACTCACCTGCTACTGTAGGACCCAAACCCTGTCCTGGTGCTGGCAGGGAATGCAGAGGAAACACTTGAGCACACTCTTGACTTCAGCTCTCTCATGTTTGAAGTTAAGCACGGACCTAAGTGCTCTCCTGGACTGGGGCCTATACACTGGACAACCACGATAAAAAAAAAAATTCCTTCCAAATTTCTTATATGCAATAAGAAATTTCTTATCTGTGTTAAAATGCTGGGTTTAAATGACAGTTTGTGATGAATTTTGTCAGTGTCCTGCTCCTCTCCTCACCACACTATAAGATCACACTATCAGGAATTAGGGAAAAAAAGTTGGTGTGCAGTGATGAAAAGTTTTTGCTTTTTGAGAAGAACCCATGGGGCACTGCTCCTTCCTTTAGGTGGCAGGAAAGGGACACTGCAGTTGGAAGGAGCACTGTTGGTAGGGGAGAGATTAAATAAGAAATAATTTGCCCAGTGCCTGTTAAACCATAGGTAGGAACTGCCTCATGAAGCCAGTGAAGTTTAATAACAAAGTTAAATGTTCTCCTGCTTCCTACTGGAGTAAAAAGAAGGAATAAAGAAATATTCCATTTGAGGGGGGCATTTTTTCTTTTACCCTTTCTGCTTTGCACTATGAATTCTTTCTGTTGCTCTCACTCTGCTACTTTTTTCTATAAAGTAAAAGTTTCAGTTAAAACGACTCCTGAATCCAAATTCTACATCTTTTAGACAAACACAGTGTGGTTAAAAGGGTTTTCCTTATCACCAACCCAACCAAACCAAACCCTTAAGAAAATTTTTGGGTGTTTTTGGGGGTTGGTAAAGATTTCAACTTTGCCAATAAAACTCACACAGCCCCTAAGGGCATTTCCAGTCCTGCAGCCACCACTGAGTTCCACTGTCCCCCTCTGCCAGGGGGCTCCAGTGCAGGTGTGCATTTGAAGTGTCAAGGAAAAGGAAGGAAATGACTTTAAGCTACACTCAAGTTATTATTTTCACTGGTTTTGCTGCTTCAAACCCAAAGATGACTACTAAGGAAAAATATTCACAGTGTGAATTTCATCCAGGCAAGTGCTAAAGACTAATTAAGGAGTGAAGTTACATTTATAGGAGACTTGTAAGGATCAAGTTAACACCAAATAATAAAAAAACTGAGGCCAACATTATATAAATGGCAAAGCACTAATTCTCCTGACACTACATTTAGAGAAACAGGAGTTTCTATGTGAATATGATCATATTTAACACGAACTCCACAATCAATGCAACATTAGGAAGAGGAAATTTATCCTAAAGGCAAGGAAAAGGAGAACAGCAGAGGTTAGGTCAGTATTCCATAAACCTGAGAGTGACTTAAAATAATTAAGCCACAGTAGTGCAACTTCAATCATTTCACCTGCTCTGTTCTAAGAAGAGAGACTTTCTTAAATGGAAAATCCTACAGGGAACTGATGGACCTGACTATTAATTAACCAGTCCTGTATGTTGAACATTTCCATTTGGTTAATCTTCTGGAAAGGAATTACTGGTTCATTTTATGAAATCTTCTTATTTACTCATTCCACGAAGCTTTGGGCATGTCTGCTACTGTGTAGTTTATTTTTCATTCTTTTCTTCTTCTTTGGTCCTTCCTGGTCAGGTTTTGGTCAGTACTATGGATCAGTTGAGCAGTTCAATGAGATTAAATCAACAATATGTTTTAAACTGCCAGTACATAAGTTAAATTTTACCTCCCTTAATCCATCTTATGTGCTTCAGAATTGTGCTCCAAGAACCAGAGATATTAATTAACAGACAATAAATGCACTATTTAACAACCACAATGTCTGAGGAAAGCTCTGGCTGCCTGATATAATTTTGTTTAGCACATAGCCCTTCCTTCCACTTCTGCATTTGGGATAATCTTGGATATTCATCTGGAATATTCTTGTGCCTCTCCTGTCTCCAGGATATTTAGGGACTATCCCAACCCACCCCATCTCCCAGGAACTGGAATTTGTTTATTTGTGACCAACGAGGCTAAAACTGTCCTGAAATATTCTTCAGAAGGGACTGGAGGGGCTCAGCCATTCCCATGGAGTGCTGTTGTTCCAGGTGCTGCCTGCTCCTTGTGGAGAAGCTGCAGATTATTGCTGCTCTCAGCCCAGCTCTGCATTTCCCTTGGCTCAGCCTCAAGGAACATTTCCCTGCTCTCCCTGCTCCCAGCACCACATTTGTTACAGGGAGGAACAACCAGACTTGCTCAGGTTTTTCTGAGGTGGGTTGTGTGCCCTGGAAGGGAAGTTGGTGTGACCTGATTGTGGATTTGAAATTATTCAAGCACATCCTGTGGATGTCACCAGTTCTGGACACCCTACCAGTCACTTCACGGAATATACCTGAAATACTTTAAATTTGCTTTCTGCTTCTATCAAACACTGTAAAGAAACAAATTTACAAATTTACAATAATTTTCTCACAGTTGGTCCAACCATTGTTACTTCTGAGGGTTTCCAGCAGTAGAATTGCCACCCTCAGACAGTGTCTTACACTTATTCAGCTTTATATACCTTAATTTTTGTTGTCCATCTGAATTATTATTTTGTAAACAGAGAGCCTTCAATGCGGATGTCTTAATGAGCAATTTTGGGTTTCAACAGAACACATGCCTCTGTTTTTAACTTGATACACCATCACCATCTACTGCTTTAAACGCCTTGTCCCATTCAGACTCCACACTCAACTACTGAGCTCTGTTTCACAAAACTCAACAAAACAAAAAAAAATTAACCCTGTCAAGACAGGAAGTCTAGCAAAAATCTTTAGAAGAAACAACACTGCTTGGCTTTGATGGAACCCTGCTCTCTTTTCCCCTCCAAGGCTGAATCTTTCCATGGAACTCACAGCCTTGTACCTGAGCTCATCTTCCAAACCTCACTTCAGAAAGGCAAGAGTTAAGAAAAAAACTAGAGAAAGCAATCGCAAAAGAAATCAAGCAGCTTATTAATACTTCTATTAATCCTCCTGCCAATCCTTTATGGAATTAGAACCTCTCCAAACTACACTGATTTTTATATTCTGATTTTTACGTGCATTCTTTGGAGCTGTAGAAATCTCAATGTATGCTTTTCACTTTAAAAAGTCAAATGACTGTATCTGTGTAAAAATACATAGTAATTTCTTGAGTAAATGCATTCCTAACTGGCATTGCAAAGCCAATTCAGCTGCCCCCATACCCTGGGTGCTCATTTCTATTTAAAACCAGCCCTCTTGCACCAGTGCCCTTATCTGCAGAGGAGATTGCTGCACAGGCTGCTCGGTGTTTCCAATTTCCTTATATAACAAGGCTCCAATGTCAGGAGGAAGTGGGCAGATACTGGGAAATCAGGGTGGATAAAAAGCACTAGACCTGTAACCCCGAGGTCAGGAGGTTACCACCCCAGGGCCCTGCAGTAAGGTGGAAGGATGTGTTCAGGTAGTTTTAAATTACCTTGTTTTACTGCTCTTTTCCAAGAGGAAAAGAGATAAGATCAAATCCAGAAGATTCATATCATCCACATGAATATATACACACAGGCAGCATAAGCTTTACTTCTTATTTCCCACTGTAAATAGTCTCAATGTGCAGAGGTTGAAAATTCTTCTCTCCCCTGCAACTGTGATTTCACAGTTAGGAGAGCTCAGTGCTGCCCAGATATTGAGAGCTTTCTTAACCCTTCTGCAAATACCTGTTCTCAGAACCAAAAGATGAATTTGTGTGACCTCAAGTTGGTTTCCAGGCTCAGGGACAACTGCAGATGGAAAATGGAGCTTCAGACACTCATGAGGGATTTTATGTATCTGCACATGCAGCAGACAGCACAGAAATCCTCTCCCAGGAATGAAGGTGTAGAGGAATCCCAGTTTGCAGCTTGGATGCTCGAGTTATGACATCATGACCATCAAAGAACCAGCACTACTGGTCAGGATGGCAGGAAACTAAAGTCAGAATGCAAAATTCATGAGCACAAAACACACCAGCAGCAACTGTAGAAGGCCTTCCCTGACATCACTGTGTGGATGGACACGATGCTGAAGGAAAGAACATTTAATGTTCAAGTTTCTGGACAGATAAAGGCTTTGACTGGGCAGATCAAAACATGCTAAGAGACAGCTACAGGTAAAGCAAATCGTAGGAAGAACAAACTGTATCTGTGATTTAGACCTCAAAGCCATGACCATCAACTTCTTTGTCTCTCCTTCTGTTGAATCTGATGATATGAACACTCAGAAAACATGAACAGAGCATAAATCTTCACATGATTCTTCAATCTGTCTACAAATGACCATGACATTACACATAAACTATTCCCTGGAATGTATCTGCTCCCCTTTGAAAGAGTTAAGGAGTGTATCAGACACCGTGATAAACACAGAAAACCCAGCGTGAATACCAATAAATGCAAGCCTTCCGTCTCGGAAACTCTTCACTTATTTGATTAAGTTAGGTGAAAAACAGAGCAGTCATGCTTGTAGCTTTTCTTCCTTTTTCCTTCCCTGCACTCTTTTTATTCCTAATGCGAATCGGAAGTCTATGTGGAGCAGCCTGGCTACCCCCGGTCTAACCTCCCCATCTGGAAGGGAACTAACCAGCCTTGGGGCTACTTCCAACCCTTCCCAGCTGTTGGCTTTGGGATTTTTGTTTTTGTGGGCTTGAGAAAGCATATTTATATAAATGATTGCCATATCCTTTGCCAGCTGTTGACCCCGCTCTGGGTCTGTTTGGGGCATGTTTTTCATTTCTGGCGGCCGCAGAGCGGGGCTGACCCTGGCGGAGGCAGCGCCTTGTGCAAACAGCTTCACACACCCCAGCCAGAGCTGCAGCACAATGGGTGCCCAGTGCTGCCCCGGTGTTTCCCTCTGGGCTAAAATCCCCCCAGCTCTGAGCTGGGAGCAGCAAAAATAAATGATGAGATTCACAGCGCTGGCCCGAGCCTTCCTGGCCCCGGCAGAAGTGTTCGGCACTTTCAGACGCTCAAAGTTGAACAAAACCACACAAATGTGGAGAGGCATTTTCATCTCAGATGCAGCTCCTGTCAGCAGAAAGGTTAATGGAAACACACGTGGGAAGGCATTTTCACTCAGCCACCTCTTATTTGGTAGCAGAAAGTTTCCTGAGCTGAGCTGTCAAAACATCCTGGGCTGGTTTTCCTAGACTTGGTTCTCCTCGTGGGGAACTGCAAGCGGATGGATCTGCACTGAAGTTCTTGAAAAACTGAAGCTTAATAATAATAATCATCATCAACATCATCATAAGGTCCTACTCCAATAATTTTAAACTTTTAGCTCAAATGCATCTGAGAAGGGAAACCACCTTCTCCACGTCCCAAAGCACTGCTCGGAGTGCATCCTTGTTTCCCCATCACCTGTAGCTATGCTGAAACAAAAGTTTTGATTTCCATTGAAGAAAAACTCTGTAAAAAAGGAATTCTCTCAACAAATCCTTCTGAAGCAACAGCAGCCACTCACCTTGGCTGCCACCTCACCAACCAATACTGCTGAAGTTAAATGGGACACAGACAATGAACTCCAGCCAGCCCTTACAACTTTCATAAGCATTATCAGATTTTTTGATAATAAGTAGAGGTGGCATATGTGTTCTGTTTAGTATGCAGAAGAGCCTCATTTTATTCTCAATGCACAGATTTAATTAAAAATAAATTTACTGTTAACGCTTAAAGTGGTGCCAAGATTATCCAAACAGAAGGTTTATGATACTTAATAATTGATAAGGGGAGGGAAATTCACAGATTGCAAGTGATTATTATTTAGCAGGTCTGTTTGCAAAGGTGAAAGTGGAATTACAGCCAGCCAAAAGGGTAAAATAAAAAATTCTCTAGAATTTGTAAAGTTGGAAAAATTTGAATTTAGCAAACACTTTTTGGAAGCATTTGGAATGAAACCGATTCTAGATCCCGACAGTTCAAGCAACAACTTCAGATAATATTGAAAGTATTCAAAGTGTTTTCTCAAACATCAGCTTCAGCCCAAATCCACACAAGGGAGGGGTTATTTTATCTCTTTTTTTTAATTTGGACACATGCAGGAGATCAGCTTCTTTAAGGCGCTGATTCTCCGCTTGGATTTCAAACCAGCTTTAGCACAATGTGCCAGAAATTTCCACAAGTGCTGAGAGAATTAACTGATGGGATCTTTGAAGCCTCTCTATCCCAGATTAACTAATGCAAAATCTGTGAAATCACAGTTCAATCTTCTTTTTTTCCTGGCTGGATGTGTTTGCAGCAGCCAGGATGACAAGACGCTCCCAAGCCATCTGGCCCCTCGCACAGGATTTGATTCAGAAAATTAATAGTAACACCATTGGTGTGCACAGATTGCAGCAATCCAGACACGTAGGCCTGTTACACAACCCAGCCTTTTGTAACTCCCCCATAGGTTACACACACTGAGAACACTGAAAAGATTTCCATAAAATCCTCTGAGTAACCAGGGAGAAATTCCACCAAACACCGAGCCTGGGGCTGCCCGGCTCTGCTTCACCAGGGCAGGGAACTCACTGCTTCTGTGGGGAAAAGCTGGACTTTGAGCCCTTCCTGCAGAACAAAAAATGCATTTTTTTTACTTTCATGTATTATGCAAATATAATGTCTATAAATAATGCAGCCCCCTGCTCTCAATAAGTGCTACCTCGCACGTATTAGCCGAGGAATTAAATCTTTTTTTTAGGACTATCATCCTCGACCCGTTTTCATGGCTGAGCAAAGTTTCTGTTGGAGGCAAGCTGCAAGTTTTATTTACAAACAAAATTCTGAACATCCAAACAACAGGGCTGGGAGAATGTAAAGGCATCTTTGGACAACTTTTCCTGCACAATCCAGAAAAACCCCTATTCTGTATGGAAAAGAAAAGCTTTTTGGCAGAAGTGCTGCTTCCTGGAACAGACATGGGGTTGGAGGAAACTTGTATAAATTATCTATGTTAGATAAATTGTGTATTAAAATGTTACTTTAAAAGATTACTTTTGTTTGGTTCAAGCTGAACATCTCACTATATTTTACATAATTCAAAGCTTATTCCCATTAAAATTCATTAGATCTGTGTATTCAAACCCATGAAGTACCTTTGGAAACACTGAGCTCGTGTTTAACTGCAACTGTGAATTTTCAGCTTTCTTTAAAGGTTTCTAAACAGGGTTTTTGTGCTGCACCAGAGGCTGCCTGGCAGAGGAGGAGGAGGAGGAGAGCTCCTGGGAAAACCCTGCTGTGTCAAACACACGGCAGAGATGGGAACAGAGGGGATTTCAAACAGGTACATCCACTCTCAGAGTGGAAAAGATGGGAACAGAGGGGATTTCAAACAGGTACATCCACTCTCAGAGTGGAAAAGATGGGAACAGAGGGGATTTCAAACAGGTACATCCACTCAAGAGTGTGCCCTGCTGAAGGGATGTTGAGGGCTGTACATGGCTCCAAACACAGTGTAACTTGTAAATACAGGGAACATTAATGGGAACAGTTTTGTCTCTTTTACCGGCGCTGATGGATTTCGCCGGTGTGTGTGAAAAGAGGGAGAGCCTTGCACTCCTTGGCATGAATTTTTAAGCCCCTTAAGGGTTCCAGAAAACACAGTATACAAAGTATACAATAAAAAAATGCCTTGGCCTTTGGAGCATTGAAAGCAGCAGCATCTATAAAAGCCAAGGAGGTGAGAGGTCCTGGGGGAATCGTGCGTTCCCCGAAGCCTCGCGCTGCAGCGGGAGAGCTCCGAATAAACCAGGCAGGAACAGCCATCCCGGGGATATTTTGGGCAGCACTCCCGTGTTTTCCCTCTCAGAGCTCGTTTGGAAACACCTTCAGGGGAAGTGTTTTTGGAGGGCTGCACTTTCTCAAGGGCAGGTCCCTTCAACGTGCCGGGCTGCTCACCCCAAACTGCTCATCACCGCTGCAAACCCCATTTCAGGCTCCTCTGGGCTTGCACATTCCTTAAAAAACTGGCAAAAGTGGAAAACTTCACTTTTTTTGTTTTATAACAAGCCTCCACCTCATCAGTCCCGACTCCAGGTTTCAATCACTGCTGCTGCTGATCATTTTTATTCTGTGACGTGTTGGATTAGTCGGACCCTGTCCTGCCGAAGCCAAAGGAGCACTCCCCCTTCCTCCAAACAGAATTAAGCCCTAAATCAGCAATTTTCCATTTTTTTTTTAAGATCAAGAAGCCCATAAACTATACAGGGATAGCCACAAAATGCAAGAGACTTTACCCTCCCAGAACCCCCTAAAATTCAAACCCTAGAAAAACCTTTTACAGCCAAATTCCTTGAGATACAGAAGTTTTCCTAAGTCTGGAAGGTGCTGAGGCCCCTGCACGTCCAGGGCTGCTAAACTTAGGTTAATAGCTGATGACCCTTTCCATTCTTAACCCTGAGCTCTGACCTCCTGACCCACCCCTGGTGACGGTGTTTATAAGCGTGTTGCCACTGGTGTAAATAAAAAAGGAACACAATGTGCTGAAATTGTTACTGGTGATGACAACTGACACACATTTTACACCGCCAGTGGGCAAACCCATCAATAAATAACTCCAAATCTGCTGCTCATGTGCTCAGAGCTTCTTGCGGTGCTCCTGTCATTTGTGCTGCTTTTCTTCTTTTTCTCTATTTTTGTACAACAAGCAAAAGGTTTCCAATAAGGAAACAAACCCAAAATAAGGATAAGGTTTGCTATTAGCATCAGGCAACAGTTGGATTTTCTACCTTCCAAGGTGCTCCTTCAGATATGAAAAAACCCACGAAAATCTCCTGCACCACAAATCAAGCAGAACAGCCTGTTTTCTAAAGGCTTCCAAGTGAAAAACCATGTGGCTCGTGATGAAAATAAAGATTTTTGAAAATCCCTGGCTGTGGGGCACTGTGAAAACTCTTGTTCTCCATGCTGTCCACAAGTTAACCAAAACAAACTTTAAAAAAAGCCAAAACCTATTGGAATGCTTTGTATAAAAATAAGACAAAAGGACAGACTGTAAAATTGCAGCCATCTCTTTGGGTTTTTTTTAATTAAATAATTTTTCTAAGTTTCCTGCAAATTAAATTTCAATCCAGACTAGAATTACAGAGCAACAGTTAAAATTTACAATATAAACAGCCACATTCTGCACCAGAACATGAGCTCCTGTGATTGAAATTTGCCTCTTTTACTGAAGATACTGCAATGGCAAATACAGACTTTCATAATTTATATGAATTATTTCAAACTATAAACTATGTAGGGCATAAGGGCTCTTTTTTGGAGTCCCCAATCCCACTCCTTGCTCTGGCAGCCCCTGGCAGTGGCTGAGATGAAAACACAGAGGGAAAACAAAGGGGAACCACCAATCAAGAAATACAAATAGATTTTAACATTTCTGAGTTGGAAATCTTCTGATCACCTCCACCAATTTGTCAAGGGGCTGTGAAATCCTGCAAAGGCCACTAAGAGCACAAAACCACTGGAAAAGTGTGGATTCCTGAGGGCCAGCTGATCAAGAAATGCAGGAAAATATTATAGCAAAATGTAAGATTTTCTCAAAGTCCTGTCAACTAACGTGTAAAATCTTGCACTTAATGGTGAGCAGTTAAAATCTACAATTTGATGAGGCAAAAGCTCCATGAATGTGTTCCTAAAGGAACAAGTTCTAAAAGTGATTCTAGTAGATGTAACAACCTATAAAATATGGTCAGATAACAGTCATCTGTCTTCCTCCAAAAAGAAAAATCAGATTACGCGTAATTGCAAAATCTAATTTACATTCCCCTCTTTTCCATTTCAATTTCCACTTTTAGGAAATATTCCCTTGCTCCCAAGTAGTGCCTGTGTAAAAGCTGCTGTGGCAGGTCTCTAATTGATTCGTTTTACACTATGGAAAGGATAACAGTGATTTCCCAAGGAATTCTTTCTGCCTTGCACACATCTCTCATTTGCCCATCTTAATTCAATTAAAGGAAGTAAGGACGGTTTGACCCACGAATGAACCATATTTTAACTGAGGACATTTCTGTGTAAACTGGAATATACCAAGCACTAATTCTCAGCCAGTTACTTCCGAGCTGCAACTTTTATTTTGAAAGGTCACGGCTTGGTCACTGAAAAGACAGAGGATATTAAATGCTGGCAAGCATTGTACAACAGTGCAAAACTGCAGGCTGATATCAAAAGATTTTAAACTCAAATGCAATTTATATGCAAACAGTCTGTATTTATTCTTAGCTATCAGTAGCTGGAAGTCAAAACTTTAAAGCAACTCCTTTTTAAAAAACAAGAAATCCTTAAAAAAAGGATTTCCCCTTTTAAACCAACCCAGCTCAGTGCATTGTGTGTCTGGTCCTTGGAAGGACATTAAGGAAAATATAATTTCTCTATTTCCCATAGGAATTATATTATATTGCTGGGAATTGCTATGCTCAGGACACTAAATGGATCACTTCTGTGGGTTGTTAAAAGAAATATGTACAGAAACACTGAGCCCAGCTAGCAACATTTATTTACAGGTGTGAAGCAGGGACAGGTCGCTGTGGATATCCAGAGTTACCTGGAATACAAATTCTGCCATCAACAGTGGTATCACCCTTCCACTTAATTTCATTCTCTACACTGACCTGCAGTACCCTGGAATACTGGGATGCATTTTAATCTGTCAAAGAGGTTAAAAGTGAAACAAAAAGCAACAGCTTCGAAGCTTCATTTAAACACACTCAACTATTTTCTAAGACTGTAAAGAGAATGCTGCCACCCCTGCTGTGAACTTAATGAGAGCATTTATTCCTGCATCAAGTAGAGAAGTTCTCCATCCTCATCCTCTCCCCAGACATGGACACTTTGCTGCTTTGAGAGGAGAAAAATTCCTTCAAGTTCAAGGAAAATAGAGCCGATTTGCTGAGAAGCAGCAACACTTTCTGTGAAGTATTATTAGACACAGACAACATTTCAAGGACAAATGGGTATTAATATATTTCCAGGATTGTTCCCTCAGCACATTTCGGCCACTGCTCTCACCTCACTGCACAACAGGAGGTGTCTGCAGATGATGGCAGAGGAGGAAATGGTCAAATAAGGATATTTTTAAGGAAATACTTGCTGACAGCATGCTGAAATGAGGATAAACACATGCCTACTGTTTCAAACCAGCTGCAAAGGCTGAACTTTTATTAAATAAACACAGCAAACAAGCCAGCTACAGCCCACAGGCAAGATGCTCTGTCACCAGGGAGGTGAGGATGATGAGGTGTGTCCTTGACCAACTGCTTGGGAAGTTCCTCTTGAATCTGAGGGTTTAAGTCTGAATTTCCACTGAGAGCAGCAAAGCATGGGGGGGACACATTTGCACCAATGACAGGGACAAATTCCAGGTAAGTGAGGGGCTCTAAATGTGCCTTCTCTCAGTGCCACTGGTGCCCTCCAGGAGTCAGAGACACAGGGCTCTCCCCAGAACAGACCTCACACAAGATTTGGGGTTTTTGTGGGTTTAATTTCAGATCAGTCTCACACATTTGTCCCTTTAACAAACACCCAGGTTAAAAGGGATGCAACAAGTTTTAATCAGGATGGTGACAGAATCACCTGCTGGAAATACAAAACTCCTGACAGGTTTAACTAGAGCTCACGTTTTGGTGATCAGGTAAAATCTGAGTCACTTCTGGAAAGCTCCCATGTGCATCTAACACCACAGAGCAGGCATTTCTGTCACCAAGCAGTGCTGAAACCAAAAAGTCACAGCTCCACTCCTGTGGAGGGAGAACTCCTCAGGATAGAGCAGCAGAAAGCAGCTCCTGAAGTTGGCCAGCATTATAAATAAAGGACATCCAGCCTGTGCCACGGGGAAGAGTTATTCCCATTTGTGAGTTTTTCCTGGAGTGAGAGCAAACCCCACTAAATATTCCTGTCTGCCTTGGTGTGCACACAGAGCCCGGAGCACATAAATCTGGAGGAATATTGCTCTTAGAAGGACCAAGACACACACACAGAGATGCCCAGGGAGATGATTTAGGGCACAGTGGGGTTTTGGGGTGCCTCTGTGGGATGCCACAGCCACGGGGTGGGTGGCAGCACCCATTGGGTGGCAGTGGCACTGCCAGCCTGGCCAGGCCGTGTGTTAATGACCTCGCAGCAGCAGACAGATCCAGTCCTTCTGCTTTTCTTTCTCACTGAATGATTTCCCTAAAGCCAAAGCTGGGCAAAATGCCACTAATGCTGCCGTAAAACTCCCGCTGTGTGAGGAGGGAGGGAGGCAGGCGACTGAGGGTTAGGAGGTAATCAAGCTTACAGATTAAGGCTCGCTAAAGCTACAAGATCAGCACGGCTCGGGGTGTTTATTAACTCTTTGGAAACCAAGATGCACCATTTCCTAGCACGTTGATAAAAAGGAGGTTTTCTAACCAGCCCTGACAGCTGAAGTGTTTTGCAAGATTAAGTCTAATTTGTGCCAAGCCAGGAGCGCAGAAGAGACACACTTGAAATCTATTTGGAGAAGTTTCAGTATAAATTGTGATTCAAACTATGAGATCACATGGCAAAAGCCTCCCCAAAATTACAGACAGGGGAAATTTATAATTATTCTTTCAATCAGAAACGTTGCTTTTTAAATTAAACCAGGTAAGCTGAAAGTCAGTGAGTTCAACATCCTGCTGCCCCCTGGGTGCATCAGAGCTGTGACCTGGGAATTCCTCATTTGGAGCAGAGCAGAACGGGTTAATTTCTGAATATAAAATGAGGTTGCTGCAATCTGGGTGTTTTTTGTTTTGTTTTGTTTGTAACACAAAGCAAAATATACTCTACAGATGCTTGATTAAAATGCAACAGAGCTGTTTATGGCGGTGCATTTTCCGCTAATTTACTGGGGCAGATTTTTGAAGGAGCCTTGTTTTATTGCATCTTCATTTGCATAAACATCCATATACCACAGCAGTCTGGCCACTTGTCACTGGCTTGGCTGATATTTAAGGTTTAAATTCAAATTTGGCCAGGCCATCCACTCTCAGAAGGGAGTAAGGCGTTCCACCTCTGCCCTGGGATCCAACCTGCACTCTGCACATTTTTAACTTCTCAATCCAAAATATTTCAATTTTTGGCATTGTACACAACTAGTTGTTCATCTGCTCTTCACATCTGTCTGGGTAGGTCTGGTGCCACTTTTTTTTTTTTAATATATATATTATTATTTCCCTTTTGTTTATTTGATCTGTTACATTCCTTAAGCTTGATGACTAATCCAAATTATTCACAAATACAAAAGGGTTTATGTAAATTATTGTGCTGAACAAACCCAAATCACAATTAAAACATTGTTAAGTGAATTAGACAACAATGGCTGCAGCTTCCCTATCATAGATTGAGGCAGAGGGATTTGAACTTTATTGATAGTAGCAGCAGAAAGCCTTAATCACTAAGCACCAGCCCAGTCTGGGTTTCGTAGGGTAATGACCCAGCTATATATTCATAACAAGGGTCTCATTCATCATAATTCATATTAAAAAAAAAAAAACCAACAAAAAAACCTCATGCAAAACTAATGGAGGGAATGTGTGAAAAGTGATTGGATGGGTAAAGCTCCGTGGGGCTGGAAAGGCTTTAATTGATTTTATTGTGCCGTGTCTAAGCCTCCTTGCCCAGTACATCAGATGTGTATCTAACTGCATTTCAATTGATTTTCACTGATAGGCTTCTTTCTTATGTCTAGGGCTTAAGTACTAAACTAATAAAAGGATAAAAGACTTTGTAATACAGATTTTGAAAATAATGTGCACACATGATTTCCAGGGAAGAAAATTGTGTGATGTGTTTGTCCTCCCCAAGTGACTACAACCAAATGTAATAGAAAAAAAATGCAACTAATATGAAGAAGATTACTAAGGGTGGGAGGGGGAAAGGGAAGAAAAAGAAAGAAAATAAGGAAAAAATGTCCCTTGGCTAAAATCAGCTTGATTGTAAGCAGACTTGACTTCAATGGAGTTGTACCTGCTCACATTAGGGGTGATTTTGACTGATACCTCAAACTTGATTGAAAGAGATTTTATAACTCATTTCAGATGTGGGTTAATTCTTCACCATTTTAAATAATGAATCATATTCTGATAGAAGTACCTAATGTAGATGTCCTGATAAAACAACCTAAAGCAAAATGAGCTGGGCTTTAACTGCTCATGGATGATTGTTTTCTTGGACCTTTAAAATACATGAATTTTTAAAGCCTCTAACTTGTGGCAGTTCCATGGGACAGATACAAAACTCATTTTTATGCAGCTGCATTTACACCCAGGTCAGACTCAGCTTGTTCAAGCCCCAGGATGTTGCTGAGGGGGCTTTTTATCAAATAACCACTCAAAGGAGGTGATAACACACACTGAATAACTGATTACAAAAGCAACAGGTTCACCTAAAGCAAACACATATGAAATGCAAATACCCAGCCACAGGTGGAAACCAAATCACTGCACAAGTGAAAACATCCCCAAAAAGCCGTTTTCCCCCATTTTTCATTCTCCACACCCTGCTATCATTTGCTAATCTATTGCAAACTGCACTATCTGCCCGTCAGATGGTTTGGAACATCTGTATAACAAATGATAATGTACAATAGTTGTTCTGGGTTTGTGTTCCTTTATGAGGCTTGGTGTTGATAATCTCCAAAGCACACCCATGATTCTTTAAATTAAACATAAGAATCTTGTCTCACAGTACAGCTAGGTTATCCATGTGTAAGAGCCCAAGCCAAGTAATTACACATCCGCTCAAAGGATTAGACACATAAGATTTCTTTAAATTTTTAATAAAAGTGCACAGCTGTTGTAGGGGAAAAAACTCTTTTGTTCTAGATTTTTTTAAAAAACCATTAAGCTCAAAGTGATTCACAGTTATGCTTCAAGAAAAGTACTTCCAAAGTATTTCTGTTAGGCACTTTTTTTTTAGTAGATTTAACATCACTTTAACCTCATGGCAACGGATTTGAGCCAGGAATAAGCTCATGGAGAGGTATTTGGTCAAGTTTTAAAGAACATTTCTCTGCTCTTCCCTGGATACCTGCAGATGCACCTCCCCAGCAATACAAGCAGGTGAAGTGCACATAAAACCATGTGACATTTGCTCCATGAAATCAGGCTGTGGGATGGGTGGAAAAATGGTGTTGGGGTGGCACCACCTGATGGGAATGAGGGACACAGTGACAGCCCAGTGACACAGCTGTGGCTGCCTGGGACTGAGAAACAACTCTGGGCTGGGGAATGGGCAGTGAAACACCCAAATGCTGCTGCAAGCATCCTGGGTTCTGCCCCAGGAGTGTTCCCAGTGCTCCTTCCAGTGGGACTGGAGGTGTGGCTGCATTCCCTGGAACCACACCAGGAAAACCACCACAAACACAGAACCAGAGCTGGGAGGGACATGAGCAGAGCAGCAGAAATATGGGAGCAGCACAAGTGTTCTTCAAAAGAGAAATGAGGGACTGGAATGAAATCAGGGTGATGGAGGCGGGGGGTGACACCAAACAGGTGACAGCATCCACACAAGCGCCAGCAAAGTCAGCATGGACTGGAGGAGACCAACAACAGGACAATGAAAAATCTTTACATGGCCTTCAAATGTCATGGTTCTGGAAAGAGAGGAAGAAACCTGGACAACAATCATGAGGATCCAGAAGAGAATGTGGGAACTATAATGATCAAAAGATGAATTAGCAGAGAGTGAGAGGTCACTGGGTGCAGCCTGAGGACAGGGATGGCACAGAGGCTGGCACAGCAGAAAACAGGAATATTGTCCTGCTCAGCTGTGAGATGTCACCTCAAACACATGTACCAAAACTCCTGTTCCACCTGGGAACTTGAGAGAGATCCAGAGCAGCCTGATGGGAGGAACAGAGAGCCTGGCTCTGCTAAGGATGGAGCAGCAGGGCTCCTTCCCACTGCAGCTGGGAGCCAGGACAAGCACACAGCCCTGCAGGCACTCCAGGGAAGGAAAAACTGCTTAAATGAAGGGCAGCATGGGCACAAACCCTGGTGTGCCTTAGAAGATTCAATACAAAGTTTGGGGGTGCCAAGTCCGAGTCTCATCCCCCGTGTCCATCCTGCTTTTCTCACTGAAATATCTGAACTCTGGCTCTGCACCTCGGTGTAAATGTACACCACAAACCTTTGCTAGAATGTGCAATCTTACCAACCAACAATATGCAGGATTTACAGATAAACTATGGTATGTGGGTATATTTACAGCAAATCTAAATCTCTGAAGGTTTTAATGAACTGCAGCTGACCTTGATCAGTGATTCAAAGCCCAAAGCAGCTTCTACTCTCTCACACATTACTAACCTTTGCTACAACATTTATCAATTTACCTTCTTGATCTCTCAAGCAGGTCATGTTTTCTAATCAGCCACTAGCTCAAAGACCTACATCCCAATTAAATTAGTGAATGAAGACATGCTGGAATGTAGGCTTCTTTTGAAAGAATTAGCACAAAATACACTTAAATACTGGATTTGCCATGTCTGAACTGATTTTTTTTAAACACTTGAATGGAATATGCAAGCACAGATATATATCCTGCTCAGAACTGTTAATGTCATCCCTGAAACACTCTGTTTCCTTGGATGTTTTCTGTTTTTGCTTCCCCAAGTGTTCTGTGCATTAATACTGACCTGAGCTTTAAATCATCTATGCTGAGCTGTGAGCTCCTCAGACATTGGCTTGTCTGAAATCTTTGGGTAGAAAAAAATACACAGATGTTTATTATTAAGCATAAGAGCAGCTTCACAGACTTAAAACCACTTGCAACTTAACTTAGACGCTTATTAAAATGTCCCTGAGATCTGAGCCTCATTTTTTTTCTCTTTCAGTGCAGCATTTTTTTTTCTCTCTACATATAGTGAAGTGGAAAAGGGAAGGGGCTGAATGTCCAGTTGAGGGGTGAAATGTCCAGCTGAGGGGTGATGGATCCAAGGGCAGAGTGCCCAGAATTCCCTTCCCAAGGGATCTGGGGCAATGGCAGCAGCCACCCTCAAGATTCCAGCCAGCCTTGCTTTGGTTTAAAAATCAGAGAGTGCAAACAGTTGCTTTGTGCTGGCCAGGGCAGGGTGCTGACAGAGGCTGGGATGTGCAGTAGCTCAGGCACACAGTAGCTCTGATGCTCCCTGGATGTGATGCACATGTTGGGAATGCTGTGCCCAGCATGTGCAAAACCAGGCACGCAGCAGGGGGAAGGAGGGGAGCCTCACTGATGGATAAATAAATATCCTCCACACTGCTGCTGCTTCTTACTGCACTGCTGCAAACACAGGTGAGAAGGGATCCTCTAAAGGAGAGTGAATCTCTTGGTTTGTTTTTTTTTTAAATTCCCTATTTTTTGGCACTCTCAGAATCAGCAATCAGTAATGACAGGCACTGACAAACCTCTAACACCCAACACTTCCCAGACACACACAAATCATGTTCCTGCTCACTGACACAGGTGACAGACACTGAGAGCATCAAAGAAGCAGCAGTTTCAGATGAAATTTAGATTCCAACAGGGATTCCTCTGATTTTGGAAAGCAGCTTGCTTCCCCTCACAGCCCTAACTTACACGCACTTGTTTCTATCAGACTTGAACCATCCAAGTCCCTGTATCAAACACTTCACAGGGAATTCAGACTCATCAATAAACCAAAAAAGAAATGTGAAGCCACATTTTATGCAACACAGAGAGTTTGGATCGTTTTAGATTGCATGGAGGTGGAGGAGATGCCAAATCTGCAGGTGCAGCCTGTGAGAGCAGCTTTGGTGCTGCTGAATTCTGCTTGTCCCTGCTGGGAATTTGCTGGGAATTTCCAGGAGACAGCACCTGGAATCTCCCACTCTCACATGGATAAGAAACATCAGTAAGGTAAAGGGATTTGAGGTATGGAAAAGAACTCCTAAATTAGGGAAATGCAATCAGGATTTGAGCAAGGATCAGCTACTTGAAAAAGAGATGATGTGTGCAGAGTAAAAATGCTACTTAAACACTAACTGATGTTCTATTTAAATTTTCCTTCTTCCTGCACATTCTTCAGTTATAGGATGAATTAAATTTAATGTATAAAATACTTTTGATGTTTAAAAAGGGGAGTGTTGAACCCCAACACTTTGGGAATTGAATGAGATAATACTGTGCCCTTGTCCATCCTCCTGCCCCTCTCTGTGTCACTCTGTGCACACAGTAAAACTGCTTCATGAAATTATTTTTTTTTTCTGCAATATGATT